>NC_090933.1:382252471-382556903 GCF_040938575.1 Ambystoma mexicanum
GTCACGTAGCACTTGATTAAGGGCAAGCTGATTCCTTGGATATCTAAAAAATGTAGGAACCTCGGTTTGCCTACCAAAAAGATGTGGGTGTTGTTCAATCAGGAAGCAGTAGAACATACAGCATAGTTTATGATCATCATCATTAGACAGGATCAATGGACTGTTCACAAAGATGCACTAAGTGATGAACAAGCTTGTTTGCAAAGTTGACGTATCAGCCATTTTATTGCAGGTCAATTTATGGGATCCCTCAGAAAAGCAAAAGTGCCGTCCAACAAAATGAGGATGTTTGTGGATCAAAAGGTAAAGAATCAATCCAAGTATTTTATGAAAATCTTCATCAAGCAGAACCATCTGCATGCTTGAAGAAACATTCAGGCAATTGTCTGATCTGGTTTAGAATTGCTGCCAAAAGTCATCTAATAGCTGGACCGTTCTTAGGATCTTGGAGAAAAGTATGAATATCCCCACAATGGCCAACAAGAACAGGGTAAGCTCTGAGTATGAACATGAAGACCGCAAGAAGTAGTCTGTGCACATCCACATCAGTAAGGACCATAGAATCCTCCGAAAAGAAATTATGTTTGGAAAAAATCCGGGAACTGCTCCCTTTTCCAGTCATCAAACAAGAAATCCAAGTCTGGCATTGCTCTGCTCTTTGGCAGTTAAAGTCAAATGTCAACACACCTCTGTGGCTTGAGAACAATGATTTTTCTACTCTCTGCTGTAGCAAATGCAAAGAGTGCTTTCCAGGAAAGCCACAGTCCAAAGTTCTCTTTCTCTACCGTTAGATAGTCTCTACGTCCTTCTTCCTCGTCACCAATCTCGTCTGCATGTGATGTATTGCTGCTTCTTGACTTGCTTCCAAATCAGGTGGGGGTGTGAGGGCTTCTCTAGTTTAGACTTTCACATCACCTTGATGAATCCACGCTCTTCTTCCTATAACTTTAATAGCTGACGGCGTAGTAGTTTCTACAATAAACAGGCAGCCAAATCTAGGCTTGAGCCATTTTCGGGTGAAATTGCGAATACCTGGTCTCCTGGAAAGACCTTTGGTACAAGTAGTTCTGGCACTCGATTTGCTGAATGGTCTTCATCTGTCTTCTTAGCCCGACACCCCATCCGCTTGTCTTGGTCTGAAATGACAGAGATAACTGTGGTCATGCATGTGAAATATTCTTCCAATTCGGTTCCTAACAATTCTGCAGTTGTCTGGCCGTCACTCCTAATTCTCGATGAGGAGTTAGATGTGTTCTCATTCACCTCCCAGTGACTAGTTTGTGGGGAGTGAGGTAGTGTTCTGAGCCAGGTTGGTTTCTAAGCGTATTTGGCGCGAGGGGGGGCAATGCAGCCACCCCTTAATCAGGGTCAATTTAAGCTTTGCGATTCTTTCCTTTAATAGGCCGTTGAGCTTCTCTCACATATACCATTTCCTTGTAGATGATAAGCCGAAGAAAATGTACATTTTATGCCAAGCAATAACCTGATATGTTTGAATACTTCATTAACAAAATGGGGGCCATTATCTAATCTCAGCACTTCACATACTCCGCATCCAGGAAAGACTTCTCGAACTAAGAATCTCGCAGCGCAAGTGGCATGCGGATGTGTGCATGGACCAGCCTCAATCCATCTTGAGAACGGGTACACTACCACTATCATATACCTATAACCATTACAGATTTGCAGCATATCCACATAATCCATGTGTAGGTGCTGAAAATGACCATTTGGTTGAGGAATAACTCCTCTTACTGTTCGTGCTTCACAGGAAGAAAAAGATCTGTGGGTACTACCCTGTATTTCCATAATCTGTGATTTTGGCAAATTGTTAATTTGTTAAAACGTTCATTCACACTCATCATCACCACAATCTTCTCTTGCACATCAGGCATATCAAAAGTCATTATGTCCAGTGAATATGAAACTCTTGTTGCCTCTTCGTCTGCAGCTTGATTTCCAGATGAGATCAAATCTGTTCTCTTAGGATGTGCTATGCATTTGACTATTGTGATGGCTACTGGGAGCTGTAGTGCTTTAATAAGCCTATCCAATAGAGCGGCTTATTGCACTGGAGCACCGTCCACTCAGAGGTAGCCCCTCCTTTTCCAACATTCCAATCCTACGTGCACAGTCGACGAAACATAAGCAGATTCATTATACACCGTCACTTCCTGATCTTTGTTTTTCAATCGGGACAATACATGACACCAATTCTGCAGTCTGTGCTGAGAAATGAGATGGTAGTCTTGAACTTGTCATTACTTCAAATGCCCCGTTAGCCTTATGCTTTACCACAGAAGCCCCTGTATATCGTTGTCCATCAGTTTGATCGATTCTTGAGAAACCGTCAATAAAAACATTTTCTCCTGCGGCAAGAGCATTTTCTTTTGCTCTCGGGATATCATCATAGAACTCTTCATAATTTCTGCCAGTGGTTCAGCAACAAACATGGCAGGATTCACTGTTTTACATCTAACTATTTTAATTTTTAATCGTCAGATTTGATATTACCACTTCATAAGCAGAAGCTCTTTGTGATGTCAGGGTACCCATAGGTTTTTCCAAGACTGAAACAGAGCATGCTCAATAAATAACCTCATGGAGCATCCCATTATTATACTAGCAGACTACTCAATAGCGATTGCGGCGGCTGCCTGCGACTGTTCGTACGGGAAGTAACCTCTCATAACTGGGTCTATAATCCAACTGTAATATGCCAGGGGCTTGTACCCTAAAATAGTTATCTGTGTAAGTACTGCTATCATAACTGTTCCATTCATGTGCGAAAATAAAAATAATTCCTCTGCATAATTGGGAATTCCTAAAACTGGAGCCGTACAAATTGCTTTTTTCAATTCATCAAAGCTTTCCTCCATTTCCTCAGTCCATTCAATCTTTTTCAAGATCTGTTGTGTTTTTTTCAATACTTGCAACAATGGCTTTGTATATGAACTGTAACCAAATACCCATGCTCTAACATAGTTACACAGTCCTAAAATCTGCTGCATTCGCTTTATCGTGTGCAGTTTTGCTGTTTTCAAAATCGCCTCTGCCCTTTCTAGTGTAACTTTCTTTCCTTTGTGCGAGATTAACTGTCCTATGTACAATATTTCCTTTTGACAGTACTGCAATTAATCTTTATCCTCTTTATATCCTTTCTTGGCAAGAATAATCATCAATTGAATTAAGTCACATCTACACACTTCTTCAGACATGCTGCAAACTGAAATATCATCCACGTACTGCAAAACAACACTCAGCAAATCTATATTGCTTAAATCCATCTGCAGGACTCTGCTAAAAATTGATGGAGATCGCAATACCATTGGGGAAACCTTGTGCTTTTCAATTTAGTCTGACAGAACGTAAATAACATCAGATCTTGAGAATCTTTGCACAATGGGATTGAGAAAAATACATTTCTCAAGTCAATCACTGTGAAATATTGTGCTTCAAATGGGATATTAAATAAAAATTGTCGCCGGGTAGGAACTAGCGCAAAATCTGCCTCTACAATTTGGTTAATTGAGCGCATATACCCGTTTACTTTTTTTGATATGGTACACTGCAGTATTACATGGTGAATCTGACGTAACAGGAATGCCTTGATCCATCATAGCTGATATAGGGCCACCTTACGAGGTTGGCGGAATGGGTTTACAGGTAAACCCATTCTGCCCTATTACGAGGTTCCCTTGCGGGACCCGCTCAGAACGTCTGGTCAGACCAGATGTCCTTTGTGGGACCCGCAAGGGGACCAAGGAGCTAATAACGGGCCCGTTATTTACGGGCCCATTATTAGCTCCATCCCCATTCCCATTGAGCCCTATGGGGGCTCGAATGGGAATGGGGAATGTTTTTTTGAATGGGGACTTACCGGTTCCTCCAAGGTTGGAATGACCCGGTAAATCCCTGTTAAGGGAACCCGGTCATGATTTTGGAGGCAGCTATGGTGCTAATAACACCATGGCTACCTCCAAACTCGTAATGAGGCCCATAGTCTTAAAAATCTCCTCATCTGATTCCCTGGACATAGGGTACTGCCTTACACAGGGCAGAATTGCTCCCGGTTGCAGCTTAATATTAACCTCTCCTACTTCTTTCAGTAATCCTATGTCATAAGGGCCCGTTGTCCATAAAGAAATGGGCACCTTTTCCATCTCTTCATCAAAATATGTGGGACGTTGTCGCATGATTGCCATTCGAAGTGGGATCTCCCTTCTTTCTGTTCTAATCCAATATGTGATGGTTGTTTCAAATGCCACTTCATCATCTGACGGGTCATCTTTAAACGTATCCTCGTCAGTGACGTCAGTCAATCTGCACCCTTCTTCAATAGCAATCACTGTTCTCCATGGCCTGCCCTCATTATCAAATCATTCGAGCATGGCCAATTCTCCTCGTACTATAGCTGCTTGTAGTTCTAGGGGCAATATCTGCCCCTCTTCTCATTCATGGGTATCTGTGGCCTGAATAAAAACTCATCAGGTAATCTCATTACCTTGCCCACTAATCCAGGTAGCCATGTTAACAAGATGTGCAATCCATTATGAAAAACCTTGGGCTCCAATGGCTTTCCTTGCTAGGCTATTTGCTCTATGAGTGTCATAATAAACTTACTCACATTTAAATATTGTATTCCTGGAGTTGAACACACTATGCCTTCATCAGTAAAAGAAATTGTCATATTCAACTTTTTCATCAAATCCCGACTTAGTATATTAACTGGTGTCTTTTTTAATACAATAATGGAACAGACATGTCAAATTCTCCTATTGAGACTGGCAATTTTTCAGAGAAAGTAATTCTACTTGTAGCTCCTGTGAAACCTTGAGCATTCATGACATTACCTGATAACAAAAATGTTCCCTCTTGTATACGTGAGCGAGTCGCCCCAGTATCAACTAAAAAAGAAAAGGATGTGCCTCCTATTGTGACGTCAACCCTCGGTTGCTCATTAGGATTAAGCGTTACCGACCGTACTGAATACATCAACTGCCCCAGTGAACTGTCCTATTGTTGTTACATGCTTAGTCCCTGTAAAAGTCCACTCTCGACAGTGACACCACTACTCTAGGAGTAAACAATTGTCCTGTGTTTGCGCTCTGTTGTATCTGCATGAGTGCATGCCGCGATTGTCCTTGTGGTGGGCTGAATGGTCCTTGCTGTGATTGTAAAGCTTGCTGTGTTTGTGGTGCTTGTGTCTGATATACTGTCTGATCTTGGGCAGACCCATCCCTTCTTTATGGGCTATATGCTGGAGGATAAGCTGATCCCCCCTCTAGAGCATTGCCCATTCTGTACATACCCTTGGTTCCCTCATGTTCGTGTTATGTGTCCTGCCATTCCACATGTCCAACATACAGGAGGGAATCTCTTATTTTGCCCATCCTGCATACCTTGATTACTACCTTGATTATTCTGACAATATCCTTTGCTATTCTGAAAGCTTCCTTGTCCTCGGAAACCTCCTCTCCATCTCTGCATTAATCCATTTCCTCCTTGCTCTGGCTGCTGTTTTGTTATTCACCTAAGGCATACCTGCAGTATGTTGCAATCCTGTCCCATCTCCACTAGTTAACATTGCCCCTTCAATGGCATATTTAGATATTTTTTATGCACTAATGTGGCTTCCTCTACCTTTCCATATCTTAATTTCCCTTTCTATGTCCAAGGTCATACCTGGTCATTCACTTCTCTCTTTGTCACGTGGGACTGTAGAGACCACGTTGTTTTCCAGAGCTTTCTCTGAACCTTCATCACTGCTATAAGCAGGCGGTTCATATGTTGGGTTACTATACCCTGCTGCTGCCTTAAGGTCTCTGAGTGGATACACTCCGTCATCTTTTGGCTTATCGTTATTCACTTCAGGCCCAGTGGGCGGAGCAGAAAGCTCATTACCCCCTCCTTGGGCTGACTTTAATATCCAGTCTTCAGGAGGTGGGTCTTCCCGTTCGTCCTGGTACATTTTTCAAAGCTCTAAACTAGCTAGCCTTTTCTCCAGTTTTTTCCCTGTGAACACTGCGTACAAGTATGTGGTCATATGCTGCAAAATCACTTTGACAGTGATCGCCCTTGTGGCCACGGCATGAACATTTTATTTGCTGTTCCCTTAACCCATTCTGCGCTATACTGTTTAAGTTTAGGTGCATGTTTAGGCAGCTGCTGGCACATATGCGCAAGCAGAGTAATGTTCTCCATTGTGACACGGCTCACTCACCTGTCGATACTTACCATGTTTCACACAAACAACACTTTACACAACCAATCACTCCAACATGAGCATGCACCAATCGTCGCAGCTCAAAACCTCCATACCTTGTTTCACCTTTTGTTCTCTACTCAGTACTCTAAATATCAAAAATAAACAATTCTCCTTTTTAAACATCGAAAGCTTTTTAATTGAATAAAGACATATATTCAATGGAAAAACAGTAGTTAAAGTGTTAAAATGTTAGGGCACTACATTAAGACGACAATACCACAGAAATGTGAAAGTTATTGTAAATTACACTATCTTAGCGCAGAATGCCCAGTTGTGCAGCAAATGAGCCCACTGGTGACAACACAGATAAATAACATCACTGATGACATCCCTTATAACATCATTCATGACATCTCTGGAAGCACCCTGATGACACCACATATGACATCACTTTTGAGATGTTTGGTTACGTTATTTGGGCTAACGCCAGTAGCTGATGGGTTTCACAGCGCTCCACCATTGTACATCAGAACATGGACAGAATAAAAGAAAAGGCAACTACACTAAAACAAACAGGACACCAAAACAGACATGGCATATGACATACGACACCAATTATGAAATCATACATGCATGACAGTATGCATTTAAGGTAATGCAGTGTCAGGAAATCATGCCTGTCTAGTGAATGCAGAAAAGTATATTTCCATCATCATAACTAATGAAAGGATACATGTTAGAAAATATTTCATGCTCTAGAAACTTTACAATTTAATGTACCCTAGAAAAATCACATCTTTAGGCAGTTGAGAACACTATCATCTTGTGTATCAATAATGGTTTTTTCTTGAAATGTGTAACAGTATTTTCTCCATATTTACCACGACAGGTCATCTAACATAAGCATTACCTTTTCACCTTGTTGGGCCTACCTTGTCTTTGGCCGGGGCCTCATTACAAGTTGGCCGGTGCAGTATTAACGTGCCAGTATTAACTTATACCAGCACGTTACCACACCAGCCAACTATGAGTTTGCTGGTGAGGAGATGGATTGACCTCCAGCCAAGAGCTAGAGGCCATTCTAGCACCTTACCGGCAGACAGGCACTACCAGTAAAATCCCCATGGAGTCCAATGGGACCCCATGGAATGGGGGATGTACACTACCTTCTGGTACTCATAATCCAGTGGTAATTCCGCCGGACCGAGTGCTAGTATCAGTAATTCCATTTGCTGGTATGCTGGCAGATTCACCACCAGGATACTGGCAAACATATAATGGTCCCATCTTCATAGTTCTTCACCATGCTCTAAAAGACTACAATGTGGACTTCTAAACATGCAACTGAATCCATAAAAATCCCTTCAGCATATACTTAAGGCCAAGTTATCTACTTTGAATACTGTGATGAATCTGATCAATCCATTGCTTCTCCCCAGAGATGAGCCCACTCAGCAAGATCGTCCCTCGGGGTCTGGGCAAGTGGGACCTCACTGAGAGTGTCTCCCCTTTTGGGGACAAGGACCCCCAGTCCAAGAAGTACCTCCCGGACCGGACTACTGTGTCTGACTATATGGGACTTGAGAAGACTGACTTTTTAACTATTAAAACATCCTTTAATCCTCCTACCACCTTCTTGGTATCAGGCAATGCTGGACTTCATATGAGTGCCACCGTCATGGAAGGACACAACCTCTTTATCTATGATGACGTACTTAAGCTCAGAAGGTACTGTGACCAAGAAGAAATCTCCTATGCAGGGAGGAGTGTGACTCCGACGCAGAGACGAACCTCTATGGAAGAAAATCCCTTCAGAGGTGGATCTACGCTAGACCGCAGAACCAGCGGTGGTGCAGGAAGCGAGCCGAACGCTAACCGATTGCTAGAAGGTTGGCATCCCATCCGACCAGGAAGCCAGGTTTGGAAGGTGAGGTGGAGACTGGGAATCACATATTTTCTCTGGTGACATTACCACGTGAAATCTGTGATGGGGTTGGGGCCCAGCAACCGTCACCAAGACCAGATCGCTGGGGGGAGCTTGAATTTCCAAGCTACATCTTTGCAGGATGTTGGCTGTCGAGAGAAGCAGCACCGGCGTAGTGAACGCTGCCACAGTGAGACTGCTGTTGAGAGGTACATGTACCATAAGCCAAGGCTGGAGAGCCTCTAAGGCTACAAAATACTGAGAAAACCAAATGGGGAAGCACCCTGTATAATGTCGAACAAGGAAAATATGAACACTTTGAATCAAGGTTAAGAGAACCTGCAAGGTTAGGGGAGCCTGCAAAACCCAAACGAGCAAGCACCCTTGTGAATCTGATCGACAGAGACACAAACTCTTTACAGATAAACCGGGAGACTGAGAAACCCAAAGGGGCAAGAGTACTTCGGAACCACATTCAGTTGCATACAAACTTTTTTCATCCAAGCTGTGGAAGCCCAATAGGTTACGGGTGTCAGGGCACAGAGTGTGAGTGTTTGCAGGTTGGGTGCGGGAGTGGGTTCAAGAGGCAAACACAAAGGCCCCAGGCAATAACAGCCAAGAAAGCAGATGAAACAAAAGCCAAGAAAAATATTCCAACCTTATAAAAGGCTTCTTTGTCCTCATTTCAAGAGAGAGGCCCTGCAAACTACTGAACTCTTACTCCTAAGAGGCCTTTATGATGAAGTAGCAATACTCAGAGATGGATGGGGATGCAGAAGTTACTCAAAAATCAACAATCAAAACGACTCAGGAAGTTTGGCAAAGTGTGTTTCTGTTTTAATATCAATTATCTAAAACAGAGAGTACAACGCTGCACAGCTCGATCTTAAAGCATTTGATCAAAAACTGTTCTTTTATATTTATAATAAAAATGTGTCACTGTTGACATCATATTACGTGGCAAACTACAAAACCTATGGGCACCCGTGGTTGGCTGTCTGTGAACAGCGAAGTATACGTTCTATACAGCCACTGGTTATGATTGAATAGTTAAGTCAAGTGGGCATCAGAGCCCACCCCCAATAACTGGGCACTATTGTTGTCACTAAATACATGACGATTCATTGGGTCTTCACAATATAGGGCTCTACATTATACGGCCGATATGATTGGTTTGGCACCCTTGTACCCCTCTGTAATTTTCCTCACGCTAGCAGCATGCAGGCTACCATCCCAGGTGCATGGAAGCTTGGCGTGATCATGCCTCCCTTCCAGTTAACCCACTATCTTACAACACCCCTTCAAGTTGCCAGACATTTAGCTTTTGAACTTGGCCTTGTAACTGTGGACTTGGTCTGGGAAATAAATGGTATACAGCTTCACTTTGTTCTTTGGTTTCGGCACAGCCTGACCAAAGCTATGTTGATTTCACCCATGTGACTTAAAGACCACTCTTTTCAAGCCTTTTACAGCATTTAATCCTTTTAAATGATGAAACGGTTAGTGTTTTTTACATCTTGGTTCAACCAGGAAGTGTTACTTTCTCACATTTGTTGTAGCCTTCCTTGACAGACATCAGTTTCACTGTGATCCTATCTACTTGGTTCTGGGCCAACCCCATCATCTGCTTGGTTCTGGGCCAACCCCATCATCTCTGAAACTTGCCATGCCATCAATGATTTCTAACTGCGCCGCTCATTTGAATGTCATTTTCTTGTTCATGAAGTTCTCAGGGCCTGCTAAAATGTGTTTTGAAACATCCAGGCTATATACATTCCTATTTATATACATTGGCACATCACTGAAATCTAATTCACTACGTAGCCAGCCTTATGAATACTTTTCCCTACTAGTGTTGCCAGCAACTGTACACGTGTAAACTGATTTACATATTCTTCAGTGCTTCTGTAGCATGAGCATCTTCATCTCGAGCTCGAAATGTTGCTCATCTGTACCATCTGTTCCTCAGATCTTTAGAGTATACTATTTGTTTCTCTCCATACAGCTTACAGACACGTCAACTCCCGTTCATGTGAAATCATCAGGCTCCTGTCAATTATTCAAATGTACATTTCTTCTGGTACTTCAGCCAAAAGAATACTGTGTCTGTGTGTATTTAGGTAGGGTTTCCTTAATGGATATCTTGCCTCAAAGGTTCTCTGCAGTATTGGTACACTAACTGGAACTGCACAGGTTATCATCTCTGGCAACATAGAGGCGGAGCTTGGAGCGAGGATGTCTGACTGTACCTCTACACCACGTTTCCCAGCAGCCTCTGGGCCAGGAACTACAGGTTTCAAGCCAGGCTCGCAGTGGCACATATGGGTGCATGCTAAATTGCCCACAGCAACACAACTTCCAGCATGAGACGTGCACCGGCAATCCATTTAGACAGTCATCGAATGCTTTGAGCATCATCCTGCATGCATGAGCATTAGAACCACAGGTGGCCAGCTAATTATGCTGCATTGAATGCCACAGGCAGAAACCCTTTGCGAATCGCATGCTTTTAGCATGTGTGGTTAACCCATAATGAACTGCATGTCTTTTGCCACATGCGGCCACCTTTAGAAGTCGCATACCTTCAGCCACGCGCGGCGGATCACTATTGCTGCATGTATTAAGCCACCTGCAGCCAGAAAAGAACTGCATGGGTGCAAATAGATGCCTACTAATGCATGCAAAAGCCTTAGACACCCGCATTGCATGAACCTTTACCTGGGGGGTGTCACCAGTCATAGCTGCATACACTGCTGCATGTACTTTTGTGAGCCATCGTGGCATACCATGCAATCACTAATGCAAGCTTTCTTTGCAGCATTTGAACTGCTCCAGTTACTGGACCTGAGAGTGTGCAGGCAGGAGGCCAGCACTCACACCCAGAGCAAAGTGCCTTACTGGTTATCTTGTGTTGCATGCTGCCACATTCAGTGGGGAATGTATGAATGTGGGTACATGTTTATGCTGTACAGTTGCTAGCTTTACTCTATGTCCCTCAACCCATCCACTATCTTTCCCTAACCCTCTTTTTGGTTACCTTTATCACCCGTACCTATCCAATCAACGTGCCCCTAAACCTCCTTCCCTACTGGGTCATGGAGGCCTGTTTAAGCCTAGTCTTGCAGACACCAAGACAGCGGTGGGTGTGGTTGGTTCATACCACTCCTGCGCCTGGAATCTTGGAGCCTGGCAACAGGAACCTGAGTAAACTGAGTGGGCTAACACCCTATGGAAAGTGTATACCTGAGCCTCAAGATTTGGGGGAGTCCAAGAGCCACAGGCTTGTTCTTAAAATACATGGGGTAAGAGGAAACATATGGAAGAATATTTATTTTTAGTCAGTGTGTGCAAGTAAGATGTGAACTCTTGTCAAACTTTTTGATCCTTTGAGAACACTCAAGTGTTGGGCCAGGCAGAAGTCTAACCCAGAGACTGTGTCGTGGTCTCCCCCTTTCTGTATTTTTTTTCGAAAGTGGTAGAACCAATTAGACTGATAGGATTCGGATGGAAGACTTTTATTTTGGACTTTGACGAGTACCCTTAATTTTAGTTTTGATAGGTAGGGAACTTCTCTCATAGAAATATGGCAAGTTAGGAGTTTTTTCTTTTATTTTAATAAAACCATTTTGAAGATGTCACTAAGTTGTCCTACTCCGTCTTCTGGTTCACCACAATACTCAACTTAGTAGACTTGGTTTCCACACAAAAGGTCCTGTTAGGCAGAATTACATGCAGTACCCTTTGGGAACCCTAAATACAATTAAGACTACAGGTGTAAGCACAATGTCACCTTTGGAATAAGTCTGTACTACACAGTTTTGTGGTAGCAGGGATGAGCAGCCTGGCTTATCTCAAGAGGGATGTGAGCAGTACAAGATGTTACACGAAGGACTTGCAATCACAGTGGTTCAAACAAACACTTACTCAAGGTTTCTTGGTAAAAACAATATAAATGTATTTACACGGTTAGTTAGAAAACATTCCACTAGCAATAATCAGCTCAATATCACACTATAATATCCTCCAGTACTGAACCAATATGTTTCTGAACTAGTTAGGCTCCCTAGATATGAGAGCAAAATGACACTTCAGTTACTTTAAATGGGAGTAAAAAACACAAGTTATAAGAATTAGACACAATTACTTTCTTTGGCGGGGCAAATTGTTTCAGTTCCCTACAAGAGGAAATTCAATTCAATAGGCCTGGGCCATAGTCAATGGAACAGTGTCTTGGATAGGACATCACAGTTCTGGTAGTCAACTGTGAAGTTTTTGCCAATGTTCTCAGAAGACGTTTGCACGAAAAAGAGTTATAGGTTGGATTAGGAGTGAACAAGACTCCAAAGTTGGGAAAGTTTCTCAAACTTTCACCGCGGCAGAGAGGATTTCTCAACCGTGTTTCCACAGTACCTTGGTAATGAAGAAAAGCTGTAGCTGAGGCAATTGTTCCTGGCAGTTCCTGCAGATCTCGCTGTTCCGAGGCCTCAGTCATGGGGACAAGAGGGAGGATGTCGGGAGGTTGCTGCACTGCACAGGGACGGATCCACAAGCTTGGCAAAACGTTGGTTTAAGGTGTGAGTGCGTTAAAGTCCACAAAGTGGTATCCTTCTCACTGACTATCCAGTTTTCAACTATAGAACAGTGGTCCTGTCAGGTAAAAATTAACCTTAAATTAACATGTTAATGCTTGACTGTCCTCCATGACATGCACGGGGAGAAAAACTCAATTAGACCAAAATCATAAGAACCATTGGAAAAAATACATCATTTTTATTTCATAAGTGAATAGATAAAAAACATATAAAATCTGTTGCCCATAATGCATTTTGGGTCTTACTCAATAAAATAGTATGCATACAAAACATCATGCTACCTTTAAGAAAGCTCATAATATTCACTCTAACTGTCCAATACACTTAAAAAAGTTATAAGTGCAAGGTGAACCTGCATTCCTGTTGATACCACGTCTACATTCCAAAAAGACAGTTGAGAAGACAGAACGCCGGGTTCAAGTAAAGGAGATCACCTGAGCCGGGAGGACTGACACTCACAAATGTGTTCATGAAAAGCTAGTACAAATTCTGCATGGGTGCCCTTCAGTCAATTCTCACAAAAAGGGTGAATTTACCATTATAAGAATCACCAAAAAGACAGGTTAATTCAAACTATATAGACAATTCATTAGAACAATCATATATAGATAAACTTGGACAGGAAAGTACAATGTAATAACAAGGGGGTGTAGTATGTCCAGTTTTCAACAGCACTCTGAAGAAAATTCGACCAGTATGGAGACTGTTTCCAGGTGGCTTGCGAGTTGGTTGTTCCCACCAGCTCCAGGGAAGAAGTCGTCCTTGAAGGGGCTTCTCTGTTGAGGGCGTTTCAGGCAATTTGGACCTGCAGTAGGGCTTCACTGGGCAAACCAATGGTCCAGGAGTTGCAGCCGTCGTCTTCTTTCAGCTCGTCTTCGGTTCTTTCCTTCCAGTGGTCGACTTTGCCTTCCAAGTCCCAGGGACCTGCTTTTAAACAGTTTGCTCCCATTCATTCCAGCCTAGCTGTCACTCATCCAGCAGGGTGGCTGTCCTTACTGGACCGTCAGCCAGCCAATCAAGCCAGAGTGCATTTGGGTCTCCTGGGAGACTAAGCACATGGAGTTTCGGACACACCGCTCACATCCTGCCCACCCCAGACACTCAGACTCCAAGGGCGGACTTCAGTCCTGAAGCCCGCCAAAGGCTCATGAACAAAGGGACCAAACCTGGTTTGGCATGCAGAGACAAACAGTAGAAGAACCTTTCCAAAACGAAATGGCGAAAAAAGTCGATCAGAACCTGTTTTTACAGAGGGGGCTCAGACGCCATCTTGAAAAACATGGCTCCGGTGGATTTTAGCTCCCGGAGCGTTTAAACCGGTCGCGGTCGGGAAAATCATGGTAATACCACTGCCACCAGCCAGCCATTCTGAGAGGAAAGGGTAGCATTTGAGTGCTACATGAGTTTTCTAGGCATAGGCAATACTAGGTATTCCCTCCAGCACTCTGCTGTACGGCAGTGTGTGCTGCGTCTAGCAATTTAAAGAGACTAGCAAAGTCAATTTAACTTTACATTCACTGGGAGACAGTAGTCAGTCCCAGAGAAGGTATTTAAACCTTGGGAAGTCTGAAAGACATCCCTGTGCCACTGCACTGAGGGTGCTGTGTTACACACAGAGAAAGATGATGCCTATGGAGTTGTCTAAAACTCCATATCCAAAGAACACAAAAGTAAAACACACATCAAAATACATGAACGAGTGGGAAAAAAGGCTCAAACTCTTTCCAGGTATAAATTAAAGTCCTACAAATCCAGCAAAGTTACTAGGGATCTCAAAAGGTAGGGGAAATTAGCACATATCTGAGAATTCTCCCTAACAGGTCCCCATATCCATAGAAAGGGACTAGAACATCTTTTGATTGTATATGCTCTTCCACACTCATGTCTGTCACAATTTGACGGTTGAAAAGTGACAGTATTTTTACATGTGAAGTTAAGACAATCAATGACTCCATATTCACTTTAATTGTATTGTAGTAGAGTTTTATTTGTAAAAATATTGAATCTCCTTCAGTTTCAGATGTGATCTGCTCTACCAGTGATGGAATCAATGTCATAAGTGATGTATGTGCGACATTATTAGTGATAGCATCTGTGATGTCATCCACGTGCACTAATTTAAAGTCATCATTGATGTTATAAATGATGATAAAAGTGATGCCATAAGTGATGTTATTGGTGATGCCATCTGTGACATCATTGGTGTGCTTATGCACCCTGCAATGAGGGAACTCAGAATTAGGTTGTATAGCTTCCAACACCCGCCAAAGTTCGGGGAATTTGAGGCATTAAACGAGTACCTTAACTTCACTTGAACTAAACCTTTCTAACTGAATTCCAAGCTTCTTGTGGCATTTAACTGTTTCGACCAAACAGGGGTTTTAATTTTCACTAGTCTTTCTTCTCTAAAGTAATGAATTTCATGGGATAGCTCACATCAAAGTCCACCTGAAAGAGAAAAGAGTACAGAGAGTTTGCCATAAACCAGCCACACAGAGGGTACAACAGGAGCTTTTGCTGCCACTAAGCTCCCAGATGGGCAGTTTGGGTAAAGATAAACTGCACAAAGCTAGGAGACTGGCTATCCCTGCACTATTCCTTTTTAGTTTGAACAATAAGAAATGCATCCACCTACAAAAGAACTGCAGAAGGTTTTCCATGGCCCAGTCACACAGGGGGGTGAAAATTAAGGCTACTGCCTCTACCAAGTACTCCAGTGCGTGGATTGGGTAAAGGCAAACTTCACATAACCATAGGTTGAGAAACCAAGAAAGGTAAAGTAATAGAAAGTGTATCCGAAAAATCACTACAATATTCCATAGTTTAGGGATACCCATCTAGTCACTGACTTAACTGAAAAGTTATTTCTTAAAAATAACCCCACTTACTGTCATGATTATCTGGAAGTGGGTACATACATGTACAGCCAACCCTTTCATTGTAATTCCTCTCCCAATGCACATCCACAGTAAAAGGAAAATAGTAATTAATCATAGTTGCAGGAATCCTTCTCCACGCTGTACCCTGCAACATGTATGTTGTCTCTGTTCCTCAATTGGTCTGTACAAGACATACCCCTGCTGGCTGTGGCTAAATAGATGCCAGTATGACACAGAACAGTACATGTTCATGCTGCTCCTGCCTACGATATATGTCAACGTGGCCCTGTAAGACAGTTGTCACACTGGCAAATATATGCCATTATCCTACTGCAAATTGCATGCTAATTATGCTTTGTGTCACAACATGTGTTAGCAGGACATGGTCAATGAATCCAGGCCCATCCTATCAGGCCAAGGAGGTGGGCCACTACCTGATAGTCCCCTTGGGGGTGATACTCAGAGGGAAAATCTCATCGGGAGAAACTCCCCCTCTGGGGATCAGGGAGGACATATCAAGAGAACTTAGTACAACAGCCCTCACCCAATTCCAGACTTCCACCCAACTGCTTCACACCCCCTTGTCTCATGCCACACACCTCCATGTTACAGTCTCCCAAGGTTGATGAGGCAGCAGACACTGAGATGAGGGAGAGTAGGGATGACTTGACTATGACATCAGTAAGAGGTACTGAGATGAGGAGGTGCTAGCCATAATGAATCCCCATTGAAACCTCAATGACGCTATGGCTCATTCCAAACAAAGACAGAGAAAGGATTTACCATGTCATCAGACCCTCCCATGAGGAACCGCAAGCTGGGAGGATGCCGAGCATGGAGAGAAGGAGAGGCTGCTGTCTGGGATGTAAGAAGAGGAACTGAGGCCCATCTACCAAGTCAGCTGTGCACAGGCCAACTGGAAAGCTGGGGAAACAGGAGTCCCAATTCAGGAAGCAGCTGGACAACGCAGTCATGGACAGATGCGTCAAAAGTACTGCAGAAACAGCAGGAGAGCAAGAGAAGCTAACCAGGATGTCAGAAGTGTCTGAGACGCCTAATGAGGAATGACAGAGAGCCCAAAGGTACATGGGATGTCAAGGTCGGAAAGGGGACAAGAGAAACCTCAAACAAACGGTGGAACCCATTTATTTATTTATTTATTTAGTGCACATTTGTATTGCGCCTATAGACAGGTGTTTTCAGGCACCACAATATATAACACAGAGAAATACTCTAAACAATAGTAGCTGGCAGGAGACTAAACCAGGTCTATTAGGAGTAAAATACAGAGAAGAGAGCTGGGTCTGGGACCCACAACTTGAGAAGGAGAGCATCACTATTCAGCTTCTTTGTTGCAGTACCTGGCAGGGTAGCGAACCAAGTCTGCCAAAACAAATCACTAAAGGAACTGTGACACAAGTCTGGGACTCACATCGACCGGAGCATATGAGAAGACCAGGGTGAGGGAGAAAGTCCCCATGGGATTGTGAATTGTGAGAAAAAGCCCGAGAGAGGCCAGGGGAAGGAAGACATTCCCCCTGACATTGTGAACTGTGAAACTAAAGCCAAGAAAGGCCAGGGGAAGAGAGTGCTAAAACTAGCCAAGGGATTCATTCTCCTGACATTTTAAAATATTTAAACCAAGTGAAACGAGAGTCCAGGGGAAGGGAGTCATTCCCCCTGGCTTTGAGTGAGAAAAAACCCTGAGTTCCAAATATAAGAGAAGAGAGTCATTCTCCTGGTAATTGAGTTTACAAGGAAGATCAAACCAGCGATCCAGGGGAAGGGAGTCATTCCCTCTTCGATAAGGAAATATTGGACTTTCTGAAGCAGAGGTTTGGAGGCACAGCAATCCTTTTCTTTTGTAAAGTACTGAAATCAGATGTAGGGAGGTATTCCCCCTGGTGTTGTGAACTGTGCAAAACCATAAAAGGAAAGGCTAGGAGAAGGGACTAATTCCCTCTGGTGTTGTCACACTATGTGGCTGGAGCAACAGGACAAGAGAGGCATTCACCTGGAACACATAGACCAGGAAAAGGGAGTCACTCACCCTAGTTGCGGAAAATCAAATAAAAGATACCTGGAGTGGGGAGGCCTTCTCCAGGAATCCAATAGTGAAGAAGGACAATAAGGAATGTTTATGTTTGAACTGGAGCTGTACCCTTTGAGTTTGCATTGAGAAAGGTACTGCTTTTTGGCATTGCAACTTGAAACTTTGTTTTGTGCCTCGGAAAGGGATTGAACCCTGGGAAAGGGAGTCATTCTTTTGGGTAAAGAACCCCACCTAACAACTGGAAGTGTGATCTGCTGTCCAGAAGAAGGGAGCCATACAACTGGACAAATAAGATCCACTCCGTCTTTAGTTTAGTTTTAAGTGGGAGGGACATAAGTGTTTCTTTTACACAGGACTGTGGACTATTCATTTACATGGGTATCCTAAATGAAATCTTAGTATTTTAGTTGAGGTAGGGAAAGCCCTCTTATAGTTAAGGAATTGTTGGTTTTCTCTTTATTTTCATTACTAATAAAAGTTTATGTCAAGAACCGTGCCACCTGTGTGTCGGTCTCCTCATTCTTAACCCTTACAGACCCCATCAATCATTTGCTCACACTGGCTCTTCACAAATTGCACCCTTAATCCAACATATTTGAGCAATGGTGTTATGCGGGCTGATCTCCAATGTAGGATTTCATCACCATGCTTCACCTCTATCAAACGCTGGTGCAAATTCTTTGGTGCAAGTGAGGAATAGCAGCACATATATAATGTAATAACTGCGGCAAAGTTCCCTTCCTGATTCTGTGAACTTCTAGTGGGGGCCAGTGCCCCCATTAACTAGTAAATGATGGGCCAGGGGGTGATATGGGAAGGATTTGCATGTCAACCTGGCTTCCCTCTCATTATAGGGCAAGGGACAGTCGCAGAGAATTCTACAATGCATGAGACAAAATTACTACTGCTCTGCAGGGTACAGGGAGGAGTAGAGGATAAGCCACCTACTGAGCTTCACACTACAAACCAACAGTTATCCCAAAGTTAAAGGTGAAAAAGGCACAGTCAAGAGATATACATCCTTTGCCTTTTGTGTTAAGGTGGGTCAAGGTCAGACTATAATCTTAAAAGTGGTGTGAATGTGATAACAATAGCAACCCAAAAACTAGCTTTGAGGTTAGAAGTATTAAATATATAAAAATGAAAAGAAATGGATATTAAACATCTCAGCCCGAAAACAATCAACCAATACTTGGGAGCACATACACAGGGTGTTTTTAACAAGCAAGATAGCCAAATTAATCTGATATCCAAATATATCATTGGATAACCAACTTTCAAGAGCTTCATGCCCCATGATCAGTTTCACAGTCTCTTAAATGTGATCTGCTGATGGGTCCTTGAAAAGTATGTTTTATTAACAAGTAAATTGAACATTTAATTTGTAAATCTAAATCATGTAGAGCCTGTGGGCCGGATGAACTCTCTAATCGTATTCTGAATTTTTAACTCCTTACCTGAGTTCTGGTGTATATCCTATATAGTTCAATTTTTAAGAAAGTTGATAGGCTGAACCCTAAACATTTTCACCCAATGTTAGCAGCAAAATGTTTGGCAACGTGCGATTGGGTGAATTAGAAACATTGGCTATTAAACATCAAAGACTGTTTCATAGCCCCTCAAACCTCATCAATGACTGACGAATTTTCAGTGCGACTTTAACTAAAACCTAGGAAACCAATTGAATGGCTTTGTTTTGAGCTTGATGCAAAAACAGCCAATGTTGGAAGGTGGCTCCCCAGTCGATGATGCTTTTATCAATCTGACAGCGGCATTTGACCATGTGAACAGATCAATCTGGTGGGGGCAGTTGAAAAACAGAGTCTAGCTGTCGGTCTTTTAAGCATATTAATCTTGCTACTCTCTGATTCAGAAATCCAGATTTGCATAGTTGGTAAAGGGATCCTGCCATCAAAAATTAAGTCTTAAAGGGGACTCTGACAGGGCTGAGTATTGGCTCCATGTCTGTTTAATCTCAGCATGAGTTATACATTGGACAGCGTCCATTCCCCCACCCACATTTAGCCCAACTAAGCATTAATTGGCTGGCATATGCTAACAATATAGTCATTTTAGATGCCACCCTTATTGCCCTTCAGTGTTCTATTGGAACGTTTTATCAGTATGCAATTGATAATTAATTCACCCTTAATACTGAAAAATCAAGAATAATTTGTTTTTCCTGTGCCAAGAAAGTGACAAGATTTTCTTGAAATATTTTTATTAAATCAGTGGACTCTCATTTAATGTGTTTGGGGTTTTCCATTTACAATAACCCATCAATCCAACTGGAATATTCTAGATTGAGGCCTACATTGACATTCTGGTTGACAGCAAACACTAAAAACCAAAGATATTCACCACGGATTAAGCCACACAACTATAACTCACGTCCCCACCATTCACTGCTCAAACTAACACCCAGGAAATAAAAAATCGCATCACAAATGGCATCATCGATATCCACAATAGCTCCATCTACTCTTATCATCTGAGCTGAACAGCTCAGATGTATCTTTCAACAATGAGAGTGCATTTCTGCATTGAGTCTGATATATTACAAGCTACCTTTCAAACGTTTACATATTTTATATTCCTGGATCAGCAGCTTTAAACATCTAAGAAGACATCCTACAGGTATGTTTTAATCAACATTTACAAAAATAAAGTATGTTAAAACACTATAGGAGGTCCATTTAAAATGAATAACACAGTGCAACTTTACATTTTTACTATATGCAAAATTAATCTCTTCCGTACTATAAAATGTGATTCCAATACAGCACTCTCTTTAAACTAAAAATGAATGGTAATTAGTGAATTAGTAATACATGTGTGTAAAACTATTTCTGCTGCCATTTTTGACATTTACTTGCAGTAGTAAACCAGAATTCTGTGTGCTTAAATGTCCTGGTACATATAACAGCGCACAATTCTCTCATTTCCAAATAGCTCAATTAACAAGATACAGTGCAAGAAATAAACCTTCCTTTTCACATATTGTGAAGGCATCATTAAACAAGACTCAGACAGCAGACATAAAGTTCAAACAAAAGATATTTATTAACTGAAATGTCAGGATTGTTAACGGCCTAACTTGCCCTATGTTGAGGTGGAATTTCCCTAACTGAACAAAACTAAGGATTGTCTGAGTCAAAGAGTTCCACTTAATAGTATGTCTGTGTCCAAAACCTATTCTTGCCATTAGAACTATAACGAACAAAAGTGTTGGGATGTTAAAGTAAAAAGAAAAAGTGTTTAACTCAAAGTTCTGAGCCTCTTCTAGGCCACAGCTTTCTCAGAGCTCCCCTTCCCTAAGTACAAGAACATTCCATGAAAAAGAGTCTTCCTCTTCTAGGCCACAGCTTTCTCAGAGCTCCCCTTCCCCAAGCACAAGAACGTTCCATGAAAAAGAGTCTTCAGGTTTACCTTTCTCATGTTCAAGGCAATAAAGTTCAGAACCAATCCTGGGGTTCCCTTCCCCAAGTTTCAAATAACACAATCCAAACAAAAAGGGGTCTTGAGACACCAATCCCAAGACACACATATGGGCCTGTCAAGTCTCAGGGTTCTCTTCCCCAAGACGTCAATGTCTCACACAGGTTCCTTGGTACTTGCTCATGTCCCCAAGTTATCTTTAGTTAGTTTCCTTTATTGGTTTCTGGGTTTAGGGTGTGCTCTTGGGCTTCTCTGGTTTCTCCTGAGCAGCCCCATGGCTCTGCCACCATGTGTCACAAACCCCTTTTCAAATGGTAGCTTTGTCACACCATATTTACTTATCAAGGATTGCTGTTTGGGTTTCTTTCAACCTTTAATGTATTCAGCTTCAAAGTTTGGGTTCTTTTGTTGTGCAACAGTCATTCTGTATTATTCAATTACAGTTCAGAGTTGCCGTCATATGTTGCTTAATCATATTCAGATTCAAGATTTTATTTCATTCATTGTACCACATGCATTCAGTATTCAAAGTTTACTGGTTTGCTTCAATGTTACATTTCCCTTAAAATTCTGTATTCAATATGCATTGGATTTCTGTAGGTTTCTATTTTAGTTCACACACTTTATCTGTTTTACTTTAATTCCTTGGTGGAAGACTTTCGATAATTTCCTTTTCAGGCATGCAAACACTTTAACAACACGTTAATTGGTTCAAAAGGAAGGATTCGTAACGTTCAGAGACTTTCGAAGACATGCTTGTTCCTTTAAAAAGGCACACGCCCATTCTGCTACATTGTATACCTCTCTGCACTCATTTAAAAATTGCAGTTCACTTAATGAGCTTTGCGGTTACAGTAATACCTGGTCTCTCTGTCTGGGAAGCTCACCAACTCACTTGGATGTCCTTTTCCATATCGAGTAGGCCACAAACTTGGCGGCTTCCTTCCAGGGAATATTTCTTTGCCCCTCAGACACTCTCATGCTCTTGCAGAACCACAGAAGAACGCGCATTCCCTTTGATGGAATGAAGGATGACCTGCCGCCTGGTCTCCTCCCTTCACCTTGCCTCTGCTCCATAGAGCTTCTGCTCCCACTTGACACTCCCCGGGACACTCAGCTGCTTCCGTCTTCACTGTGCTTTTTCAGCTGCAGAAAGGCTCACCACAGCTCCCATCAGCATTTCGCCTCTCACTCTTCACCTTCCAGATCACACTCCTTTTATACACCTGGCTTGTGTTAAACGGTTGCAGGTGTGAGTCTTTTCTCTTAATTGCCTGACTATAGTTAGGCATATTAGTAAGACATGCATGGTCTTGGCAACAGTACTCCTCTGAGGCCCTCTTCCTTATCTCAGTACCAAAGTGGTGTAGCTGCATGTTGGTGTGCATAACTCCTAGTTGCCTCTTCTTTGTCCCAATACTGTCAAATGTCACATTTGGATAAATGGGGGGAGGTGGCTTATAATAGCCCGTAAAGGTTGGGGGAGGGTTAGTATTGTCATCAATAGCAAAAGGGGGGTACCATGCCTCGCCCAAGGGATCCCCACTTCCAGTTCTCAAGGACCCCCCTCCCAGGTGATCCTGCCTCACCTTTCCACACCCAGGGTCAGGATCCAAGATCGATGGCTTTTCCCAGACCACCTGCATAGAGGATCCAATGGGAGTAGGAGTTGGAATACCTTCAGGTTTCTAACATACCCTTCCCCAATGCGGGTTAGACCGATGTGTTTCACGTGGAACCCGGGAAAGGGAATTCAAGATACCTTGTTCTCTATCCTTCTGGGATTGCAGTGTGGAAAAAGTAAGTTGTTGGTCTAAGACATCCCGCACATCTAACAAACTTGCTTCTCTTCGCTACAACATTAGGTTTGTTTCTAAGCTACTGATTTTCTTCCCTCCGTTAGTTTTAGCATCAAACTTAGGAAGTTCTAGTTTTCCTAGATGAGGAGATTTAACTATAGAAGTTTGATTTTAATTTGAGCTACCTGTGCAACCCATTGATCGAACTGGGGTACATCCCTTCCCATGACTAATCGCGTTGACAAGTTGGGAATTATTACTACAATGAGATCTACTTTCGCTCCCAAAGTGGTTATTGGGATTTGAGTCACTGGGTATCTTTTCAGGTGACCATGTACACAGGTTATTTTCTCCTTTCTAACTTTTTTCCATCCTTGCGGGAGTAATTCTGGTCTAATAGCACTTTCCGTGCTTCCTGTATCCCATTCTGTCCAAACAATGTTTTTCTCTATGGTGACAGGGACCTTGTATGAGGTTTTTCCTCCAGTGTACAAAAAGGTATAAGAATCTCTTTGATTTATACGATCTTTCTTCTTTCCTTCAGTGAGGTCAGGTTCTTTAGATGACCTAAGATTAGGAAAGTCAGCTTTGTTCAATGGACAACACCACGCAATGTATCCATACCTTTTAGAAGAGTAACACTTTCAATAGGGATCAAGAAATTGATTTGTTACTGAAGGGTAACACCCTTTCTCTGCTGTTTTCCCTTTCGTCTTGAATCCAATTGCTTCTTTCCCTAAGGTTGTTGTTATCTGGGGAAGATCGATATCGAGTAACCCTGATGAGGATGATAGGGCATCAGATGATATCTTCTTAGGGTTCCCTAGTGTTTCTTCAGAAGTACTCCTGAAAGTTAAATTATTTCCCTCTTTTCCCCTGGCTTCCTGGATTCCCAAGGCGTCTGGGAGTGGGGGGTGATTGGTGCTAATAACATATCTTTTCCATGGGCACTTGATATTTCTGTTTCTAAAGAATCAATGACAAAGCCCTGACTCCTCTGCTCACTGAAGATCTTCTCTCACTAATTCTTTATCGAGGTTGGATTGGAGGAGGAGTCACATAAAAATTCACACCTTACAATTCCTACCACTTTGCCTCTTTGGATCTCAGTGGGGAGATATTTAAAAGGACAAACTTTGATTCCTCTCCCCAGGAAAGTATTGGTTGTATACTCAAACTTATTCCTTTGGGGGGCTAGTACTTAGATGCCCATGCTCTTAGGGAAACCAAGCTGTAAACCCAAAAAGATTATTATTTTGTCCCTTTCTGACACCCAACAGGCATGGGGATGAAAAAAGATTAAAGTAATTTCCTTCTATAGACTTCCTGATGGGAAGTAAGGCCTTTGAGGTCAACACTTAAAAGACTACTTCCACATGATGATATACCTGTTTGTGGAAGCTAGTTTTTCCCAAGACCTTGTACTTGGTGATGATATAGGCCATCCCCCGTTTCTTGGGATGCTATTCTATTGGTGAAACAAGTAGATGGTATATACTGGTTCTTTTCTTGGCAAACTACACACGTATGCATGAAAGTGTCAATGTCAATATGAATTCCAGGCCAGCAAACATTTTCCATTATATGCCTCGAAGTTTTGAGTGGCTTTCATTCAGATGTAATTGGGCTCTTTCTAGGATCATTTCTTTATGACTCTAGGGGTTGACCTACTGGTGTCTTATCGTGCCCTCTGGAGAGGTCTCTCCCTGATAGAGAAACCCATGCTTCAAAAGTAAAAAGGTCCCACCCCTCTTTCAGCCCTCAGTTTCCAAAACCACTTGTAAAAAGGCCTTGGTCAGCAACGGGTCATTTCTTCGGGCTGTGTCTAAATTTAGAAATATGGTTGGTTCTCCTTCAAAATCTTTTTGGTTTTCAGGGTTGGAAGGGTCACCAGATATCTCATCAACCTCCCCAAATTCCGGGATTCCCCAGTCAGCGCTTTGTTTCTCTGTTCCTTCCCTGATTCTGGGAAGTACCGCTCTCTCAATTATCCCTTGAGCAATCTTATGACCTTGTCAAACTTGAAATGGGTCCTGTCTGTGGTTTTGTAGCAACACCTTTACATCACCTCAGAGGTTTGGGTCTATCACCCCTACCAAAACATCAATCCCAAATCTCCTTGCTAAAGCTAAATTGGGGGCTAGTCTGATGCATCTATCAGGAGGTGGAATCAATATCAAGTCAATCGGTATCAATCTTCTTTCACTTAGAGGAATTGTCTCTTGCCTACTACTACAGATATCAAACCCAATAGAGCCTGAAGTGGCTACTGGGGGTCTGATGCTCTGGTACTTAATTTTTCAAACTATAGGATCCCCCAACTTGTATTAGTTTAGCCACATCACACTCTGACACCATTTGTGAAGGCATCCTGAAGCAAGACACAGACAGCAGACTTAAAGTTCAAACAAATGATATTTATTAACTTAAATGTCAGAATGGTTAAAGGCCTAGCTTGCCCCATGCTGAGGTGGGATTTCCCTACCTGAACAAAACTAAAGAATATCTGCGTCAAACAGTTCAACTTAATAGTCTGTCTGTGTCCAAAACCTATTCTTGCCCCTAACACTATAACAAACAAAAGTGTAGGGATGTTAAAGTCAAAAGAAACAGTATTTAACTCAAAGTTCTGAGCTTCTTCCAGCTCACAGCTTCCTCTCAGCTGCCCTCCCCCAAGCACAAGAAAGTTCCATGAAAAAGAGTCTTGAGGTTTACCTTTCTACAGTTCAAGGCAATATCGTTTTTTTTTAAATGTCTTTATCAGTTGGTTCTCATCTCATTTACAGTGATACACATAATCCACATACATGCATTATGGCTGAACATGCCGCATACACCTTGTTTCAACATTTGTTTATCCCAGCCTAAATTCACCGGTCAGGACCAAGGAAAACATGAATACAAATTGCACGAATGTAGAGATTCACAGTCTTAACTGATGAACTTGGTATGTGCCAGTGTTACTCAGCAGTGGGGTTCAATCCAAGTGCCCTTCCCGGGTCAATAGGTATGCCGTGAAGGGGCACCAAATGTTCTTGGGCCAGTTTTGCAATCCGCACAGGCTTGAATATTTAATATCCATGTCACTCAGCCTAGTCAAATCTTTCAACCATGTGTTCACCAAGGGGGGGTTTGCGCTCGTCCATTTCAGCAGGACACATCATCTTGCGACAATCATGCAGGTGGAGAGTAGTTTGCGGTATTGTTTGGTTAGCCTGGGGAGCCACCCAAACATGCAGCATAACAGGTTGCTGGGTACCTCCTGCCGTAACACCTGAGACATAATTTCAACCACACCCTCCCAGAAGGGGCATACCTTGGCACAAGACCATAGCATGTGTACCAGGTCTGCCGGGCTCACACTACATCTCGGGCAGCCAGCAGATTTTGTGTTTTCATATTGGTGCGTGCGTGCTGGGGAGATGTATGCTCTATGCAGTGTCTTAAGTTGAATCTGCTGCAGCCACGAATTAAAGGCACCCTTATGCGTAGTGCTGCACAGTGTCGCCCACTGCTTGTCTGTAAAGGCTACTCCGGAGTCTTCCTCCCATTTCCTCCTACACTTCATGGGTTCCTGGGGTGTATCAACCTGAAGTAGTTTATATATCGTCAATACCACCCCTCTGCACCCCGGGGAGCTCCTGATATATCCCAGCAGTGAGGTAGTGTGTGGTATTTCGGGAAACACCGGGGACCATTCTCTAAAGGCTGCTCTCATTCTGAAGTATTGCAGTTTGCGTTAGAAGCCTGTGCCCATCTTTTCTACAAATAGTTCCTGGGAGGCAAAGTTTTGGTCTGGGTACAAATCATCCAGACGGTTGATCCCGGCGCCCCCCCAGTCATGAACAATGGCCTTATCACAGGTTGGAGCCAAGGTTTCTATACCCCAAAGGGAAATGCCCAGGTCAAATGGGCGTTCAACACCCAGCCTTTTAAGGGCCCTCTTCCAGGCGTTCAGTGTACATGCCATCGGGTCAAATCTACACCTATCCTGTGTTTTTCCAGATATCAACAGAGCCTGTAGGGAGCACGGATGCACCCAGCCACGCTCAGTGCGAACATGTGGAGTCACCCGGGCACCTGGCATCCAAAATCTAGTAAAGGATAATTGTGCAGCTAGAAAATATAATTAACATCCGGTGCCCCCATGCCCCCTTCTTCCCAATGCCGAATCAGAGTCTCCCAGCTAATACGTGGACTTTTAGGGTGCCAAGCCAGCATGATCAGCTGGGACCGCACATCCCGGAAAAAGTTCCCCGCGTGCCACACCGGGACATTCTGAAAGATATAAAGGAGTTTTGGCACTACTATAATTTTAGCAAGGGCTATTCTACCCATGAGGGAGAGGGACAATCTTCACCATCTTTCCACACTGGCCTTTAGTACTTGTAGATATTTGTTATGGTTGTGCTCTAGTAGTGTACTAGCTTCCCTGCTCACCTTTACTCCCAGGCATGTAACCACTCGTTGTAACCAGCCATATCCCTGGGTGTGTGATGGTCTGATAGTACTCCCATTAAGTGGAACAGTGAGGACTTGCTCTTATTTATTCGGAGGCCCGAGGCCTCCCCAAATTTCTCCACTTCTTGAGTTAACGGGGCTAGGTTATCAGCGGGGTCTTTCATATACATGATTGCATCGTCGGCATATAAGGATATCAGTTCTTTTGACCCCCCCATTGCCAGGCCCCTATGCCCGTGTGACCTATGTATCTGGCTGCCAACACCTTGATCGCCATGGCGAACAGCAGGGGCGAGAGGGGGACAACCCTGCCTTGTCCCCCGACCCAGCTTGAAGGTGCAGGAGCACCTGCCATCAATACCTATCTGGACGCATGAACCTGCACATAGGAGCTGCACAGCTGCGGGGTAGTATTTGAGGACCCCGAACTGTCTGAGTACTTCAAAAAGGTAGCCCCATTCCACAGAGTGAAAGGCCTTTTCCATATCCAGCAATACCACCGCTGCCTGTATTTTTGGATCAATCTGGGTCAGTATGGCGAACAGTCTTCGGAGGTTCAGGGACGTAGACCTCCCCTGGATATACCTAGACTAGTCCATATGTAGAATTTGTGAGACGTGGGGGAGCAGTCGGTCCACTAATACCTTGGCAAGTATTTTCATTTTAAAGTTTAGTAAAGATATTGGGCCATACAAAGTGCACTCAAGGGGATCCTTGCTGGGCTTGAGAATCAATGTGATCACCGCCTCGCACATCGTAGGGGGAGGTGCCCCACCATCATTCCCTCCTCCCATACTGCTAACATTTGTTGACCTATATCAGGGACCCACTCCTTAAAGAACTCTGCAGTCATCCCGTCTGTGCCCAGGGCCTTCGATGAGGGTAAAGCTCGTATCGCACACAGTATTTCATTAACTGTGACGGGTGCTGCCAGAGACTCCAACACTTTGTCGCTAATTTTCGGGAGTGCAGCCTCTTTAATTTAGTCCTCCAGGTCCGCCTGTGGCAGCATTCCTCCCAAGCAGTACAGAGATTCATAGAAGCCTTGAAAGGCGTCTGCTATCTCAGATGGGTTCACTACCACCTCCTCTTCCAGGGTTCTAATCGCCGTTTTTTCCCAAAGGCCCCTTTCATGCCTCACCACCGCGGCCAAGTGTCTACCCTCCTCTCCATATTTACGAGCAGTCACGGGCCGAGCTAGGTATTTTACCTCCCTCTCTGCTAGTTTGCCAAAGCGGTCCAGCCCCTCCTTTAGTTTGGCTAACAGGCCCGGTGCATCACCTTTATCCATCTCTCGTTCCCACCTTTTAATTTCCAGTTCGGTTTTGTCCAACTGCCTCCTGATCTGTTTAAACTCCCCCAGTTCTAGGGGCAGACACCCCACGCGAAGGACCACCTTAAATGCCTCCCATATAGGGCCCTTCTCAGTAACCGTGTCCAGGTTTTCGTTATGGTAATTCTTGATCAAGCTGTGAATTTTGCTTCTGAATGCAAGGTCTCCCAGAGCCGCGGACTTAAACCTCCAATAGGGGCGTGGTGGTGTCAGGTCTATGCGCAGTGACCACATCACCGGGGAGTGGTCAGAGAGGGTCCTAGGGAGCAACCTACAATCAACTGTTCTATGTACCAGGTCTGGGGAGAAAAGGACATAGTCCAGCCGGGATGAGATCCTCCATATTTCCCCCAGGTCCAGCACTCTGATACCACTAAAAATAGCTTCTGCCGCTCTAGAGCAGCGCCTACCGCCACCCGGAGTTCTATCCTTCTGCGGGTCTGGCACCACATTGAGGTCCCCTGCCCATACTATGTTAGTGTGTAAATATTTCTGAGACAGCCTTACTAGTGTTAGAAAAAACTCTGGGTTATCGACGTTGGGCCCGTAAATGTTGACAAGTGTAATCATTGCGGTCCCCCAGCAGCCCGAAACGATGACGTATCTCCCCTGTGTGTCAATGACCCTGTCACTCAGACGGAATCCCTGCAACTTGTGGATTAGTGTCATAATCCCTGCTGACTAGGTGGAAAAGGAGATGTAGTGTCTGCAGCTAGCCCAGCTTCTGGCCATGCTTTTGTTCCCCCTTCCAGATGAGTTTCCTGCAGCATAACAATTTCCGCCCCGTGCCGCTCACAGAATTGTATCACTTTGCTGACTTTGTGAGGATTGTTAACCCCCTGCACATTCCAGCTGATAACTTTATGTGCCATGAATAGGGTGAGGGCTATAGACATAGGCGATTCTTCCCTGCCCTTTCAGCCTGCTAGAGATCCAGCTCTTGGCCACTTCCAAGAGATACAAACCTTTTGAATAGAACTTAAACCAAAAAACTCCCAGAACAACCAACTCTCCTTCCTGCCACCAACCCTGAGCGGGCCTTCCCCCACCACCCCATACCCACACTGCCCGCCCACAACCTGCAGTGGCATATCCCAGCCCTCCAAAAACCCACAACACCCATTTTACCATGGGCAACAGCCTGGGGACGCCGGATACCACCACCTAAGTGACCTCCACCATTTGGACCCTCGAGGGGAGGACCTGAAACAAAAGTAACCATTCGTTTAACTGCATCTGCTCTGATTCATTACATAGTGTGCAAAGAGTTATCAAGACCCACCAGGGGGTAGCCCACCAGTGGGTAGCCTGTCAGCATTGTTTATGCAGCCCTTGCATGTTCGCAAATGATGGGTCAGGAACCCAGCAGTTTTGGACCGCATCAGCAGGATTTTCCAAGTTTGTGTGTTGAAATACTCAGCCCTTCATTTCGGCAGGGACTCGAGGAAGTCGTCTACTGCTCCTGGATCGGTGAAGAAGTGCATCTGTCCATTATGTTGGACCCTCAGCTTGGAGGGCTATTGCATCGAGTAACGTATCTCCCGATCTCAAAGCTCTCTTTTCGCAACTAGGAAGGACAGGTGAGTTTTCTGGATCGCTGGGGTGAAGTCCGGATAAAAAGACACTGTGGCGTTTTCATAGGTGAGTACTTCAGGACACGTGCAATGATTGGGCGAGGATTCTGACCTGGTTGCGGGGTCATCTGTGACACCCGATGCGCCCTTTCCACAAGGAACTAAGAGGACAGGGGGGGGCCTTGTAGAACTTCCATAATTAATTTTTCCATGAAGGTCTCCATGTTCTGCAGCGATACGGATTCAGGAATCCCCACCACCCTGATATGAATTCTTCTTGACCTCTCCTCTAGGTCTTCATTCTTATCCCTTATGGATTTGACTTCTCACTGCAGTTCCTGGATTGCTTGCAATGTTTCACTGCTGGTGTCTTCAAATGCACTAACTCGGGTCTCTACCTCCGTGGCTCTACTACTTTCCTTGTCAATGTATTCTGTCCACCTTGTACGCCATCCCATCCAGTTTTGTGTTGATAGCTGCGAAGCCGGACTGCATTTCCGCTAACACCAGACTCAGTTCCAATGGCTGATTACTCGAACTTGAGCTGGCATCCTCCGTCCCCTGTGAAGCTGTCAACGCCATTGTGGGGGCTATTTGTGTTGCTATCAGTTTATCATTGCTCTTGCCTAGCCCCTCCTTATGGGAGAATGGCAAGCAGGACTGCTGCTTGTTCCTTTCACCATATAGCTTCCGGCTAAGTCCTCTTGGTGCAGACCTCCGGCCCAGGTTCTATTACTCCCTGGGTCCCGTCCCGGGGCAGCCACAAGACTTGGAGCAGTATGCAGCTGGTGGATTTTATGCCAGTCCCGATGCCCTGAGTGATGCAGTGCCGATATCCGACAGTCCCTCAGTCTTGTTACGGATAAAGGCTTTCAATCTTTGATGGGGTGCTAGCTTGGTGGGAGCTCTGCGTGCTTTGGTGCCACGACTCACTGTTATCACAATTCTTTGGATCAGGTTCTCCCTTTGCCCCCCAGTCATATCAGGGTATGAGTCCTTATAATGCCCAGAGGTACAGGAACATCCCAGCTATATCAACCTCGCCGCCAGTGCAATATATTGTTCCCAGTGCCTGGCCTCACCCAGTTCCCACAATGTCTCCCCCTCTCTGGTGCAGGTTTGTCTTGAGAGCCAGAAGGATGCCAAGCCGCTACGGCCTCTGACTGAATTGGTATGTGACTTACGTGCCTCTGGTCTTCCCTCAGGCCAGCTGGAGTTGCGCGGGGGACAATGGAAGCGTCTGTGCCTCGGTAGTGGCTCAGCTCTGCCTGTGGGCCTTTCCAAAAAGCACAGCAGGGCTTTCTCGCACACTGCAGAGTCATCAAGTTGCGGGCTCTGTGATCAGCCACCACTCTTCCAGTAGTTTCCCGGGAGCCAGGTGGTGAGCTAGTGTACGTGCACCAGTGGAGACGCATGCACCGCGGGCACCTGCTGCATTGATGCACCTGATATCTGCCACTTCAGGGGGGTGTGGCAAGCAGTTTCTATCACATTAAAGGGGGTCATCCGCAGCTGGCCTCCGCACACCCTCTCCCCGGCTGCCCAGGCTAAGGAGCACGAGGGAAGTGATCTTCCGATGCGGCACAGCCCCAGAGCTCTCCCCTGCCACAGGCGCAGTCAAGGCTGTCTCCCAGATCACCGCTCCCAACTTAGCAGGCTCTGACTCCGGCACCTTCCTCTGCAGGCTCTGGCTCATCTCACGTGCACTCTGGGCGGGCTGCAGCCACCGGCGGTTCTCCACCTCCTCTGCCGCCAAGCAGAGGTGGTGCTGGCCGCTCCTTACTGCGAGCTGCAACAGTTCACCACGTCCAATGTGGGGCGGTGGCCCTAAGGACGGCATCCGAGGCCCATCTCACCCCTTCTCGCCTCTTCCGATCCTCGCTTATTGACCCCGCCAACTGCATTCCCTTCCCTTGGCGTGCACAGGCACTCGTGTGGTGTGGCCACCGAGCCATGCGCCCAGGCCACCTTCCTCCTCCTTCGCTCTCCGTTTTAATTGTTTTCACGGCCCTGCCAGGAATGTGCGTTGGGCTGTCGTATGTCTGGGCAGCGGGCAAGCCCCCAGCAACGATTGCGTTACCTTGGTACCAGATGGACTGAGGATTAGCCTCCCCTCTTCGGAACGAGCGCGGAGCTCACGGCAAACACGCCATCTTGACAGCGGGGTCTTTAACACCCCCAAGGCAATATACTTCAGCATAGGGTTCCCTTCCCCAGGTTTCATATAACACAATCCAAACAAAAAAGGGGTCCTGAGACTCCAATCCCAAGACCACACATATAGTTATAATTGTCTTTTTATAATTCGCTTAATACCAGAAATTGTTTTCTAAGTGCGGGATCAGGAATCAAACCTGTGTTGTGCTGCGTCATCTTGCTTCCAAGACTAATGAGTTGCCGCTTAGATATCCCCCCTCACCTAGTTCTTTGTTCCTTCCTTGCCTTCCCCAAGACTTCAATGTCTCACACAGGTTGGTACTTGTTCCTGTGCCCAATGTAACCTTTACTTGGTTTCCTCTATTGGTTTCTGGGTTTAGGGTGTGCTCTTTGGCTCCTCTCGTTTCCCCTGAGCCGTCTCACTGCTCTGCCACCATGTGTTACATTCCTCTTTTCAACTGTAGCTTTGTCACACTGTATTCACTTATTAAGGTTCACTCCGTGGATTTCCTTAAGCCTTTTATGTATCTTCCTGCCTCGCACTGCCTCTTGTCTCCCCCAGCACTTGTGGTCTGTATCTGCAACCCTACTGTCCCTTCTCTCTGCACTTATGAGCCACTCATTGGTAGCACTTTTTTGATTCACCTGCACTGAGCCACCTGCCGGCTGCACTTTTTAGTTACCTGCACTTTGTCCTCCCCCATCCGTCAGCACTTATCTCCTCCCTCTTCCCCTCACTCTGAATTACACAAGGGCTGGTAATATCGTTGTTTCCTCTCCTTGTCTTGTCGAGCCTAGAAACAGTTGTGTACAGGCGCATTATAAATGCCATATTATATCATGTCATATCTTTCAGCTTCAAAGTTTGGATTTATTCATTGTGCAACAATCATTCAGTATTATTCAATTGCAGTTCAGACTTGCCGTCTTATGTTACTTAATTGTATTCAGATTCAAGATTTGAGTTCATTTGTTGTGTCACATGTATTCAATATATATTCAAAGTTTACTGGTTTGCTTCAATGCTAAATTTCCTTTTAGTTCGGTTTTCAATATGCATTGGCTTTCTTTAAATTTCCATTTTAGTTCACACACTTTATGTGTTTTACTTTCATTCCTTGGTTGAAGACTTTTGATTACGTTCCTTCTAAGGCACGTGAACACTTCAACAACATCTTAATTGGTTCAAAAGGAAGGATTCATAACATTCAGAGACTTTTGAAAACGTGTTTGTTCCTTTAACAAGGCATGCGACCACTCCGCTACATTGCATAAGTCTCTCTTCTCCTTTAACAATAGCAGTTTGCTTTACGAGCCTAGTAATACTGGGCTTCTCTTTCTGGGAAACTTACCGGTTCACTTTGACATCCTTTTCGATATCTTGCAGGCCACAAAACTTGGCGACTTCATTCTAGGGGATCCTTCGCCACCCCTCAGACACTCTCACGCTCTTGCAGCACCCCGGGAGAACGAGCAATCCCTTTGATGGAATGAAGGACGACTCGTCATCTGGTCTCATCCCTTCACCTCGCCTCTGACCCACCAAGCTTCTGCTCCCACTTCACACTCGCCGGGACCCTCAGCTGCTTCAGTCCTAATTGTGGATTTTGAGCTGGAGAATGGCTCACCATGGATCCCATCAGCATCTCGCCTCACACCCCTTTTATACACCTGGCTTGTGTAAAAGGGTTGCAGGTGTGAGTACCTTCTCTTAATTGCCTGACTATACTTAGGCTTATCAGTAAGACATGCCTGGTCTTGGCAATGGTACTCCTCTGAGGCCCTCTTCCTTGTCTCAGTACCAAAATGATGTAGCTGCATGTTGGTGTGCATAACTCTTAGTCTCCTGTTCCTCATCGCAGTACTTTCAAATGTCATGTGTGGAAAAATGGGGGGAAGCTGGTTTATAATAGCACATAAAGGTTGGGGGAAGGTTAGGTTTGTCATCAATAGAAAAAGGGGGTTCCATGTCTCGCCCAAGGGTTCCCCATTCCCAATCCTCAAGGACCGTCCACCCAGGTGATTCTGCCTCGCTTTTCCACCACCAGTGTCAGAATCCAAGAGCAATGGCTTTTCCCTGGTCACCTGCGCAGAGTATCCAAAGGGAGTATGAGTGGGGAATACCCTCAGGTTTCTCACAATATACACTGCTCTGTCAGAAAACTACATAAAGACCATCACACTATACTAAAATATAATCTGTCAGCTTGATTAGAATGTGAGTTAAACTATACAATTCACTTTGCAATCCAAAAATCATGATTGACTGCAACACCCACCCAGCTATGGAAAACCATGCAATTATTGTTTGTTTCTATTTTTAAAACTTACCAAAATTCTGTCTTTTTAATTTCGAGACAAACCGAAAATTACAGAGTAATCTTCCTGAAAAATTACTACTTCCTTCATTTCACAAAAAATGATTATATCCTTGTAAAATATATTCCTGTACAATCCTCTTAACATATTTCAACCTTGTACTTAACCAATAAGACCATGCACAAAGTTCTTCACAAGCCAGTAACAACCCACAACCCAACTTATAGTAGCAAGCTAGCCAAGGGTCTTAACACAAGACTCCAGCATGATTACTGGTGTATGAAGCTCTGGCAGCAGGTTGTTATTAAAATTAGCAATCATTTTTAAAAGGTAGGGTGTTAATAGCAATACATGTATTTTCCTCAATTCATTCTTCCTAACAAATTCTCACTCAACGTAACCAGCAGTGAAAATGGAATGCAAGGCTACATGCAAACCTCTTCTTCCATTTCCATGGCGGGCCTGGGAGAATGTAATATCTGATGCAGCAGCATGACACCAGCAAACCAACAGATAAGTGGGACAGGCAACCACAACTGTTAGGAGAAAACGTACCAGAACAGGCAAACTACCTTCACGAAACATGTCAAACTCTGAAGTGCACAGATACAACATTGTACAATAAACAGTTACTTATTAAATAAGGAGAGAATAAGGCAGATAGCGATTCAAATATTAGAAACAAACAACCACATTCAAACACAAAACAATGTGCCACTATAGCTTTATGGAGCAAGAAAGGGGTTATTATCACAGAATAAGAACCCTCCACCAAGATATGACCAGAGGCAAAGCCAAGGGCTATACATTGTAGGAAGGATCATTAGTTCACGCAATAATGAACACTCCCGAGTTCTTTAAATCCATTCACACATAGTGGTACTAGCAATGCGTGTTTATAGTTTGGGTGCACACATAGTGGTAGTAGCAATGCAAGTTTATAGATTTGGTGCTGAATAAAAAATGTTACTTTATTTAAGCAATATACCCAGACATACGGGGGTGTTACCTGACCAGGAAATGTCCTCCCACAGAGGGATATTTTGCTATTAGCACCCCGGCATGTTTCTCGGGTTGCTAATAGTGTTTTTTTTTTAAGTACAGAAACTGTGCAGATGCAGTTTCCATACTTTAAAAAATGTCAATAAAATGGCTGCCATGGCCAAAGCCACAAGGGAACTACAAGTGTCCCCTTCTGCCTGACGTGACAGAGAAGTGCCAGACAAGAGAGTGTTCATTGCATCAGAGATGGACAAAGCAGCCACAGGTAAGTGGGGCAGGAGTTGGGGAAGAGTAGCAGGGCTGAAGTGCTCGAGGGAGGTAAAATTGAGGCAAAATTCAATAGAAATGGGCATGTGAAGACTTACCAGCAGGGAAGATGGCAGCCTCCCTCTTTCAAAGAGGCTCAAAACCCAAGAAATACCATGAGGTATAGCGCACTTTCCAAGCTTTCTGATTGGCTGAAAGGTCCTGTGACCAATCCTATCTGGTGTTAATACGGAGTACAGTAAATAGACAAACTAAGTTAGTAAATTAAATGTGAATTTACTTGTCATATTTAAATAAAATGATTGTCTTCATAGCCTAAGAATTTGAATTGAAACACATTTAACATAAGCATGCATTAGGTGTCATGGAAAATTAATCATTTTCTCTATACGATAGTGAAACTGTTATCCCATGTTTTAGCCTTCTCTATCATTTCTTAAATACCATGTTGCATTTCTTTTTTTTTGTATCTTGCCTAGAAATTGCATTGTTCTTTCCATGTCTACTTTAAAAAAAAGAATGCTCAAAATAAAGTCAATACCGGTAGTTATTGACTACACTACATAACATTTTGATTAACTGACACACCATCAATTGTAATCTTCTTGTGCTAACAACCAATAAACCAATGCACTGTACTGTAGCACAATTACCTTGTTTTAGTTGGGGGATGATTTACTACTACTAGCACAAGTGTTAGGTATCTATATGTGCACCTGGATTATGATATACAATTCTCCATGCATCAAGGATGGGCCCTGTCCACATCCTACTAGTTTGGCATTTCCAAGGGAATGTGTTAAGGCTTCCTTGAAATCGAATGGGTCCTGAATCAATGACTGTCTGGTAGCTAAAACCCCACTGTCCTTTACTATGGGAATGTGCTTAAATAAATCAACAAATACCAAAAACTACAGTCTTCCTTCCAAACTCCCCAATTATACATGACTTACCAAACCAACTCTCACCAGATACTAATGAACAATAACAGCACTAAAATAATCACACTTTACTTCAACCCAGTATAAAAATGATTTCTTTTCTCCAACAGATACAAAAGGTTTCAGCCAAAACCCAACTCTGAAGAAAACAAAGAAAACGTCCAGGTACAAAAGAAGAGGCATACGCCCCGCACATATCTAAAGCAATTCATAGAAAATGTACAAGAGAAGAGATGACATTTTGCAAGGTACAACTACACCAACTACCGAAATCAGTGAAATTCCTCCACCTCCATCCAAAATGTGTTGCATTGGTGGAGCAGAGATTCTGGAGCATGCATTGGATTGATCTAAATTGTGGAAAAGGGTCCTGTCACTGCCATTAGGTACCCCTTTAGCAGTGATTAGACATTAATTGGGGCTCATCTCTCTACAAGCACGCATAGACTCGCGGCACATGCAGCGATTGAGAAGCCTTCTTAGGCCAGCAGAGGGTACTTTTTTTGTTAAATTAAATTAATTGCTGCAAAATTGTGTATGCAAGAGCATATCGGTGTGGGTGGGCTCCTGTCTAACAGCTGTATGCAAGGTTGAGTCTACAGAAGATGAATTATTGTACTCTCCACTCAAAGTGAAAACAAACATTTCTAATATGATTGGATCTTGAATAGACACATTCTGTTGGTTATAAGCTATATTAGCATTTTAAATTTCATATGAAATCTTTTAACATTTTACAACCATACTTATTGAGACACCCCTCTAAGAAATGTAGAGATTTGCTACTAAGAGTGAAACTCAATCTTCTATCGACAAACAATGTCTTAGGTGCAAGAGCAAAAAATCCTAAACTAAATAGAGTGTGTGGCTTTTGCAGTGAGTCAGTTATATCACTTATATGTCGAATGCATGGCCCTACCGGTGGCACAATTTCTTGTATTTAGCAACTTTATGACAAAGACGGGGGCACCCTCATGAGAGTGGTTGCGGCTTTGCCTTTTATCTGTACCCACAGATTAACTTTGTTTAGTAGCAGGGTGCTCCGCTAAGCAGACCTTTGCAGGAGAGGTTTTTTGAATTTCAGATGTATTTTGGTACAGTTGCTTTAAAGGTTTGATATATTTATACATGTTTTTAATGTTTTCTGTGGAATTTTATATTTTATATGAATTTGCTTCTTTGTAGGTGATTCTCTCTATATATACAGTATGAATTCTATTCCTGTGATTTGTGAATTGAAAATATGTGGAAAGTTTCTATTATCTTGTATCTTTCTTTTTGTCTTTTGGAAACTATAATACACAACAAATAAATAAAATAACAAACATTAAAATGAGTTGCAAACAATTGTCACCCAAAACAATTTCTGCAGAATAAGATGCGCTCCTAACAAACACAACAGACACAGAAAGCATATCTTCCAATATCAATGTAGTTCCAATAAAGAAGTCCTAAAAAATCAATTTAGCAAACACTGTTCCCATTTTACAGTGCTCATCAATCTCATTAAAACAACTGAGAAGTCACCTTCCTCACTTGTCAGTTAGCAAAGAAAAACACTCTTATAATCAATAATTGACAGTGCATTCAAACTAAAAATAAGGGCTATTTATAGTAGTTTTAAACAAAATGAAACCAATATCAAAAGTAGTTAAAAAAAAAATTCAATGAGGATAACTTCTGAAACTTTTGTACCGGTGAATAGGGTCACACCAGCAGAGAACCTTCAATGAAGAATCGTACAACCAAGAACAAAGAAATCCATTAGATATAGATACATATTGTTGAGGCTATGCGATAGTAGAAATAACTATTATGAAAAAAGGAACTTTAATTCAAAAATCTTCCCAAACTAAATATTGAACCAAATCCTCCTCATGTCCAAATAGTTTGTCCAGTCTGCAAATGATCAGTGCTAAAAGTCCAGCTCTAGAAATACACACAACTAAATGAAACTCTACTAACTGGCACAGCACAAGAAATCCTATGACAAAAATAACATACAAAATAAATATTTTGGTAGTCAATTGGAACAGGAAACCACAACTAACTCAGAAAGTAGTGAGCCACTATTTCTAACCTGTACCTTTCTTTGAAACTCATATAAAAAAGAAATGGCAAAGTTTCAAACTGTCTGTGCTGCAATCTGAGACAAAGTATGCACCTTCGGTGGAAAAATTTGCAAGTAAAGTACAACAGTAAACATGTGCCACAGAAATGTGGAGTTTGGGCAATCACAATGGTTTCAAATTACCTTATATCTAACATCAAAAAATAAATAAAATGTAACAAAAACCTTATTATTATGTACACAGTAAAGCTAGATCACAACCAAATGCCATCTCAAACTATCAATAATAGCTTGGCAATATTCCCACTTCCAAATGGTCTCCAACAACTCAATCTATATGAGAATATTATAATTCTAACAGTACACCCAAGCTATAATACAATAACAACCTATGAGTGCAAATTTACCTCCATCAAAATTACTTAGCGCCATTTGTGGCAAGTTATTATATTTACCATTATACCTCAAAGAAAACATTGAAACTCTAGGAGTAGGATGCCCAGTACATCAATCTTTAAGTGTACTGGTGAATGGCAGACCCACAAAAGACAAACGAAATTGGTGATATCTAGCTGATTTAAACAAAGTAAAAGAAGCTCTAGTGTATTTCAAAGAGCAAAATGAATGCTACAAAGACATAAACATAGACAACAATATAAAAGAAACAACCAAAATATATGAAGACACACTACAAACTGCGTACATCCCTTGCATTCTTAAATATAACATACTATGTGCATTGTACATTCCACACTTGCATATCTACCATGTACCTGAAGAAAGGAAACATACAAAAAGAGAACTACTACAAAATGATACTCCATTAGACCACCCTATTATCCCCATGAGAAAAGCAAAACAACCAGACAGATCTCAGACCCATCACCTTCCACATCCTTTGGTCCTTTGGTCCTTTGAAATTTCAAAACGTAACTGGGGTGAATTGCTATGCACAGGTAGCAATCAATCTTCTGCCCCAATTGTCTCCACTTGTGAACAGTTTTTACTTGCTTGGTTCAGAGCAGTAATGTTTACAACTCCTTCTGCGCAGAAATGCCACAAACAATCCTGACACTTTCTGCAGTGTAGAGGTGATATATCAATGTGCAAGAATTGTTAAATTTACCATAAATACACAAGAGCTTCTCGAAGAACTCCTTGAGTACTTACTACAATGTCTAGGGAGAGAAAATATCCCTTCATATTAAATCCTGGAGATTACATAAACCTGGAAAAATACATATAGTGGCTGCAATCAAGTTTCACAAGATTGTTTACCCAACAGATGATTTGAGTATGCATCTATTTATAACTGTGAAAATATAACATTTTAACCATTTCCAAAAACTTCAAATCATGGTGTGTTGTGCTCATTTTGCAATTAATACATTCTTTCATCTATAAAAATAGATACACGTTATACTAATGCATTAAGATACAGAGAAGATGGAAGAACACATAGCTGTAAACTCACCAACTTCACATATGGACAAGCCTCACTTGGTGGAAAAACATTCATCACAGTATGTATAATATACTACACAAATGCCTCAACTACATCCAGCCAATACTGCTATGTAAAACACACAACTGATTGATTTGAATGTAACAGCCGTTTTTCTACACAAAAAAAGAGTACCTACTGTGAAGGCATCATGAAGCAAAACACAGGCAACAGATTCAAAGTTCAAATAGAATGGCTTTATTAACTTAAATGTCAGGATGGTTGAAGGGCTAACTTGCCCTATATTAAGGGTGGATTTCCCTACTTAAATAAACTAAGGATAGTCCGAGTCAGTAAGTTCAACTTAAAAGTCTGTCTATGTCCAAAACCTATACTTGCCTTCACAACTAAAGCTAAACAACATTTGGGGATGTCAGCAATAAAAGAAATAGTGTTCTGAAAGTTCTGAGATTCTTCCAGCTCCTGACTTATTTTCCAGCTCCCCATCCCCAAGGTTTAGACAGTCTCACAGAACCTGGGGGTTCCCTTCCCCAAGTTCAAGTTCAAGACAGTTTCATAAAACCTCAGGGTTCCTTTGCCCAAGTTCAAGACAGTGCCACAAGTCCTAGGGGTTCCCTTCCCCAAGTTCAAGAGAGTTCCACAAATCCTCAAGGGTCCCCTTCCCCATGTTCAAGACAGTCAGCTTGTACTGGTTCTCAATCTTTCAATATTCAAAAACAGCTCCTAATCAACTTTACACTTCTTCTGATTTCTTATTAGTTCAATCAGATGGCTTTCTCTTGTTTCACTTCAGCAACCTCTTTGTCTTTCACAATTGGGGTATCCCCAGTCTAGGCACAGTTGACAGACCACACAGTCCACCCATTACAGGTCACGCAACGAGGAGCCCTAGGTTCTGTAGCTCACACAGGTTCTTCTGTATCTGTACCTTTGTAGTGGTTCACATTCACCTGGCTTCTCCTTATCAACCTCTTGGCTTTGCCACAATGTGTTCTTCTTTTGCCAGTCTTTGGCCTTGCCACAATGTGTTCCTTCCATTGCCAGACTTTGGACTTGCCACAATGTATTTTCACATATAATTCACTTTGTGGTGGCTTTGTTCGTTCACCACTTTGCTTTCATGCTCTCTTGCAATCTTCCATACCTACTTCCTTCTGTGTTTCTTACAATCCATACTTACTTTTCAATCAGACAGTATATGAATTTCACATACACTTGTCATTGAGTTATAGTTTTATCAAAAGCTTTCATTCAGTTCGGTATTCAATATCTATGATTTGTTAATCTGCCAGTTGCACATTATGTTGTCCTTATTTGTCTCTCAACCGTTGTTTTGGGTTTATTTCAACTTTCGCATGCTTTTTCATAGATTCAGCAGTTCATTTCGGTTTCCCCACAGTGCTGCCAGGAGCACCTAGGTACGAGTGATCTTGCCTCTCCATTCACCAGTTCCTGGCACCTCCTCTGGGCAGCTGTGCTTTCTGTTTCAGCTCCGCTGACATGCTCGCACTTCAGTCTCTCGCAGGCAGCTTCACTGTCTCTCCACACATGCTGTCAGTCACTTTGCTTCTTTCTTCTGCATCCACAACTCCGGCTGTAAACCTTCAACCAAAGAGGCTCCCACACCTGTGGCCTTCTCGCGGTCCACATGGCCCCTTTGCCCCACAGCTTCCTTGGGCCGTCTGCCAGCGTCCTGGCTCTCCTGCAAGACTTACCTCGGTTGTCTCCTTGCATACAGGATTCCCTGGGGGTTGTTACTTTGCTGCTGGTCTCCTTCCTTTTTATACACCTGCAACCACTTGACAAGTTGCAGGTGTGAGTCCCAAATTATAATTGCCAGGCTGCAATTAGCAGAACACTTGTGATATGCCTGACCTTCGGAACACTCTACATGGCTCCTTCCTCCCCTCAGTACTAGAGTGGTGAAATGTCTTACTAGTTCACTACTCCTAGTCGCCTCTTCCTCATCCCAGTAGTATAGTGGTTTGGATGAGGGGAAATTAGAGGAGATGTTTTGCAATAGCCAATAAAGGCCAGGGGAGGGGGACGTTGGTTCTCAATGGGGACAGGGGGTTACCATGTCTTTCCTGTGGATATCCTCTCCCCAGGGACCCTCCACCCATGTGATCCTCCCCCACTTCTTCACCCTCAGGGTCAGGTTCAAAAAATGAAGGCCTTTCCCTGGCCACCTGAGAAGAGGATCCTAGGGGAGCAGGTGCAAGGATACCCTCAGGTTTCTCACACTACAAACCTATAGAATGCCTACTTAATATTAAGCAAAGCAAAATTCAATGATTAAATTATACATCAAATATATATTCCCAATAATGTCACAGTTAGAATACCCCAATAGTTATCTAACTACTTTAAAACATACATGATTACACACAACAAAGTAACAACATTTTGCATTATTTAAAAATGTCAACCTATCCTTAAAGAATGTTTTTCATGAATAATGTACAATTATAATATGGCAAAAGGTATCTACCTACTTTAACAGTACTACAAAACATATAGCCACCATACTCAAAACGTGTATTATTACTCAAAGTAAAATGTGGGGTTTTCCAATCCACCTCAGATTTTTTTCCCAGTACCTAATGATTAGAAACATGTTAATACAACAGCAGTGTACTACATATAAATGCTGTACAAAACATTGTACACACAATGTGCTATGTAGGAGGATAAACAAAGTTCATGTTTGCGTTTTTTTAAAAAATATGTTGGACAGGTAATTATGTTTTCTTTTCTTTACAGACGTACACAAATTACATCACCTTTACACAATTATCAGTCCGAGAAAACACAGAATACAAAAGCAGTCACAACATTGTCAACGTCTTAAATGCTGAAACTTCCAACCAAGAACTCCACACGTGTACTAAACCTACACCAACAACAGGACCAGAAATCAAAGGGCTCAGCACCCGCCCTCGAACTACATCCCAAACCTACCGTTCACTGGTGCTGGGGTGGATGACTACAGATGTCTATGCACACTCACAAATCATCAAGCAGGCAAATAAAGCTTATTGTCAAGTAATCGTCGTTCAGGTAGGCTGATGATTAGATGGGTATACCTAAGCAGTAGCACTCTGGTGACTTTTATGAAGCATCATAATGTTCAGTACTTTTTAGAAATCCAGTTTTAATACCCAATCAGATGTTGATAAAGTAGGAGAGTTTATGTCAGATGTGCCATTCCCCAATTAACCTATTGGATTATATTATGTTTCAAAAATGTATTTTATTTTATTGGGGATTTATAATGCACCGTATTACAAAATATATTGCTTGACAGTGCACGCACAGGGAAATCCCTCCTTACTGGGGCAACAGGGATAGGGGAATGATTACGACAAACACGGTGAACAAAGGAAAGTCAGCGCAAAATAAACAATTATAGTATATCACAAGTAAGTACATTTCCATTTGAAAATAATGGTTATAGCTTTATCCTGCAGCCCCTCTGCAGCAGGATCATTGCAAACTATATTTTGTACTTTCTGTTGTAGGAGGAAGTAGAAGTCATTGTTTCTCGTTAAATTGTGTTTGAGTCGCAATTGCTACTAACCTCATCCTGTGGAGTTTCCGTTACCCAAGGTACCCATAATTCAGCTTGTTGGTGGAGCAATCTCTCCCCTTGCACTCTTCTGTGGGGCTAGTTCATGGCAAAGTTCCTTCTCTTGCAGTTGGACTATATGTGAGATTCTGAACCACAGAATGGATATGAACAGAGATTGCCACTAGTCTAGGCTGGCACAGTTTGCCTCTAGCCAATCTGCCCATTGCAGAGCAATATCCGAAAACAGAAGAGGGAACTTTTAATAAGGTAAAGATCATTACTTCAAACCACCTGGCATGGTTTACGAGCACATTGAAGAATACCTCTGAACTCACATGATTGTGTCTGGTATCACACGCCATGAAATCACGACTCTCACCCGACAAGCCTCTTAGACACTCATATTTGTCAATGGGCTCTCACCCACCCTAAAAAATTGTGTGTTTTCAACTTCCCAGGTGACACAAAAAGTTGAGAGTTATGACTGAAGATATCCCAGAGCTAATCACAGAAGAGATTAAATAAGATTTCAAACACAAAACCTGTACACGTTTAAGCGAAGAGAGAGATAGCATAACACAACATTTAAAATTCTGTGAACACTCTTCCATTTAATTAATGTTAAGGTTCTGGTTTCATGTATAAAAAAAAGTGAAATTTAGTAATTGGTGGAATTTTACCACCTTAACTCTGAGCCCCTTGTTGCACAGCCTAAGAGCACAATGGTGACATCACAAACGGCATATGGCATCATTTATCACATTACTTCTGACATCAATGATCACATCACAGTACACACAGCAGACTAATGTCATTGAATATGAAATCACTGATGTCATTTTGTGTGTAATCATTTATGACATCACTGGAGAACCATGTTGGATACCTTCACATGTTATTAGGTGTCATTTTAAAACAAATGAAATATTAGGAAAAGTATATAAGCAAATTGTAAAAGGATTACATCAGTCTTTTCTTTACACTTGCTTGACTACTCTGTGGCATTTTAAAAATGTTTTGCGGGCAGAGTGGGAGACAGAAGGAGAAATCCATTTCTTCCTCAATCTTTCCAATCTGCCTTCAAAACCCCTTAATTTTATGCCAGCATGGCATTTTCATGCAGGCATATATCAAATCGATTCCTATGTATCTGCCTACATGTTGCACCTGCTAAAAGCAGGTGGATTTCATAAAAATTAATTGGAAGTGCTGTCTGCAAAACATTATATGCAGGCAGCATTTACATACTTTACAAAACAAATAGTAAAAGTAAAGAGTAAAGACAATTGTTCCTGCTTTTACATTTTACTTTTGCACTCCATTTTGCAAAAGTAGACAATTTCATGACGGGCAACCAATAGCACATAAGTGCTATCATTGGCGGTCCCCTGCATGCAATTAGCATTTTTACAAATGTAACAAAGATGTAATATGCCCTGTCAGTATGTCATCCATACATGCTGTATACTCACAGTTCTCTACATATCTTCACTTTCTGACTCTTCTGTCGCAACTTCAATCTGATTTCCGCCCCTCACACTCCACTGAGACTGCCCTTCTTCATGTTTCCAACTCTCTTCCCACCACCCAGCACTCTAAGTATTACTCTTTTCTCATTCTCCTTGATCTTTCTGCAGCAATGGATAACTTTGATCGCTCTCTTCTTCTTTCTATCCTCTCTTCTATCAGCTTTTCTGGGTTTGTTCTCAAGGGGTTTTAGTTCTCTCTCGAACCATTCTTACTCTGTTACCTGAGATGTGTCCCCTACTCTTTGGGTTCTGTCAAGGGTCGGTCCTAAGTCCTCTACTGCTACTGCCGCTATGCTCCCTTCAACATCCGATGGGCCCGTGCTTATCTCTCCTTTTACGCTAATATGCACCTTCTTTTCTATTTGGTCTTTTCTCACATTGACTACTTACTGTTCTGCTCCTCTTCTTGGCCTGCTTCTCAACTTAGCTCTCTTCGTTCTGTGTATAACTCAATTGTTCATCTCCATTTTTTCCCTTCCTTCTCTTTCTTCTATCTCTTGCTCTCTACATTCCTTGTCTTTTATTCCCTTTGAATATCGTCTTCTCTTCCATGTTCTTTCAATTGTTTTCAAGAGTATCCATGGTCTCACCCCTCTCTACCACTCTTTATTAAACGCTCTCTACTCCCCTGCCCATGTTTTAAGCTCCCAGGACCAATTCCACCTTTCTGTCCCCCAATCCCCTGGCGCGTCTTCATGCTTTCATTCCTTCATATTGCTTGCCCCTAAGCATTGGAACTCTCTCTGGCTATCTATTAGTTTGTCTACCTCTCTCCATATCTTTCAACCTAATCTGAAGACCTACCTCCTAGCCCAGTTTCCCAATTAACTGCTATGCTTTCACCATTGATTCCTGAAATGGATTACTAATTTCTTTGATGTACAATTCTTTCTTTTATTTTGTTCAGCGCTTTGGCGTAAATAGCTATGCAAAGAAATAAATAGATACTTAATTGAGAGCTGAACGGTATTCTTTAAGCATCAAAAGTGATGAAAGGATACCTTTTATAATGTAGTTGAAGCTCCAGTTAATCTACAGTTTCATATCAATTTCAAAGATCAAAACTTTAAGCAATATATTATCTTGTCTTCCTTATCACTGGTATCACTTTTGCCCCCAAAACATATAACCACATATCCTCCAAACTGACCTTTTCAGATTAATCTGGGCTGCTTTCACTCTTTTTGTCTGGTTGGCTTTTAACCTTAGCAATCGTTCTGTTGTGCTGGTAAGGAGAACCAGACTGCTGCAGCACTCCTTGTGTAGAGGAGCTCCCCGCTCATGGGGATCCGGTCATGAACCAGCGCTCCTGAGATTTTCATTGATTTATGCGAGTTAAAAGCTAACCAGACAAAAAGAGTGAAAGCAGCCCAAATTGATCCTCGTCACATTTGGGCACAAGGTCAGGAGGTGGAGGCACCACCATGTCTGATGGATAAGACGATCGAAAAAAGACAAACCCAAACTACAGGCCCTGAGGAAGGTGATGAGAACCAGCATGTCATCAAAACCGGTCGACCCCCAGATTGCACAATATCCCTAAAGGAAATACTGGACATGGGAATTTAAGGCATATCTTGTAGTGGAGAGGTCCTCTCCCCGTTGATTGTCTTTTTCCGCCATATTGATTTGGTGTAAAAAATATACAATATTGCAAATATTGAAAACATAGTATCTAGTCTACAAGAAATGTTGAGGTCCCGGAACCATACTTTACCACCTGATCCGCACCACATGAACACACCCCTGTTGTTGGTGAATAAAGAAAATATATGGCCTATGTGTCCTAAAAAGAAATTCCTCTAGGGAATGTCCATGTAGGAAAAGCAGACTTGGTCCAACCATTTCAGTGGTTTACACATTGTGGAACTGTACACATTGTAGATGCACGTACAGTACCTTCTTCTTCTTTCCTATTTGATGGGCAAAGCACCATCTCCTACCTAGGGATAGTGGCACTCTATAGGCATAGGGTGTCCTTCCGCCTAGGGATTGTTGTAGCAAACATGCGCTGCCCAGCCCCTTTGCATACATTAGTGGTTGGAGTGTGCGCCCAACACTAATATATGACAGGCTTCCAGCAATCACGTGGTTGCTGTGAGCGCATTTCACAGAGACATGCCCATAAAGGGTCCGTCTCAGTGAAATTATCAAGAAAAAAGAAGCATTTGCATCTCTGCTTGGGGATGGAAATGCTCGAGTGACAGCCACAATCTAACCCACCACACGTTTAACTTCAACAACAAGTCATGGCAGGATTAGAAATGACCGAGCCATGATTTGTGCCTCCACCTGCGCCCGTTTTAAAAGGTGCAGGCTAATGCCACTCATTTCAGGGCATTCAGAAGCACATCCCATTTATGAATTTGGTGTGCTCTTTTAAATGCCCTGAATTGCCCCCTTATATGCACAAATGCAAATGGGGCTGTCACTTTTTTGGGTGCAAATGAGGAGATGCACTAATGCAACTCCTTACTTGCACCCCAAAGGTTTTGATGATCTGGCCCGATGTGTCTCTCTCAATTTCAGGGCCCATTTCATGAAAATGTGTGCAGAAATCTCGCAAGGGCCGCGTACTGAGAAGGACACTGCACAAGCCTGCGTGCAGAATAAAACATTTGCATCCCGCATATTCATGAAATTCACTGCGCAAAGTAACCGTATTCGCAAGTCACGCCCGGAACGCCCCCGACACACCCCCACGCAAAGCAAAAACAGCTACCTTTGCATGATTGATTGATTGATTTATTTATAGAGCGCTTTACACCAAGGCGCTGTACAATGGAACAACAGAATACAAAAAACCCACAACACTTAACAATGGGAGCAAAATTTACATCTTGAATCATTCAACAAAACAGTGCAACGAGCAATTAACTGAGGGGGGTAGAAAGGGGAGAGGGAAGAGGTGGGGGAGGAGTGGGAGTTGAACAGGGCGAGGGAAAATGGAAGAGGAAGAGAGAGGAGTAGGAGAGGAATCAGGTGAGAGGGGAAGTTTTTAAGGGGGAGAGGGGAGGAGGAGGGATTTAAGAGAAGTGAGGCGAAGGTCGTAGTAGAGCGGATTGTGAGAGGGAGTGAGTTCCAGTGCAGAGGTGCAAGGAGTTGGAATGAGCGGAAACGGGAGGAAGCGCAGGGGGAAGGAGGAACAGTGAGGAGGAAATGGTCAGCGGAGCGAAGGGGGCGGGATGGGGAGTAGAAGGAGAGAAGGGAGGAGAGATAAGGAGGAGCAAGACCATAGAGGGATTTGAAGACAAGGCAGAGAAAGTGGAATTTAAGCTGTGAGTGGAAAGGTAGCCAGCCAAGGTAAGAGAGCGAGGAAGAGATGGAGTCACGGGAGGTAAGGAGACAGAGGGTACGAACAGCAGAGTGGTATATGGATTTAAGAGGGGCAAATTGAGATGCGGGAAGTCCAAAGATTAGAGAAGAGCAGTAGAAGAGGCGGGAGAAGATGAGAGAGGAAATTAGGAGTTTGGTGGCATGGAATGTGAGGGAGGAATGGATTTTGCGTATATTGTAGAGGTGGTAGTGGCAGGTGCGGGAGGTGAGTGAAATGTGTTGTCAGAAGGTGAGAGAGGAATCAAAAAGAACACCTAGATTACGAGCTTGGGGGGAGATCGGGAGATTAGAGGGAGGAAAGTGAATAAAAGGAGGAGGGGACGGAGGGGGAAGAGAATTAGAGGGGAAGAAAAGGACTTCGGTTTTATCAGTGTTAAGAGAGAGAAAGCGGGAGGACATCCAGTTCTTGATAGCAGTGAGGCAGGAGGAGAGTTTAAGGTGGAGGTCAGGTGAGAAGGAGAAGAAAGAAAGAGTTGAGTATCGTCAGCATAGAAGTGATGGGAAATGCCAAACGAGGAGATGACAGGGGCAATGAGAGAAGTGTAAAGAGAGAAAAGGAAAGGACCAAGTACAGAGCCTTGAGGAACACCGTAGATAAGAGGAAAGGAAGGAGAGGAATGGCCTCCCCACACAACAGCAAAGCAACGGGAGGAGAGGTAGGAGGATAGCCATTTTAGAACAGAGCCTTTAAATCCGAAGGAGGAAAGAGTATGGAGTAGGAGTGGATGGTCGACAGTGTCAAAAGCTGCAGAGAGATCAAGTAGAATAAGGATAGAGGATTGCTTAGCATGGCGAGCAGAGAGGAGTGAGTTAAGGATAGAGGCGAGAGCAGTTTCAGTGGAATGTTTGGGACGGAAGCCAGATTGGAAGGGAGGAAGGAGAGAGGAAGAAGTAACAAAGGATGAGTGTTGAGAGTAGGCAATGCGCTCAAGAAGCTTAGAAAGGAAAGGTAGAAGAGAGATAGGTCTGTAATTAGCAGTGAGAAGTGGATCGGCGGAGGGTGTCTTTAGAATAGGAATAATCGTTGCGTGTTTGAACGTAGAGGGAAAGGTTGATGAGGAGAGGCATGAGTTGAAGAAGGTGGTAAGGTAAGGGATAAGAAGAGGGTAGATCTTGGGGATGAGAACGGAGGGGAGAGGGTGAGAGGGGGCGGACGTGGGGTGGGCTTTCGATAGAAGGGAGGAGACTTCAGAAGGGGAAACTGGTGAGAAGATGGACATAGTAGAAGAGGGAGGAGGAGGAGAGGGGGAGTGAGAGAGGGAGTTAATTTTTTCACGGAGTGTGAGGATTTTGGAGGAGAAAAAATTGGCAAAGTCAGAAGGAGAGAGTGTGGAGTTGGTCGAGGGATCAGGAGTTGGAGGAGAGAGAAGACAGGAGAGAGTTTGAAAAATCCAACGAGAGTGGGAGGCTTGAGACTGGAGAAGGTTAGAGTAGTAGGAGGATTTAGCTCCTTGCAAGACAAGAGTTGTAAAGTGCGTGGTAAGAAAAGTAAGAAGTTTGATTAGAAAGCGAGGGAGTTTTGAGCCAGAGTTTCTCTAACCGCCAGAGAAGGTGCCGCATAGAACAGAGATGGGAGGTAAGCCAGGGTTGAGAAGGCTTCCGAGTAGGACGAAAGAGAGAAAGAGGGTAAAGTTGATCTAGGGCAGTGGAGATAGAAGAGGAAAGGGAAGAGAGAGCATCGTCCGCAGAGAGTAGAGCAAAGTCATGGGGAGATGGAAGAGATGCTGACCTAGTGTCAGAAAAGAGGGTAGCGTCAAAATTACGAAGGTCACAATGCAAGTAGATTGGAGGGGAGGGATTAGCAGTAGTGGAGAGCGAGAGAGGAGATAGTGAGAATGAGAGTAAAGCATGGTCTGAGAGATAAACAGGAAGAGAAGAGACAGGGGAGGAGGGATAGGAGGAATTGAAGATAAGGTCAAGAGTTGACCCAGTGGAATGAGTAGGGGGTGAGGCAAGGGGGGAGAGGAGGTAGGAGTCGAGGATGAAGAGGAGGGGAGAAGATTGAGGGGGAGAAGGAAGATGGATATTAAAGTCGCCAAGTACAGTTAGAGGAGAGGGGGAGGGAGAGATAAGCGAGAGGAGGTGATCTAGGTCTTCATAGAAGGTAGAGAGAGGGCCAGGGGGGCGATAGATGATCAGGAAAAAATAGGGTGGGGAGTGGAGAAGGACTTGTAGAGGAATTCAAAGGAAGAGAAAGAGGGGAGAGTTGGAGAAGAAGAGGAGGAGATGTATTTGGGTTGGTACAGGAGACCAACGCCTCCGCCACGGCCAGAGGGGTGGGGGTGTGAATGAAGGAGGAAGAGGAGGTTGTCAAGGATGCGGGGACAGAGGTATTATGAGGGGGAATCCAGGTTTCAGTAAGACAGAGGAAATGAAGGTTGAGGCGAAAGAATAAATCGAGGGTAGCTTCAGTTTTATTACAGATGGATCTGGGGTTCCAGAGAGCAGTGTTCATGAGGGCAGAGTGGTTGGCAGTGGGGGGGTAAAGAAGGTTAGGGCGGTGGGAGAAGGACTGGGGGTAACTGGAGGAGCAAGGGTGATGATAGTGAAGAGGACTAGGCATTAGGACTAGGAGGAGAGAGGAGAGAAGAAGGGAAAGGGGAAGGAGGAAGGGTGGAGAGAGGGGGGGAGAGTGAGGTGGAAGGGAGTTATGGAAGATCGCATACCAAAGGAGAAGGAGAGGGACAAGTTGAGAAGGCCCCTAGTTGTAGGAGTTAGGATTGTGGCGGGTAGAGACCAGTAAGACAGTTACAGAAGGGAGAGGCAGTGGACAATGAAGGACCAGGAGAGAAGGGGGAGTATAAAGCGACAGGAGGGGATACGGGATGTCGCCAAAGGTGGACACGAGTACAGTGATTAAAGTTGGCAGGTAAGGACAGTGGAGACAGAGGGAGCAAGCACATAGAATAGAAATTGGAGTAGTCCAAGTACAGAATGGCGCCAAAAGTGGACTCAGAGCCAATGATGAGAAGCGTCAGAGGGAGCAGGCACTTGAAACTGCAGTTGGAGGAGTCCGGGTGCTTGGGGCAGGAAAATGAGGTGGTAATTATGGACAGCTGCCAGGTGATCACGGGACCAGAGTTGAGAGATGACCTGCAGGAACCTCTAGAGGCAGAGGGAGTAGATACTAGCAGATATATGGTTGGAGGAGACCAAGCGCGTTGTTGAACAAACATACTTCCGGCGGGCCGGACCGAAGTAGGTGTAGACCCACAGAGGCTGCAGGTTCACAAGTTGATAAGGTAGCCCAAGCAGGACCCTGTATGGTGAAGGAGGGGGCCAATACCGAAGCAGGAGCAGGGGCACACAGAGCCTCCTCGTTTCAGTCTGGATACAGGAAGGGTGAGAGGCAGATTTCGGTCTCCGGATGTCCCAATGCGAGTCGCACGGTTGGCTGCAGGCTCACCCGGGCCCAGTGTGTTGTAAAAGGGCTCCAGGGGCAGCGAGGAGTGAAGAGGGGGCTGCGGATACACCTGGACCCCGTGTGGAGCAGAAGGGGCTCCGGGGGCAGCATAGAGTGGAGAGAGGCGGCTGCCGTTTCACCCGGACCCTGTGTGTTGTGGGAGGGGCTCAGGGACAGCGTGGAGTGAAGAGGCTGCTGCGGAATCACCCAGACCCCGTGTGAAGAAGGAGGCGCTCCGGGGGCAGCGTGGGGTAGAGAGGCGGTAGCCGTGTCACCCGGACCCCGTGTGATGCAGGAGGGGCTCCGGGGCAGTGTGGAGTGGAGAGGCGGCTGCCGCTTCGCCCGGACCCCGTGTGAAGCAGGAGGGACTCCGAGGGCAGTGTGAAGTGGAGAGACAGCTACCGCTTCAGTCGGACCCCGTGTGAAGCAGGAGGGGCTCCGGGGGCAGCGTGGAGTGAGGAGGTGGCTGCCGCTTTACCCTGACCCCATGTGTTGCAGGAGGGGCTCCGGGGGCAGCGAGGAGCTGAGAGGTGGCTGCCGCTTCACCCAGGACCCGTGTGATGCAGGAGGGGCTCCGGGGGCAGCGAGGAGTGGAGAGGTGGCTGCCGCTTCACCCGGACCCTGTGTGTTGCAGGAGGGGCTACGGGGGCAGCGAGGAGCGGAGAGATGGCTGCCGCTTCACCTGGACCCCATGTGTTGCAGGAGGGGCTCCGGGGGCAGCGAGGAGCGGAGAGGTAGCTGCCGCTTCACCCAGACCCTGTGTGTTGCAGGAGGGGCTCCGGGGGCAGCAAGATGCGGAGAGGTGGCTGCCGCTTCACTCGGACCCCGTGGGAAGCGGGAGGGGCTCCGGGGGCAGCGTGGAGAGAGGGGGTCTCAGGAGGGATCACCCGGACACTGCCTCTGACTGAAACCAACTCACCCAACTCACCCAGGCTCCGGCCGGCGAAGAGAAGGCTCCAGGGGCCAAGAGGAGGTCTTGAGGTCCCGATTCAGGCTCCACGATCGGCTGCAAACTCACACGGGCCCGCACTCTGAAGAAGGTGCTCCAGGGCAACATGAGGCATGGGGGCTGGTAGAAAGGGCCCAGTGTGGAGGCTCAGGGAGTTGGATCTGGCGCCAGGCGTGTCACGGCAGGAGGAGTGGACCGCCGCTCAGGAGGCGGGAAGGATCTCGTAGGGTCAGTTTACGGCAGAGTAAGAGAAGGCCCAAGTCCCACGTCTCAACTCGAAAAAACACTCAAGGCGGATCCGATTTCTGTTGGAAATGCCATCGGAGGAGCCCCAGTAGTTAAGGAACAGGAACGTAGGAAGAAAAGGGGTAAAATTGCTGTTTAAATTGTTTTGAATTTAAAATGATTCAGCCTGAATGAGGAGACGCTGGCTCAGGCAGCCATGCTCATGCGCCCCCTGGTGGTTTCCATGATCCCCCGGGCGCCATTACACTCACCCTTCAAACAGTGCGTGGGGTCCCCTGCAAGCAGGCCTGCATTTAGCGGACCCTGCGCAGGGTCCCCCATAACTGTTGCCAGCACCCCAACAACATGCGTATGAAAAATCAAAACTCTGTAATTACTTGGGAAATCTGTGTGCGAACCCCCCTAAACTGTTCCTGCACCCTGCTAAACTGCGTACGCACACCCCTAAGTCCAATCAGAACCCCGACTGTGTGCATGCACCCGATTATGCTACTTGCAATCTTACCATCGCATGGCGATTCCATGTGCAAGTGCATGTACGGCTATATTTGGGTGGCAGATAGCATGAAGGACTTGTGTGTCCAATTCCCTGCCGAGAGGTTACGTGCTTGAATCCATGAATGCATCTCATGCCACGCAATTGTGGGCGTGCGATGGACTGCCTGCGGGACGTCCCTCGTAACACTCACTTTTCCCCATGTTCTCCCCCATTTTCCATGTTCCGCCCCCTACTCCACCCTTTGCGCAGGACTCACCCACGCTCTGCATGGTGTCGCGCCCAAGATGTTCAACAGCTTGCAGAAACATGCAGAGTCTGCGCAAAATCTATGCAAATTCGTGGCAAAGTACAATGCATTCGATTCCATGAATCGATGAACACGGATTTGTGCACAGTTTGGCACGCAAGTACCCTATTTTCCATGCAATAAATTCCATGAATTGGGCCCTAAATATATCCTGCTATACCTGTGATGTCATTGTTGATTTTGTGATTGATGCCTTATGTGATGTCATACGTAATGTCATCTCCAATGTCATTAAGGTGTTCTAGCTTCCAGTGATGTCATTGATGGCATAAGTGATATCATACATGATATGTTTAAAGTCATTGATATGCATAGCGTTCAACAACTACCACATTTCGGGGGTTTAGTTTTGTTAAATCTGAACTCTAGCATCACTGAATTGTATATTACGAGCAATTGTCACCGTATGGTTGATATGAAACCTATGATCTAATGGCTTTGCACAAATTATATTGCTGATAACTTTTGACTCATTTGACATATCTGTACGAAACTTTCTAATCATGTTTCCTGGCCTGGGTATCCCGATTCTGGAAAGATCAGTGTAAATTTGTCAAATGTTTTAAAAGTTTTAAAGGATTGAATAAAGGGGTTGTCTTTCTTCTCTTGCATTGGTTTGCCAGAGGCTAAAATGTGCCTTCGTGAACTTGTACACAGTGAAAACCTCAGATTTGCTCCAAATTTGAAACAGGTTTGGCATAACGCAGTGCAGATATGCCTTTTTCCCCATTTGGTGTAAATCCATCCTGTAGTTTATTAACAATTGGGGCGAACATGGTGCCTCCAGCACCAAAATCTTTTCTATATTTCCCATGGCTGGGGCACTGTCCACTCTGCAACAATTAGGTTAAAAGATCATTGCTCACTCTATTTGTCCTCAGAAGTTTCCCATGGAAACATAACCGTGATCACATTGAATTGTCAGGAAAACAAAGCATTTTCCGATTACCGTGGTAATGCGCAAATGCTTGAAAATGAAAAGGTCTTCCTCATCCTCGATGCTGCATGTGCGTCTTTTTTTAGAACCCCTCCCCTTTCTTCTTGACACTCCCTAATGATCCTGTTTTACCTGCTCTTTCTCGTGACACAATTTCCTACTGTGTCTTGCAATGATCCCCATAAATCCCACACGATTTCCAGTAAGACAAAAATGATCTGACTCAAAATGGGCTCACCATCTCCCCCAAAGTGCCCAGCTAACCATGTTGTTCTCTTTAACTCTCCCTATCCGTAATTGATGTGAAATAACCCCTTTCCCAGCTCCAGATATCACTTTTTTTACTTTTATTTCCAACAGGGTTACTGCGGAAATCACTTTCATTGAGCAAAGCAAATGGTGGCTTTTCATTCTGAAAACCCGCTTTGCTGCAATGCACCATTTTGGACATATAAATGTGTTTGTACTCGGGCCAGCCTCTTCTCCATCCTTAATAAAAATGACTCGGATTTAGACCAAACCAAAAAACAACTATTATGCTTCTAGCCCCACTTCTTTCTTGTTTGCCGCAAATCCATCCAGTGATTTTAGCAATGCTTGGGTTCAATGGAAGCAGCCTTTTCTCTAAAAGACAATGAAAGGTAGTGGGGAAAAAACAGCTTCATAACTTTTAATAGGTTTCATGATTTTTCCCCAAATTTTCCAGTTTGAAGGAGACATGTTTTCTAAAAGATTTCATCCAGATTCGTCCAGCGAGTCAAAAGTTATTAGCAGTAGAATTTTGAGGAAATGAATTACAAATTGGTTTTATCTTACCTTTGATGCAATGGCCACCGCTCTATAATATATTTATTTATTTTATTTATTTATTGAACGTTTGTAAGACGCTTTATACAACAGAATTGTTATAAAGCGCCACAAGGCTAAATGGGAAGGGAGATGGGGATATAATAACAATGTCAACAAACAACAATAATTCATATAGAGTAGTGGTCCTACTGGGCCTTGTGGCATTCGGTTGTGCAAGTGCATTGGAGAGGAGTGCAGGGGAAGGTGGTGGAAGGGGAGCAGAGGGGTGGGCAAGTCCTGGAGGAGGGAAGTGCTAAGGGGAGCCAGGCAGGAAGCCTCAGGCTACATGCTAGTACAGTCCGGCTCTCTAGGGTGCTGTGTGGAGCCACCAGGCAGGGGCCACAGTGCAGTGGGAGGGATTGGTGCTGGTATTGGCTGTGAGGAAGGGCCTGAGAGCCTGTGAAGTTCATGAGGATCAGGCCATCAGTCACAGCAGCAGTGGGATGGCACATAATGATGATATTTGAAGTGGATGACCAGATTAAACGGCTAAGGATCCAATTTACCTGGATGCAAACCTCGTAACATTTTCCATTTTCTGCGCTGCATTTTCACTTTCACTGCAAAACGATCTTTGCTTCAGTCCCATGTTTTTCTGCTTAAAGGGATTGACCACGAACCCCTTGCACAGCCTCATGATAACATTATTAGGGCCTGAATGCACGAAGGCCTGTTTGGCAAACATTGGATAACGTCAAAAGCAAATGTGGGAGTACGTGGTCCTTACCCCACATGTGCACTGATTAACCAATGTGCATAGCAGCACTGACGCATGCGCACACGGATACCTACAGTTTTGAAGTAATACACGTTGCTAATTAAGTATGTTGGCTGCAGTCCCATTATTTATACCAAGATCGGAAGACATTGATAGTTTATTATGAAATGCTAAAATATGATCAAATATGACATTAGTTTACTGAGATCTTGACCCTAATGTTAGTTTGTTTGCCTTTGATACAGGCATCCAAGTAAACAAAATGTTCTGGGACTCAAAAGAAAGATAACGTTTTTAAAAATAGCACACTCTAATCACACGTGGGAATAAGGCGCCCTTTCCGCGCATGTGCACTAATTCTACCAAAGTACTTGGCAATACTAACGCATGGGCACGCTGATATCTACGTAGTCTGAGTCATATACATTGCTAATTCATTATTTTTGGCACTCTCTGAAGGCACAGAGGTCCTTTGCTAACGTATTGAAGCCCTGCTTGGCATGTCATACCTTGGAAGATGCAAGTAAAGATAATCGAGGTGAGAACTAGGTGTGACACGTGATCATTATCTTGATATTGTCCAGATGTAGATTACTGTAAATGAATGGCTCCTATACCTGCGGTCGTATCTCCCTTAAATGATTTAACAAAAAGAAAAAGAGTCCTCTACTATCAGGATTAACAAATACACTCTTCCAGATCAAAGTTCATAAATATGTAATATCTATCATCAGCCAACACGTGTTTCTACCTATTGAGGTCTTCCTTGGGGCTGGACATCCATGTTAAATACAGTCACATGAACAATATATGTATTACAAATTACATGTTTGAACAAACCATGTATTATCAACCCAAACATAAACAATGGCAAGATTGATTTATGACACAATAGTAGGACCAGTATATGTAACACGTGGTCATTATCTTGATATTGGCCAGATGTAGATTATACTGAGTCATCATTGATATTGGGGGTCATTACAACTTTGACAGTGCGGAATTCATGTGCCGGTATTACCGTGCACTGGCACGTTTCTACACCACCAAAGTGCAAGTTTGCCGGTCGGGTGGAGAAATTACCTCCTGGTAAGAGCTGAGGTAATTCTGAGACCCTACTGACAAAAATAGCCTGTATCACCGGCACCTGTTTTACTGGTGCCGGTAATACAGGCAAATCCCCACATGGAGGCATATGGGACTCCATGAATGGGGATTTAAACCGTCGCCCGGCACTCAAAATCCAGCGGTAATTCCGCTGTACCGAGTGCCGGAAATGTTGTTACCATTTGCCATTATCATGGCGGATTAACAATCAGGTTACCGGCAAGATCATAAACACCCCCATTGTCTTTTAAGTAAAATGGAACATGGAACAAAGTTGGACAGGGCTCTTACCAGAAAGAAGAGACATCTGACATTTAGAAATTAGCAGCAAGTAGAAAATGTGCTATGGGCTACCTCGAATCAAGTCCCAAGATGTGGTGCCTTCATGCTTTTGTAAAATGGGGTTCAAACGAATTCAGAGAAAGCTTTGACCAGGCGATGATCCGGGAATCACCCATATCCCTCAATCACCAAGCAATGCAGCACACTGATCCATCAAACCAAGAAGATCATTTCTCAAGGTGGGCTAAAATAGTGAGGCCAACTATACCTGTAAGCCATACACATGTCAATATTGTAAATTCACTGCATACGTAACAACGGACAACACACCCTGTCACATAATTGTATATGAAAACAGCAAAGATATACTGCCTCATCACGAGTTTGGTGGTAACCCTTATATGCGGCGGTAAAGCTATTAATGCTGCATTTAAGGGTCCGCCAAATCACGGGTTTGGCAGGATTTACCCCCAGCTCTGAGTTGGGGCAAATCCACAGTGATTTTGGTGATTTTCGGTGCTATTACCGCCGCACTAATACTGCCGGTGGTAGTAGTGTCAAAATGTCCCCATTGGGCCCAATGGGGAATGGGGAATTCCCGAATGGGTCCAATGGGGAATGGGGACTCATGTTCTCCCAAACCTATGATCCGGCACTAATAGGGCCGGGGGTTTTGGTGGTAACGCTAATAGCCCCAGTGGTAATACCACCTGGGATACCGCCCAACTCGTGATGAGGCCCATATAGTGTCAATTGAAATCATCAAAGTACAGTTTCTGAGATATTGGACCCAGATTGCAGCATTCAAACTAAGAAGAGTAAAAACCTTAGGTTACATGAAACTGGTGTCCAAGGTCCAAGATACCAGAGGTCTGAGTAATAGTGGCAATAATCCAAGTGACCCTAAGCGCCATATCCAGGGCCCAACAGCACCACGATTCAACCAGGTTGACCTTAGGGCAGTGATCTTCAAAATTGGGGGCTGGCCTCCCTGGGGGGCCCAAAGGATGCTGGGGGCCAGACTCTTTAAAAAGCGATTAAGATGTCTGTTTCTAATATAAAAAGGGATTAAGGTAACTATGTATAATAGAAAATAAAAGCTGTAGTAAATCTGATTATATTTTAAAGTGCCTTGGGCCCCGCTAGACATCCTTTGGGCCCTTTAGTGGGGCCAACCCCTAGGTGGGCGGCCAAGAAACAATATATATACTCAAGGGGGGCTCAGTATGAAAAAGGTTGAATACCACTGCCTTAGGATAATTGAAGGGGGACTACACTTTCAACAGTCCACAACTAGGCCATGGTAAGCCATATGGTGCGAACCAGCTGAATACTCTGGCTCCTTCCACCATGTAGCTCCACAGTACAGTTGAATCGCCTTATGGTGCTAACCTGCTGAACACTGCAAGGCCTTGATAAATTCATGGAGCACCATCTAAACAGCATTCATAACCGAAATCAAAGAGTCTTATTCGTAGGAGCTAACTTGTGCAACTATGAGAATGTTCAGCAGAATCCTGTGATATCCAGTGGAATACAATGTTGTCCTGGTGGGGAAGAGTGGTGTCTGTGATGACCATCAAAGTCCATTGAGGACTTCAGTATTTAGACAGTCAATTTGTCTTCCTGCAGACCAAGTTTCATCGGTTCTACGTTATTTCGCTGCAGTATTTTTCATCACAGGTTTTTTCATCGCCGTTTTTTTTGTTGAAAAACTCAGGTTTTTTTGTGTTTTTTTTTTGGGGGGGTGGTTACCCTGGCAAGCCCCCCTTTTTTTTATTCCCTTACACCCACAACCATATATTTCATTTTATAACCCCCCCAAAAAAAAAAAAAGAAAACGATGAGTTTTTTTCGAAATAAAAACGGCGATGAAAAAACACGCAATGAAAAATACCGCAGTGAAATGCGTGTATACCGAGTATACCGATAGGATTATAACTTTCTCTTAACAATTCCTAAGATGGGTCCATAAAGCCTTTTACCAACTTGAACGTACATGTGCCTCACTTCCCAGGACCCAACAAGCTTTGTTCATCTTGTAATGCAAAGCAAACGTGTATACTATAACTAAACCAACTATCTTCCTGACTGTTCCCCAGATCCATTTGAGTATCTATTCTGTGGGGTGCTCTGCCTAGCTCCCAGCTTTTTAGAGCCAAGTGCCTAGGCGTCCTTGTGTCTTTCTGGTAGCTGTGAGGTTCTCATGGAAAAGAAGCCAGAAGCCTGTAGTAATTACACTTTTCAAATATGTGTGAGGATTTACAGCACATTTGTGGTAACTCACACTTTTCCTTTTGCACACCTGTAAAGGATTGAATTGCCAATCTGCAACAACGACCTGTAGGCTAATTAATCGGTTTCACATCTTGAACTTGGAAATCATTTTGTGTTCATTATCAAAAGACTGCATATGATTCCAGCACCCAAAATCTGAACAGAGAGCTGAGACGTACTGTCACAGACAGCCTAAGAACATCCAGACTCCGAAAGGTGGTTCAAGGGTTTATATTTCTGAGGTAATAAATATCACTATTTTTATTCTAGATAGGGTGCTGGCAGGGTGTTCTAATTGGCTTCCCTCTCTTGTCTCCTCTGGACTACCCATCATCCTAACCCAGGCATCTCTAACCCTCAGATGTTCAAGTTAGCAATCAGTAACCCCTACTGTCTAATACTAGCTTTTGGTGATGGCAAAAGGCCTTATCTATCTGGCTCCCTCCGGGGCTCTTCTAGGGGTGCCCTGACCTAACACGCCACCTGCTTTTCAAAAGAAAAGTATGTTTTCTTATGCTGGTAACAGAGATCCTGCACCATTCCCTTATCCACACATACTCTCTCTCTCCTTTCCCTGATCTCGCTAATCCTTCAACCTCAACCTTTACTCTGCTCTCACTCACCCCTCTCCCTTCATTGTCTTCTCTCACACCCTCTGGCCTTCTTCCTCTCCTCTTTTAAATTCTGTCCGCCCGATGTCCACACTCTCTGATCCTCACTCTTTTCCTCTCACCTCTGCTTGCTCTTACAATCTCACCCCTCCTCACTTGGCTGTTATCTTCCCCCTCACTCCATTGCTCTCATCCCCTTCCTTCTAGCCCCTCTTCTCGCTGCCTTTTGCTACTCAGGGATATAGTGCCCTACTCATCGTCTTGAGGATATAAGGATATGGTATCCTGTTCACCCCCCAAGGATACGGTACCCTGCTCACCCTCCAAGGGTATGGGGCCCTGGCCGCCCTTAACTACTAACCTTACTCTCTCCCAATTCATCCTGAAAGTACGTCTCCCTTTTCCTATCTACAATCTCCTTTTACACCCCTCCTTCCTCACGATACACTACACACAGCTGGTACCACTCTCTCTCCCAATGAACACCTGCTCCAACTCTGTTACTAACTAGTCAGCACTCCTCTCCACTTTACCCTTCACCTGCTCTCTCTGCCCACTGCCAGACCTTCTGACCTCCACCCTGCAACCCACACTATGAACTTAATTACTTCCATTTGTATGGTGCTCTCTTCCTAGTTCTGACTCCCAGCCCCATCTCCATTGGCTCAAGTGAGCCCCACTCCCTTTTCAATGTCTGTTTGCCGGCTAGCAGCTTTTCTCAAGTGCTGGTGAGTTTTGTTTCCAATTCGGTTTGGGGAGGATGTCCTGCTCCCTTGCAGTCTCCCCACACTCCCAGTCAATGTTTTGTTTCTCCTTCACTTACCTGTGATCTGTCTGGGATTGGTAGGTCAATTGTTGGCTGTCTCATTTCTTTTGAGCAAGGACAATCCCATTCCAAGCACTTTTAGTTCTTGATTCCATTCCCTGTGCTGCGGTCCTAGTTTTCCTGGTTGCACCCAGTGGCCCTTCTGGAAGATTTAAATGGGTTTCAGTGTCTCCCCCCCCCCACAACTCCCACTGCCTGCATCTGTCACCGGGCTGGCTTCCGCCCTGGTAAGCCTCCTGACCAAATTTGGGAGGGGTGCCTTGGCCCCCCTGGCAGGGTCATGACCCTGACCCTGTCACAGTATGTTGTACTAATTTATTTAAATGGGTTTCAGTGTCTGCCCCCCGCCCCACAACTCCCTCTGCCTGCATCTGTCACAGGGCTGGCTTCCGCCCTTCTAAGCCTCCTGCTCACATTTGGGAGAGGTGCCTTGGCCCCCTGGCAGGGTCATGACCCTGACCCTGTCACAGTATGTTGTACTAATTTTTCCTTGCCTCAACCAGCCTTTGTTTGCTCATTACAGCACACTGAAGCCTTGTAATGGACACTACAACGTGTTTACTATATTTTGTATAAACATTTCTCATTATCCTTCCACTATTACATCTTGCTCTTTCTTGTTCATTTTACTTTATTCATCTTATTCTCTGTGGTAAATAGATTGTACATTTAATGTTAGAAACATATTTTGGACATCTCCTTGAACCTCATTGAATTTCTTGTGATGTATCCTTTATTGGACAACTCCTTATCACAGCCTGAGAAAGCTTTGGCCTGGCTCATGCAAGAGTAGCAATCCATGGGCCTTTTCTTCCTATAATCCTCCGTTCACCAGGAGCTGCTTGCTTTCAGATCTGCGAGACAAGTGGAGTTATATTTTACTGACTTTGAAATCTCCATTTTGTCTTTGACCATGATAATTCCATCATCATCAAGCTTTATTGAACATTCCACGTATGCTGCTGCCAATGTGCTGCACCAGGGGCCTTCGCCTTAGATGTGTTTGGAAATGAAAATGCATTCTTTTTTCATGTGATGTTTTATTTGTCATGGAGTGAAGCACCAGCATGTTTCTCTATTTGTTCAAACTGATTGCTTTTCCAGAGCCTGGTGAAGACAATAATGAAATGCACAGCAGATACCAGCGAGTGTATTAGAAATCTCTGGGGGTAATGTTAAATGGCATGCAGTGCAAAAGTAAGGTGCTTAAAGCAAGGCATTAGCTATTTGCCCATTACTTTTACACTGCAGGTCAATTTTGGGCCCTTCAAATGCATAGGAGGGGATACAGGTGGAGTTTGCATCTCTGCTTTGCTTTCCTCCTCCATCTTGGAAGAGCACCACGTTTTACACCTGCATGAGATTTTCATGCGGGTGTACAACGAATGAATTCCTATTGAATCTTCTTTTCATTTGAACCAGCTAATGAACAAGTGGATTCCATAGGAACCCATTATTAAATGTTACCTGCAAAGTGTGCTTTTTAGACAGTGTTTATTTTTTGTACAAAACTGAGCATAGAATTGAAGAGTAAAGGGGATTTTATCTTGTTTTACTCTTCACAATTACATTCCGATTTGTAAATGTTAAAAGTTGCATGCAGAGGACCCAACAGCTCAAAAGCACTACCATTGCTTTTCGCCTGCATGTAATTTGCCTTTTACTTAAAATGATCCCCGCTGTGCCTCCATCAAAAGTGGTATTGCCCTTAACTTTGTTAAAGGTTGTTAATAAGGCAAAACAGTACCTGCAGACTGCTAGGAAACAATCCTGCAGGTGAGAAACTGTTCACCAGGAGAGAAATAGCGCTCAGTGCCTTGAATTTTATTTCAAACCGTGCAAAACATTTTCTTTTAGAATGAGGAGTAAAATGTTAGTGTGCCACTGCGCCCTTCAAAAAACGGAATAATTATGTAATAGAAAGACTTTAATGTAAGTCTATAGTTTCAAAGTATTTATAATTCCTGTATGCCACGGCCAAGACGTGCTCACATTCTACTTCCAGGGGGCAAAGTCATTTCATAGGAAAGAGAGGGATTCTGTAAATATTTTGCCTGTTGAGTTCCTTCCTCTATTGTTTTTATCTAGCCAAAGACAGCTGTGACTGTTACAGTGTTAAATTTGTGCATTTTGTAACCAGCAAAATAAGTAGGAATCTCAGGTTTTTCACCTAGTTTGCTGACAAATTATCCAGCTACAGACATAGCTTACTGTATGTAAATGAAAGCTAGCCATTACATTACACTTTTTCTCTTTTCCCTAATGATTATACCAAACATTGTAATTTTATGAGCAAACAAATCCACACATAATAGTGTAGAGATGGGGCCAGGTACCCCCACCCAAAGCTCCTCCCCCATGCTGCCTATATGTTGGGAGCCAGAGTGTGAGACACGTGCATTGCCAGTGAGAAGACCTATACCGCAGAGAATCCTGGAAGTAAGATTTCCATTGCGGAAGCTGTACATGCAAGCACGACAATAGGATGGCCATTTGAATAAAATCCTGGAGGAAGTGGGAAAAGTAAGTGAGAAAGTAGACTGGTGATGTCATGAAGAGCAGAATGCATGCACCCAGAAGAGATGCAGAGACGAGAGAACATAAAGATTCTATACGTTCTAAAGAGGAGGTGTTAAAGATGAGCAACATTTCGGGCTCGAAATGAAGATGTTCATGCTACAGAAATAATGAAGAAGTTATCAAGGCATTCTACAAGTGTGCAGTCGCAGCAACTCAAGGAGACAAAGGGCCTCATTCCGAGTACGCCGCTAACCAATGGTACTATTAACGCCTTGGTTGACGCCGTACTCGGACCGGCAGCGCCTTGGTGGATGGCGGAATTACCGCCCCATTCCAAGGTTGGCGGGGCGGTAATTCCCCATTCACCAAGGCTCTTCCCCATTCCCAAATGAGCCCCCATAGGGCTCAATGGGAATGGGGAAGATGCAAATAACGGTGACCGTTCATTACGGTCACCGTTATTGGCTTGGAGGCCCCTTTGCGCCCTCGACTTTAACACCTGCTCAAAGCAGGCGTTAAGGGCGAGGGCGCAAAGGGAACTCGGAGTATGGCGGTAAGGGATTACCGCCACCGGTCTCGTTACCGGTGGCCGCTATCCCTTACCGCCATACTCGGAATGAGGCACAAAGTATTCTTTAAGGCTGTCTATGTAGTGAATAGATTGTAGCGACTCGCCAACGTATATACATAGGAAATATATGGACTATGGATGATTCCACAACGCACTTTAGCAGAGCTGGATTCCGAAAGCAGAAAGACGTTTTCAGTGTGTCGCAGTTAGAAATCAAAAACTCAACCATGGAGGTGGATCAAAGAAAGACTTGGTTCGATCAACACCAAGAAGGAAAGGCCACCTTAGGCCTGTGTGTGCGTACGAACAATTACAGAACGTGTGAAAAGAACAAAGTTTCTGTCTTAAGTGAGAGGCAAGAACATTGAAGACGTCAGAGGTTCATCAAATAGTAGTATTTTAAATGCAGTGAGCCTCGAAAAGATGCTCCACAGTCACCTTGTCAGATGAAAATAGACACTTTGATGAACTGTATAAAAATCAAGAAGACAGAATATGCTATACTCCCTCATATTCTCCAGCACGGAGAACATTTCCAAGGCCGAGTTCAAAGCCTTAATTGACTAGTAGGCTGCAAGTGTCATGATGGATGCCAGGGCTAATTTGTGGGAAGCTATGGTTATGAGCAGCTCACCAGCACCTGTGTGCCAGCCTGCGTGTTGCTTGCGTAGGTGGAATATTACAAAGGGGTACAAGAGTGCCAACCAAATATAGAGGGAGAGGTAATAGAGAGCCCTATAGTTTGCATAACCAATGGGATGTTGTGTATTTGATGATGTTCGTAATGACCTGCACTAAAGGAAGGCTTAGTTGCCCACCTGTTGTTAGAGACCCAATCACCTTCCCTGACCAGTATGGAACGTATACCTAGATGTTCCTTGTAAGCCTATTACCATTCCGAATAGGTTTTTGTAGTTTGCAACGTAGGTAGGCATCAAAGATGAAGAGTTTTGATTCTATAACTTGCTTTTTTTATGTGTTGAATGCAGTGTGAAGATCGAGCAAACGCGTTGATGTTCATTGTAACTCCCTGTTTTAGATAATTGACATTAAAACAGTCACACTTTGTCAACTTCCTGAGTCAGTTTTGATTATTGATGTTTGAGTAATATTCTGCATCTCCATCTGTCTCTAATTATTGCTACGTCGTCTTAAAAGGCTGGGTCAGATGCCCCAATTCACGTGGTAACAGAGCTGGTGGTTAAAAACCCATTGACCTAGTAATCTTTGGGGTCCTCAGTAATAACAGACGCCCTCCGCCATTTAACTAGAAGAACGTGAGGCTCCCTGCAGATAGCGGCTGCTAGTTTAAAAATATTGCAAGTACAGGTGGGACGGGTCCCTCATTTTCAAGCGGAATCCCTTCCAGACATATGAGCGGACTGAAGGCTGAAGCGGCTGATTTCAGGAGGAGACGATACCGAGGGTCGGAATCGAAAACGTGAATGGTGAGTAGGCTGAGTGAGGTGGCAAAATGAATGAGCATCAAGTGGGAAAGAGTGATAACAGGGTTATAGTAACAGAGGGTTGGTTGGGGTATTTTATTATTTATTTAAAGACAAGGAGCGTCATATTGTGAGATGATGAGCATCACAGTGTACGGTATATAGACGAGGTGCACAAAGTATATGTGGGTCAGCCATTCTGTCAGTATTTTCTGTCTATATGTTGCATTAGATATATGTGGTAATTAAATGAAATATTGAGGAATAAGGAAAAATAGACCGTGGCGGAAACTATGAGATTTGAAGAATGTGATTATTTATTTATTAGTTAACTGATAATGGTCAGTGAATAGGTAGATGGAAGTAAAACTTGATACAGAGGCTTGGAGCTGTGACGGTTGGTGCATGTTCATATTGTGTTATTTTTCTGCTAAGCATTTATTTGTGCGAAATAACAGTAAGTGGTGATAGTCAATCGTGACTAAGTCATGATGGAGAATATTACTCTGCTTAGACACTTGTGCAGACAGCTGCCAAAACATACACCCAAGCTTAAGCAATACAGTGTAGAATGGATTAAGGGTACGGCAGATAAAATGTTCATGCCATGGCCACAAGGGGGATCGCTGCCCAAAGCAGTCCTGCAACATATGACAACATATTTGCATGCAGCATATACGGGAAAAAAGTTAGAAAAAAAAGGTTAGTGAGCTTAGAGCTTTGGAAGATGTACCAGGAGGAACGGGAAGAGCCGGCTCCTGAGGACTGGATGCTTAACCGGTGTAAAGAGGGGGGTGAAGAGACTTCTGCTCCTCCTACTGCACCTGAAGTAAATGACGAGAGGATGAAGGATTATATCCTTTAAGAGAGCTTAAGGCAGTGACGGGGTATAGTAACCCAACGTATAGATCACTTGCATGTAGCAGCGACGAGAGTCCCAAAAAGACTCCAGAAAGAGATGTGACTCCTAAAGTCCCAAGGGACAAGGAAAGAAGTGACCGACCAGGCATGTCTAAAGATATAGAGAGGGAAATAAAAAGATGGAAAGGAGAGAAAGACAAAGCTAACCAGGTAGCGCTCAAACAGAACGAATGGATGTGCGGTCAGATATTGCTCAAACTTGATAGAAAGAACATTGAGGAAGTAAGGCAAGAGGGAGATCAGGATGAACAGGATAAAAAAGACAGTGAACGAGAGAAACGATTGAAAGAGGATGAGGCTAAAAGAAAGGACAGACAGGGAAGGTAACAGCTATATCAAGATGAGCAGTTGAACAAACCAGAAAAAGCAAAGAAAGTATGATAATACACAAAGAGCAATCGAATTACGAGATAAGTCAGAAAAGAAAAAGGAGGAAGAAGAAGAACAGAAGTTAAGGGATAGAAGGATACAAAGCCAAAGAGATGAAGAAGTGCATAGAGCAAACGAGAAAAGAGAGGTGAAAAGACAGCAAGAGGAAAGGGTTAGGGAAGAATCTAAGAAGTGAAGAGAAGTTGATGAAGAAATGGAATAAAAGAGAAGGCAAAGGGCACTCAACATTGATCGCATAGAGAAAGAGTTAATGGAACCTAATCCAGTAGTAGCATGGGAGGACATGGAAGAATTCTTCCCAACACATGAACCAATGCCAGGTCCATCTAGAGCAAATCTAGAAAATGATTTTGATATAAGAAGCATTGGGGATACAACTGATAAGGTTTATCATGACATGAGGACCAAGAAAGAAACAAAAGGCAAGGGAAAAAATGATTGATTTGAAAGTATGCAGTCGCAAGGCAAAGAGGGAAGTTTGTTTAGCCTTGAACATAGAGCTTTGTCTTTGGACAGGCTGACTCTGAATAGAGATGAGAATAGAGATGAGAAAGAGGGAGGTCACACAAGTTGGGGACAGGATATGTCAGATGAAGACAGAGACACCTTCCGTGGGGAGGAAGGTGCTAGTGCATATGGTACTGAAGGGTGTTCTCCTATGGACAGAGAAGTACAATGGTCAGATATAAACCTAACTGAATCGAGGACGCCAGAGCCCTTGCGCGGTCAGATCGACCTAAAGGGTGATCTCATAGTGAGAGGGGGGACTCGCCACCTTATGTGAGTAGACTAAAGACATTACCGGGAAGAAGACGGTGTGGAACCATTGTCCCTGCTCTGGACAGACAGATGATGGGGGATGAATGCGAATTCGGGATCTCGTAATTCCCAATTTTAGAGAAAGGAGGTGTCACACCACAGTATATACCATGGCCCCAGATGGATAAGGATAATTTAAGGTGTAAACTCCCAAGTTTAAGGTTGGGTGCCAGAAAATGGAACTTGGGGAGAGAGCTGATGACATTTGGGCAAGAGCAGGATACACAGGAATCACTACTCAGAGTACTGCTCATGACGGAGCACCGTTTAATAATTGTAGAGCGGCGGTCTGGAAAGCGCTTTGAGTACAGTATCCAGACACGTCGGATATGGGGGCTATAATGGCACCTAAGATGCAGGAAGGAGAGGATACGTTGATTTACATTCAGAATTTCCAAAAGCAATGGAGCTTGGAAACGCGTGAGCCATGTGGGAAATATATACCCGTATTCTATCATATATTATGTCAAGGGCTGCCAGAAAAAGTGCAAAAACAGCTCAAGAAATTGGTGGGTATGGAGGCAAAACCTTGGCCCGAAATACAGTTGACAATGGCACATCATTGCCGTCTGTTACAATAGAAAAGTCAAAAGAAAGTGGAAGGCAGGAAGCTTGAGGAGACTAAGTTGGTACAGAAGAAGCTATCAAAGTATGCTAAAGAAGGGGCAATGTTAACTAGTGGAGAAGGGCAGGGAACACAGAAAACAATGGGTAGGCCACAGGTGAATAGCCAATGGCAGTTCAATCAAGCAGGGAATGGATTTGCACCACGAGGTAGAGGAAACTTCCACGGAAGGTGAGGTTTTCAGAACAATCAAGGGAAATTCCAGAGTAACCAAGGTGGGTTTCAGCCTATACAGAATTATCCACCTGCATATGGCACACAAAATAGGGATGGGTTTGCCCAAGATCAAACAGTGTATCAAGCACAAGTGCCAAGAATACAACAGGTTTTGCAACCACAGCAAGCACCATTGAGTCTGCCACAAGGGCAATCACAGTATGCACCCATGCATATACAACAGAGTGAAAACACAGGATAGTTATTGACTCCTAGGATAGGGGATGTCATCATGGAGGGAGGGAATCCTTTCACGGGCACAGGGATAAGCATGTACCCACAATAGGACAGCTTACTGGGCGACTTAATGCCAAATCCTCAAAAGTAACCAAGGGTTAACTTCACGATAGCAGGCCAATCCTTTTCTATTTAAGTACACACAGGTGCAACTTGCTCATGTATACGGGAGGGGACATTTTTACTCTCAGGTAATGCCATGAATGCTGAAGGTTTCACAGGAGCTACACGTAGAGTTCCTTTTACTGAAGAATTGCCACTCTCTATAGGAGAATGTGATATAACTGTGCCATTATTGTTTTCAAGACAGACACTAGTTAATATGCTGGGTCGAGATTTAATGACAAAGTTAAATATGACGATTTCTTTTTCTGATGAAGTCATAGTGTGTTCAACACCAGGAATATATTATTTAAATGTGAATTAATTACTTATGGCATTTACAGGGCAAATAGTCATACGAGTACCATTCGAGCTGGAGGTGTTTCATTATGGGGTATGTATTTTGTTAATATGGCTGCCTGGTTTAGTAGGTAAGACTATGAGAATACCTGATGAGTTTCACTTTAGGCCAGAGATACCCATGGACGAAGAGGGGGAACAGATTTTTCCCTTAGAACTGTAAGCAGCTGTAGTAGGAGGGGTTTTGGCCATTCTCATAGGAGTTGATGACTATGGCAGATCAGATCAGAAAAACGTGAGATTCTGCAGAGAATGATGATAGTGAGATGAGGACATGGTCGAAAGTGCCAGTTTCTTTATGGACCACAGGCTCCTATGACGTAGGCCTATTAAAGGAGGTTGTAGAAGTTAAGATTAAACTGAAGCCAGGAGCAATTTTACCTCAAGCACAAAAGTATCCTATGTCTCAAGAGGCAGACAAGGGTATTTTTAAGACAATATCCGCCATGATGCATCAAGGCATTCTAGTGATGTCTGAGTCACCATGCAATATGCCCGTGTATCCTCTGAAATAATCGAAGGGGGGGTGGTAGCGTTTAATTCAGGACATGCACCTGATTAATCAGATTGTAGAAGCAGAGTTTCCTCTAGTTCCTAACCCGTTGACGATCTTATGTAGTTTCACTGTTGAGGCGTGATATTTCACTGTGATTGACTTGAAAAATGTGTTTTTCTCAATCCAATTGCATAAAGAGTCTCAAGATCTGACGTTATTTACGTTCAGACAGACTAAATTAAAATGCAAAAGATTACCCAAGGGGTACTGTGAGTCTCTGTAGATTTTCAATAGAGCCCTGCAGATGGACTAAAGCAATATCGATTTGCCTAGTGTTGTGTTGCAATACGTAGATGATATTTTGGTCTGCAGAACATCAAAAGAAGAGTGCAGATGTGACTCCATTCACCTGATGATTATTTTAGCTGAGAAGCGATATAAGATGAACAAAGAAAAATTGCAGTATTGTCAAGAAGAGGTGTTATACATAGGCCATTTAAATTTGCATGAACGAAAGAAGGTTACACCTGAAAGGGCTGAAGCCATTTTGAAAACAGCGAAACCGCATTCAATAAAGCAAAAGCAGCAATTTCTGGGACTATGCAATTATGTGAGGACATGGGTATTTGATTATAGTTCATACACAAGGCCATTGTTGCAAGCCCTGAAAAAGGCTCAAGCGAGTCAGGAAAAGATTTTATGGACTGAGGAAATGGAGGAAGGGTTTGATGAGTTGAAAAAGGCAATTTTCACAGCTCCAGTTTTAGGGATTCAGAATTACTCTGAGGAATAATTTTTATTTTCACACATAAATGGAACAGTTATGATGGCAGTACTCAGACAGAGAACTACGTTGGGGTACAAGCCTTTAGCATATTACAGTGGGATTTTGGAACCAGTACTGAGGGGTCACCTCCCCTGCAAACAATCTTTGGCAGCCGCCGCGTTCACTATTGAGAAATCCGCCAGTATAGTAATGGGGTGTTCCATGACGATGTTTGTTGAGCATGCAGTATTTGCTGTTTTGGAAAATCCTAAGGGTATGCTGATGTCTGAAAGAGCTTTTGCTTATGAGGTGGTCATATCGAATCCGGCGATTAAAATAATCAGATGTAAAACAGCGAATCTTGCCACGTTTGTAGCCGAACCACTGGCAGATGATGAGCAGGCACATGATTGTTCCAACTATGAGGAGTTCTATGATGAGATTCCAAGGTTGAAAGAAAATGCTTTAGCAGCTGGGGAGATTCTCTTTATTGATGGTTCTTCGAATATCGATCAAACTGATGGGCAAAGATATTTAGGTGCTGCTGTGGTAAGGCACATGGCTAATGGGAAATTTGAAGTATTGATATGTGCACGACTAACATCTCACTTTTCAGCACAGGCTGCAGAATTAGTGGCACTGATTGTCGTGCACGAGAAAGCGCAGACCAGGCAGTAACCATGTACAGTGACTCCGCCTATGTGACGTCGACAGGGCACGCAGGACTAGCATGTTGGAAAAGGAGGGGCTACCTCCGAGCGGACGGCACTCCAGTGCAACATTCAACCTTATTGGACACTTATTAAAGCACTACATCTCCCAGTAGCCATTGCGGTCGTTAAATGTGCAGCAGTGAAGATGCAAGGCAGTCACGCTTGGATATTCCTAGGTATGTGATGATCTACAGTGGAAAGACCGCCGCACCCCCACCCCATTCGGAAGCAAGTCAAGTAGAAGTAGTCCAGCTCATGCAGACTAGATCGATGACGAGGAAGAAGAACACAGAGACTGTCTAGTGGACCATAAAGAGTTCATTGGACTGTGGTTCATTCCAGACACACTTTGTAGCTGCTAAACAAGGAGTGAAATAAAAATCTGTTGTTTTTGAACCACAGGAGTTTTGCTGACATTGGACTAAGACACATTGAAGTCTCGAAAAGAAATGCCAGATCAGAAAGTACATCTTTGAGAATTGGAAGAGGGAACAGTTCACTGATTCCTTTCTCACTGAGTTTCTCTTTGGAGGTGTCCATGGTGGTGCCTAATGGCAATGTTCATCAGATCATTCTTACTGTTTTCCTCTTTATTATTCATGCATATTGTGCTTGCATGAAGAATATGCTTGCATGCTTGCGAGCATATTGCTTGCTTGCATTGCTATGCTTGCATGCTCGCTCCGGCCCCTGCTGATTTTTGCAACCACTCCTTTGCCTCTGGATCCTTCCCCTCCCCTCTGAATCACTCCTTTGTGCATCCTCTTCTCAAGAAACCCACAGCTGATCCTTCTTGTCCAGCTAACTATCGCCCAATTACCATTACTCCCTTTCTTGGCAAACTCCTGGAAAAGTTGGCCATCTCTCAGCTTAACCTTCATTCCAATTCTGTTGGCTGTCTCCATGACCACCAGGCTGGCTTCAGAGCTCCCAGAATCACGGAAACTGCTCTCCTAAACATCCATAAAGATCTGCTCTCCAACCTTGACTCTAACATTCCCTCTGTCCTCATCCTCCTCGATCTCTCTTCTGCCTTCGACACGGTCAACCATACCATCCTGCTCAACCGTCTCCGTGAAACCTGGGTATCACTGATCAGGCTCTGGCCTGGATGACCTCTTTCCTCTCAGATCGACCCTCCCAAGTCCAACTTGGGTCTTTCCTTTCATCTATCTTCCTCTCTACCTATGGTGTTCCCCAGGGGTCTAACCTCTCGCCCTGGCTTTTCAACCAATACCTGGCAACTCTCGCCCACTGCATTGCCATTTTCTGCTCAAATTTCCAGTTCTACGCTGACGACACTCAACTCATTTTCAGGCTGCCCTCTGCCACCTCCTCTCCCTCTCTCATCTCTGATTGCCTAACTGCCATTCAAGATTGGTGTTCCGCCAATAATCTTTGTCTGAATGCCAGCACGACAGAGACCCTCCTCATCGGTACACCTTCACCATCCTTTCCCCTCACTCTCTGGCCGGCCTCCCTTGGCCCTCCTCCTACCCCCACCTGCGAGGCTAAGAACCTCGGGGTCATCTTTGACTCCACCCTTTTCTTCTCCGCCCACATCTCTAAGGTCTCTAAAAAGTCAAATTTCCGACTGCACCTCCTCAGAGGTACTCTGCCTTTCCTCTCCTTCCCCCAGAAGCTCATGGTATCCCAAGCTCTGGTTCTCTCTAGCTTGGACTATTGTAACAGACTCTTTCTAAATCTACCTGCCTCTACTCTCCGCCCTCTGCAACTAATCCAGAACAGGACTGCGAGACTTGTTCTTGGCCTCAAGCCCTGGGATGATATCTCTCCAGCTCTTATATCTCTCCACTGGCTCCCAGTGGGTGCAAGGATTAAATTAAAAACCCTCTGCATTGTCCACAAGGCTTTCTGGGGCCTGGGTCCAAAATACCTTCCGCTATCCCTCCGCAAATACCTTCCCTCTCAAGCTCTTTGCTCCTCTACCTCCAACTCCCTCAGGGTCAGTCATTTTTCTAAGAAACGAGCTGGGGGTAGAGCTCTGTCTTCGGCTGGGGCCTCCCTCTGGAACAGCCTCCCTGCCACTCTAAAACTTGAGGAGAACCATCTCCGGTTCTGGAAGCACCTCAAGACCTTCCTCTTTTTGTCTGCCTTTGCTCCCCCTATCCCCTGCTGATCTGTTCTCTCTTGGCACCGTGCACCTGGCCACCCTCTGTCCTTCGGGCCCAGGTACCTGCTCATCCTGCCACCCTCCCGCACTGCCTCCGGGCCACCCCTTGCACTGGGGTCTGTATCTGTTCCCATACAGTCCCCCCTTTTTCTTCCCGCACTTATCAGACCTACCCTGTCTGCTGCCTTAAACCTAGTACTTGCAAATTGCTGGCTGCATTACCACTGTTTGTTGCCTTTATTATTTATTTATTGTTATTTATCTGTTTCTCCTCTGCTTCGCACTTTTCACTTCTCTCCCCTTCCATGCACTTTTCCCCTCCCCCCTCTCCCATGTACTTGCACTTTCTCAATGTCACTGGGCCTAGTAAGATCGCTGTTTTGTTCTCCCTTGTTCCCCTCCCTTGCCTTGTCGCGCTGTGAAACACTTGTGCACGAGCGCGATAGAAATAAAATATCAATCAATTAATCTGGTTGGGAGTATTACTGATGTTTATGTATTTTTGCAAGATCCTAAAAATGTTCCATTTGTGAGGAGATTGCACGCAACCATAATTGAGCAAATCCTCCAACTGCCTGAGTACTGTATGGAAAACACAAATGCCTCTGTCTGATGAAGACGGTAATAGACTAGTTGGAATGGTCTTTTATTTGTTGATTGAAGAATGCCCACATCTTGTTGGATGACAAACTGACACTCATATATTTTTGCGAGATCCTAGGAATCAATTGGCAGTCAACTAATTGCTACATGATATAATTGAACAAGTTTGTCTATTCTCTGAGACAACGCAGTGAAAATCCTGATTGGCTTATCGAGTGAAGACATCCATAATCTATTGCTTTGGTCTTTTATTATCTACTGGAAGCACACCCTCATTTGGTTTGGCGAAAGGACAATTCTTTTGTACTCATCAGGAACCCTATCAACCATCCTTCCATCAGCCAGTTGCTTGTGGAGCTCGTGGAGCAGATCCAGCTATTGCCAGAATATTTTATGAGATTGCCCGATTAAAGTTTGGTTTTTCCTTCCTTAAAAGTAAAAGTAGAAAATGGGTAACATTGATAGCAACAATAATGTTGCAAACAATGAGAGGCGGCCACAACATGCAAGAAGCTATTGTTGTATCCGTTGGACTTATTGGTACATCATCTATACATGCATTATGTTCATTATCATTCTACGTTCTCTCACAGTACATTCTGTCTATTATGTAGATCCAAATAAGGCAGTCGTTCCTGTGTATCTTCCTATTCAGCAGGAGGGTATAGCAGTGGCAAGTGTAAGACCACCAAGACCTTATGTGATTGTTTCTACTCCAGTAGCCTATGTGGAGATGCCTGGTTCTGTGGCAACTGTCACTAGACCTCCTTATTCAGGAAAGACTCTTTTAGAAATGTTTGCTGAGCACCAGATCCAGATTCTTAGGGAAAAGCAAAAGAAGAGGTCTTTTGTGACTAACCCTACACCAATAGAACATGTAATGACACTGATTGCACTGACAAATGTCCCTATGATTCCCCCGATAAGAAGGAACTATGCAGACATACTTCATGAGATTATTATAGCAGCTCATGAGGCAATAAGAAGACCCAAGAGAAGTACAAGGGAAGATGATCATGACTTGAATGATTATCTAGACAGCACAGCACATTTGGGAAACAACATGTGGTATCAGTACATGAAATAGGTAGGCATGAACCTCAAAGGAGGAATTCTATTTATGTGCACTCCTACCTTATAGTATGGGGAAGTCTAAGATATACATAGCGATTGAAATAGATGTTCAGACAGCACATTGCCTATCTCACATTGCACTCTGCCAAACACGAGGTTAATTCATGGGCTGAAGAGCTTATTTGAAATGGGCAACTGAATGGACAGATCCAGATGAAGATGACTATGTGCAAGACACAAAGACAAGATCAAGAGCCCACACTAAGAATCATATGATAAGATAGGAACAGCCTGGAGTGAAAGGGGCTGGAATTAGATGGGAAATAAACAGAAGACTTGAAAGTCCAGAATAATTAGCAGAAGACATTTCAAGATGGAAGAACAGAGGCCAGATGCAGATTTGGGCATCAGTGCTTTCTCCAGATGGATGGGAAGAAAGAGTGGTTATCTGCATAGCGTGGGTAGTGATCAGCCACTACACACCAACCATTGACATTGTGGAAAATGGATGCAAACCGTTATGGCCGAGACTTGCTAAACTACTGACATAGGTCGAAGATAAAGGAGGGCGCCTGCAGATAGTACCTTTGGAAAATGCAAAGCTGTGATTCAGAAATAATGGCACAAGAAAGCTTGGAGAGAATCAGGACTGTGGTCGAGTCTTTGACAGAATGAACATTGGAACAGCAGTGATAATGGATCACTACTGGGCGTGTGGATGCAGAGTTTATATGAAGCTACCCAAGGATTGGGGAGGACTGTGTTCTATAGTGAATGTTCATGTTCCAGCTTGGTGATTCCTAAAAGTGGCCTGAACATTGGCGAGTTTCCAAAGCAGACGGTCACCTAAGGAAAAAGAGATCTGTGGAAATCCTGAATTGAATAAAGAGAGAGAACTATTTCTCAGCCAAGTCAATAGAAGCCTTTGATTCCATTCCATATGAACACAGACTGTTTAGTAGGACTTTGTCGATATTCACGATAATCTTCATGCCCAGGATCCAAACAGATGCAAATACTAAGTGGTTACAAATAATCAGAGGGGAATTGTTGCAGACGATCAACACGACTATCAAGGGGTTTAATGCTATCAAGGAGGAGCTGAGAGCCATACGACTGATGACTCTTCAGAATAGGTATGTCTTGGACAAGCACCAAAATACCTGGCCAACCGCTTTTATGCACAAACAGCTACCAGACCACTTAGATCTGCACAAGCTCACTCACTTGCTATACCCAGATTTAAAAACTCAGGGGAATCCAGCTTCCCGGTTCTTGCGTCTAACACTCCCAAACTCATTCAAAAATGAAGTCCGCTTCTCTGCATTCAAGAACAAAGCTAAATCCTGGCTCGCTGAGCAAGACTTAGCCACCACTCGAGTCTGATTCTACGCATTTATTACGCTGTGATATTACCTGCACTATCAAGTCTTGTGTAGGTGTACAGCCTCTAATCGAAATAATCACGCTTGATCATAATTTGTCTCATATACGTATATACTCTGTGACCATTTGCTACTGTAATATTTACTGTTTTTTACTTCTACCATGTCTACCTGCTATTATGTGCCTCTACCTCAAGTAGCTGTATCTTGAGGCTGTAAGTTAACCTGTAACCTTGTAAGAAATGCGCCCAGATGCCTCTGGGCAGGGTGCACAATATAAATAAATAAACAAACAAACAATAAACAATGATTACAGCCATGGATGGAGGTGTTTGCGCCAAAATTGGAGAATCATGTTGCATGTTCATACCTGCTCATGACGACGAGAATGGCACCTTGACAGAGGCCATAGAAATGCTGACAAATGATAGACGAAGTAGAAGACATCACTGGTGACAGTTGGTTTGGATCACTTTTTACGTGGGTTCCACAATGGATGGCAAATATATTCAAGTTCCTTGGACCCCTTATAGTGATGATAATGCTTGGTTTCTGTGTGATCAGGATAATAATCTCACAATGCAAGAAGACTGCCAAGAAAGTTGTGGGAATGAAGATCATGATTGATGTGGAATCAGGATGGAAGACTAAAGATCTGACAGATGAAGAGATCAGAGATTACGTGAAGGCCAGCATCCATGCACCTGAGGGAATGAAGTTCCTGTACCCAAAGAACCACAAGAAGTACGTGGGGAGTTGGATTTACTGCATGCTTATGTCTTGGAGTAAGGATGAGCATGTGAAATTAGCAGGATGCCTGAAGTGAGTCATAAAGATATGGGTCCCAAAGAAGCATTTCTTCAGACTAGGGTGTCTGGATGTGAAGACTGATGAGAGAGTGGCCAATGAATCACCCAGAGGGGGGAGTGTAGAGATGGGGCAATGTACCTCCACCCGAAGCTCCTCCCCCATGCTGCCTATATGTTGGGAGCCAGAGTGTGAGACACGTGCATTGCCAGTGAGAAGACCTATACCGCAGAGAATCCTGGAAGTAAGATTTCCATTGTGGAAGCTGTACATGCAAGCACAACAATAGGATGGCCATTTGAATGAAATCCCGGAGGAAGTGGCAAAAGTACACAAGAAAGCAGACTGGTGATATCATGAAGAGCAGAATTGACGCACCCAGAAGAGGTGCAGAGACGAGAGAACAAAGAATCTATAAGCTCTAAAGAGGAGGTGTAAAAGATGAGCAACATTTCGGGCTCGAAATGAAGATGTTCATGCTACAGAAATAATGAAGAAGTTATCAAGTCATTCTACAAGTGTACAGTCACAGCAACACAAGTAGACAAAGTGTTCATTAAGGCTGGTTATATAGTGAATAGATTGCGATGCACCAACGTTTTTACATAGGAAATGTAAGGACTATGGATGATTCCACAGCGCGCTTCAGCAAAGCTGGATTCCGAAAGCAGAAAGATATTTTCAGTGTGATGCAGTTAGAAATCGAAAACTCAACCAAGGAGGTGGATCAAAGAAAGGCTTGGTTGGATCAACACCAAGAGGTCAAGGCCACCTTGGGCCTGGATGTGCGTACGAACAGTTACAGAACATGTGTGTAAAGAACAAACCTTCTGTCTTAAGTGAGAGACGAGAACATTGAAGATGTCAGAGGTTCATCAAATAGTAGTATTTTAAATGCAGTGAGCCTCGAAGACATGGTCTACAGTCACGTGGTCTGATGAAAATAGACACTATTATGAACTGTATCAAAATCAAGAAGACAGAGTATGCTATACTCCCTCATATTCTCAAGCACAGAGAACATTTCCAAAGCCAAATTCAAAGCCTTAATTGACTAGTAGGCTGCAAGTGTCATGATGGAAGCCAGGGCTAATTGGTGGGTAGCTATGGTTACGACCAGCCCACCAGCACCTGTGTGCCAGCCTGCGTGCTGCTTGCGTAGGTGGAAATTAAAGAGGGGTACAAGGGTACCAACCAATTATAGAGGGAAACGTAATAGAGAGCCCTATAGTTTGTATAACCAATGGGACATTGTGTATTTGATGATGTCTGTAGTGACCTGCAGTAAAGGAAGGCTTAGTTGCTCCACCTGATGTTAGAGACCCAATCACCTTCCCTGACCAGTATGGAACGTATACCTAGAAGTTCCATGTAAGCCTATCACCATTCCAAATAGGTATTTGTAGTTTGCAACATAGGTAGACGTCATTGATGACGAGTTTTTAGTATATAACTTGCTTTCTTTATGTGTTGAATGGAGTGTGAAGATCGAGCAAATGCATTGATGTTCATTGTAACTCCCTGTTTTAAATAATTGACATTAAAACAGGCTCACTTTACCAATTTCCCGAGTCAGTTTGATTAATGATGTTTGAGTAATATTCTGCATCTCCATCTGTCTCTAAGTATTGCTACCTTGTCTTAAAGGGCTGGGTCGAATGCCCCAGTTCAATATGTTTGTGTTGTTAGAGAAGCAATGCAAATTTACATCTATAAAAGGCTCAGAAAGTGCTGTATTTATTAACGTTTTCCCCAAATATCCCTATTTTCCAACAACAAAAAAACTTAACACATTTGTTTTTACACCTTCAAATTGCACATATCATAAACTTTACGCGTTCTCCCCTTCCCAGGCTACCAGGTGGTTTCTTGCTAGCACACCATGAAGAACATGTGGTATGTGTACTTAAGCCACTAGGAGAGTCACATCTAACCTCTACCAAATGCAAATGTGGAACCTGCAGACAAACATTACATGATCTCTTACATGACAGGCTGCAAAATGAAGAGGTTGCTGATAGCCGATGTTGCCAAAAATGAGGTCAGCTGGTGGACTCAATGTCAATGTACAGTGATTGCGCGATGCTAAAGATGTCTCACACGTAGCCCTTTAAGATGGGCCCTTAGCATGAGTTGAACAAGCAGCTATTTATCACAAATATTTCATAAATATGATGGTCCACATTATGAGTTCAGCGGTGTGGCCATAAACAGTAGTAATGCAGTGGCATCAGAGTTACCACTGCATTATCGCAGCATTAGCACACCGCTGAATATGGGTTTGGAGGTAAGGTGGAGGGAAAACCTCCAGCAAACTGCTGGAGGTCATTCTGCCACCTTACTGCCAAATAACAGCCATTTTGGCAGAATTACCACCATCGGGATAACCGCTGGTGGTAATTCTGCCGAAATCCCCATGGAGTTCTATGGACTCCATAAATGGGGATTAACACTGCCAGACTGCCACTTGTAATCCAGTGGTAATTCCACCAGGCAAAGTGGCAGTAGCGATAAATCCATTTGGTGGTATCTCAGCGTATTTACCGCCGAAATGCCACCAAACTCATAATGAGGCACAATGAACTGCTTCTTAATTGGGTGATGCTACCATTCACATTATTATTTCTTGTATGTATGTATATGTACCTGACATGCTCTGTAACTAAGCTTTAAGTTTACTTGTCCTGTTGCGCCCAGCTACCTAAGGATACGGTGCGCATTAACAAATAAATAAACAAACAAACAGACAAGCAAAACACTACCAATGGCAACAAGCAGCCTATTTCATTTGCCTTTCTTACAATGTGAAAGCGATCACTAACTCCAAGGCCCTCATTCCAACCCAGGTGGTAAGTTCCCTACTTTACCACCATGGTGTAAACTCTGTTTACACCATGGTGGATGGCGGATTTACCGCCCCATTCCAAGGTGAGTGGGGCGGTAAATCCCCAATCCCCATTTACCCTTCCCCATTCCCATTTTTGCCCCATAGGGCATAATGGGAGTGGGGAAGGCGCTAATTACGGCACCGTAAATTACGGTGCCGTAATTAGCGCCAAGGACGCTTAGCGCCTTGGTACTTAACGCCTGCTAAAAGCAGGCATTAAGGTGGAAATCAGGCGTTAAGGGTTTAACGGCGCCGACGGCGCCGTTAAACCCTTAACGCCTGGGTTGGAATGAGGGCCCAAGTGTGCTTTTGCCCACAGCATATCTGACGCAAGAAATGGTGACGGTGGCAGATTATTTCTGAATTCTGATGGCATCATAATTTACACTTTATCTTCCCAGTAACAATGTATTCCACTACTTCTACTCCCACTCCTACTTCTACTACTACTACTACAACTAATACTAATAATAATAATAATAATAATAATAGTAATGTGTTCTTGTACAAGGCCCTTCTGCCACCAGCATTTCACCATAGAGTCATGCTGAGACTTGACTACGATTTAAAATATCTATTAGGATTTTAGATTTTTAAGCAGCATTTTTCTTCATTTGAAAGTATAATTGTATGTTGTTTGCTTTAGGGATGCAATGTTCTTTTATTTCATTACAGCAAAACAAAACCTCTCGTCTTCTTTCTGCACATTGCCGCTGGGCCCTCACATAGTTCTAATTTTCTTCATTTGTCATAATTATAGGAAAGCACTGTAAAATGTCATTAAAGTTACAGAGAAGGTAGAAGACAATTCATATTACCCAGTTAATTGCTCAAAAGAAAGAACATCGTGATTGCTAAAGGGGAAGCAGGTAGCAATGTTTACATTCAGGAAATGTGTCTGTTAACATTAAATGCAAATATGATAATTTCCTGTTTCTATATGGGAAAGTACCACCTACCATACGCTATAAGGATATTGCAAGCCACTAAGGAGTTCTGTAGCCAAATAAAGACACGAGGCCGAAGTTTACTTGCAAATATCCTTTTTACATACAGTAAGAGGTACTCCATTCCTTATAATACTTGGCCACACATTGTCATCTCCTTACCTACCTGGCCACTTCCTTCTTCTAATGTAAGAGATCTTCTACGCTGTTCCAGTGTAGAATGTGTTTGGATAAAAAAAAATCTAACATGAAGCTTGCAGAATTTATTTTGAGCCGTCTAATATGATGAATCTAAACAAAGTTTTCATTTTGTGTTTTAAAGTAAGTAAAAACATGCTGATGCCTGCTCACATGTGTTAAACTCTAGCAGTGCACAAATAAACAATCTACCATAAACAGTTCCTTGTCAATTACTGTCTGTAAAGTGTCACAAACATCTATTTTACAGGCACTGAATTTCAAAAGCTTGTCACAGAGTCAATTGCAGTCATTGTGACATCATAACTGAAGTGTGACAACTAATTACAGAGCAGTTGGGATGGCATTTTCTTATTACAGGTCAATTGAGATGTCACGAGTAGCCTGTAATAAGAACATTATTTCCAGGCATGTATACAGATATTGCAGGCTATCGTGTATCATATAGCTCTTTCACCCTAGCTCTGTATGTTTATGGGCGATTATGGTTACCCAACTGTAGTTGGTACTAATTTAAGGACCTCAAAAGGATGTGGCAGCTTTGCCAATATTAAGTCCTTCCAGCTGTAGGACACACAAAGTTTACTGCTGAAACACTTAACCCGCTGAGCTGTCTCACCAACTATGTTAAGCGCTGATGTTGCAGTATCGGTAGTATTTCAAACATGTTCTCTTTCATAGTGTTCACTTTTATTCTCAATGCTTTTATAGCACCAATCATTTATAAAAAGGAATTTCCCACGCGCTCCCTTGCACGGTAAAAGCAGCACTCCCTTGCACCACTTTGCTTTCACTGTCCCATTCAAACTTTCTTCCAGTTTCATGTGAATCCGCCGTTTACATTCTGCTACATGTTGAAGATACCCCAGGTAGTTTCTCAGCAACTTTTCCACCTGTTTAGTACCTGTGGATGCTGATTTGTCAATTCCATCTTCTTTTCTAACTTTGTTTGGTCCTTCCTTTGCATGGAAATTGCAGCACATTTGTGTTGAGTCTATCACTCCTGCACAGCAGATTCTTGCTCTGTATGCCTCAAATGCATTCTTTGTTAAATAATTAAACAAACTTAATGCTTGTGAATAATGAAAGAGCAAGATACACCTTGATTTGATCTACTGTCTAAGCCTTGGTCCTCTCCCACGTGGATGGCGGTGAATGACCTTTTGGAATGCATTCCGGTGACTACCCTGTTACCCCTAAAATGTGTCCTGCATGCTGCAGGAAGACTCATTAAAAGACTCTGCAAATTTCACCTCATCCCGACCCTCAATGAACTGCACTGCTTCCCATGCAAGCCCCTAGCATCTTCAAATCCTGTTTCATCATCTACAAGGATGTCATCCTGAAGTCCCCAAGCTGCCTCATTGACAAACTCAGCATCCCCGAAGACCTGTGATCCGCCAGAAATAAGGAAATGTGCAGACTTGAATTACAATGGTGTACAAAACTCCAAAGACTTTTGGCACCTATTTAATGAGTTAGGACAATCACAGTATGAAATACAATTGAACCCTGTCTCAGAGGATGTCTGGTATAGTGTTTGTTAAGACAGCCCAAGAAATATCCAGATTACCCAGAAGATATGGAATTGGTCTAAACCAGACCGAAAACCAGAAGTAGACAAAGTGCAAGGCAAAACCCAGCTTCATTAATATCTGAAATAAAGTGCGGACAGCATACAAGGATCAAAATCTTGGAGCTCTTGATCAATTCAATACAAACAATGGATTAAATACTCAAAACTCATCATTGCCGACATCACAACATAATATCTCGGTAGAAACACTATGGCGACTAGGGATTGGTTAAATGGAATGGCTACATATAGACTCTATAAATGTAAAACATCTCATTGGATTATGAGAACCCTGGGACTGTCATGATGCCTACCCCCGGGCATCCAGACCAAGTCCAGCAACCCCGGAAGCAGGCATCATGTTACCCAGAGAAAGCCCAGCAACCCTTGTTAAGGGCTATATGGGTACTGTCCTGGCGTCTATGGCGCCAGGCTCATAAGGGGGAACAGTCCTGGCGCTATAGACGCCAGGCTCATATGTTAAAATTTACCTGATGCAGACAATGCTGCAAGAGATCCAAGCCCATGTGAAGCTTAGAAGGAACTACTTTAACTAGGGACTATTTTGTTACTCGCGTGTGGTTGTGGAGTAATACTTACCTGGGACTACTTTCGAGGCTATTTAAACCACGCCCAAAAGGGAGCACACGCTTTGCGTTATTCTGCATCCTGCAGCGTAACGCTCACCGTGCCTGCAGTCAGCATCCAGCCTCGTGCCACGCCCGCCTCGTGTCCAGAGCACCTAGAAAGAAGGGGAAAGAAGAAGAAAGGTTAGAACAAGAACATTGGGTTTATTACCTGATTCCGGATTCATCGCACCTTTGAACAAGAAAAATACTTTATTTAAACACGTCGCATCGCCAGCAGCAGCAGTGCCGGGCCATACTCACCGTTCCTTGCAGCATCTCTACGATCCGGCGCTGCCTCCATCATTATGTTGCCGGATTCCAGCACCTAAGGGGGGGCAGGAAAAAAACAAGGTGAGCCAAGGGGAAACAAACAAGGACAATCTCTTGCCACAATATACTTACCTGATTTTACCGGAGGTATTATTCACCAGCACGCCAAATCTTCTTACGCCGCACCTGTAAGGAAGGAGAAAGCAGCAAGTTAAACTTTGGCATCATTTAACGGACAGCACAGATTCTTACCTGAACGCCTTTGCTGCCACAGAACTATCTTCTTTTGGGTCTAAACTGCAAGATAAACAAAGGAATTGGACAAGAGTGATTATTCAGACATTTTTGAACTCTTAAGAACTATATGCTTACGGTCCGTCGCTAGGAGTTCTGGAGCCAAGATTTGTCTAGAACTCTTCCAATATCATCAAGCCAGTGAAGTAACTGGCCATCAACGTGCCCCTGCGTTCCTCGCAGGATGGAGAGCTCATCATTCAAAACTATAAGGTGAGCTTTGTGAACGGGAATATCAGAGGTGATAAATGGGGACGCAGTGAGGGGCTATTACTCAGATCCACGGGTGGCTAGTTCCCTTTCTCCGCCTTTAGGAGACTACTTCTACGGGTCAAGCAGACGAAGCTAGGTGGGCCAGTCGAGTCAGTCATCTCTGCACTACACATCACGTTGGTGGAGACCGTGGCTGTCCAGTTCCGCCCAACACCCCTGTGGGAACCAGGTGAGCGTAACAGAACGCGAAGCCTTTCTACAAATCCTCACCCGGGTGTCATGGAGACCTCAGAAACTGACTAATTGGCGCTATTATTAGGGGAATTTAGGGCTGAAGTACATGCAGCTCGCCAAGAAACTAATACCCTCAGGAGAGTACTGATTGTGTCTAAGGAATGCACTGATGATCTTGCTAGACAATTATTGCAAAACCAAGCTGGGCAAACACCATTACCTGGACTCAGGGGGAATTCAACTCCCGTTTCATCGAGCAATCCTGTGCAAGTGGTTCTACCAGGGAGCATTCCTTTAGCCCCGCCGGAACGTTTTGGTGGGGACCCGAAAAAGTTTGCTGTGTTCATGAACCAATGCCGCTTGCACTTCTTATGCAGACCTGGAGCCTTTACAAACAATCAATCCAAAGTAGCCATTGTATTATCATATCTCAGCGGCAGTGCAGCAGATTGGTCAATTCCACTAGTCAATCAGGATGACCCTATGCTTTGGGATTTTCAGGGTTTTCAAATGAGCATGGAAAGACTATTTGCCCGGCACTCCCAAGGACAGGCCCTGAATAACATACTTGTGTCCCTACGACAGGGTAACCAGGACCTTCTAACCAACATCGCAACCTTCAATAGGTTGGTGGTGGAAACTGGATGGCCCGAGGAAAAACGGATTACGTTATTTCATCGAGGACTTCAAGGAGAACTCAAAGATGTTTTGGCTCAAGTTGTGAACCCACCTCAAGACTGTGCTGAATACATAGACTTAGTGGTCCAGTTAGATCACAGACTTGAGAACAGAAAGGCCGACCGAGCCAATTTCGAGAACCGGGTGTTGGTTAAAGCCAACGCTACCCCCAAAGGAGCAGATGCCTCAGAACCCATGCAAATCGGAGGGGTTAAAGGACCCTTGACTCAGAAGGAAAGAGAAAGGGGTCGGCAAATGCAATTGTGTCTATACTGTGGAACTTCGGGACATTTTCTATGGGATTGCCCAGTAAAACCACCCAAGAAAGTGGTAGGAGCTGCTGATAAAAGCCATATGGAGTCTGACTCGGGAAACAACCACGCCCGACAAGCGTAGAGGTCCGCTTGCCGAGCTTGAAGAAGGATATTCAGACCTCGCACTTCATCATACCAATGGTCCTTATAGATCCAAGGCAACCATCACGTATGCACGCAGTAAGGGCATACATTGATAGCGGGGCCATAGGAAACTATGTGGACCACGAATTGGCTTCTAGGATGAATCTACCTCTCTGCAGAAAGACCACTTCGGATGTCATCACCACAGTCGAGGGAACTGAAATTGCCTCTGGGCCTGTAACTCATTCCACCGCAGAGATGACACTATTGGGTCAGGATGGGCATCGAGAGACTATTGTGTTTGATTTAATCAAAGCCCTGCAGTTTCAAATGATACTGGAGATACCTTGGTTGGAAACACATAATCCTTGTATTGATTGGCGAGAGAAGAGAATAACCTTCCCGGATTGTGCACATACTTGTTACCCGAAAAAACCCTTGAATGAAGGCCTGGTCGCAGTCGCTACTCCAGTCGTGCAGTTACCTCAGGAATATCAAGAATTCCAGGATGTTTTCCAAAAAGAACAGGCAAACACCTTACCACCTCACATATCATACGATTGTCAAATCGATCTCATACCCGGTGCGCAACCTCCATGTAGTAGGATCTACGCCCTTACTGAACCTGAAAACCTTCACCTACGACAATACTTGGACCAATATCTTGCCAATGGCTTCATTCATCCATCCAAGTCCCCTGCATCTTCAGCTTTGTTCTTCGTGCCAAAAAAGGAAGGTGACCTCAGAACGTGCATAGACTACCGTGCATTGAATCAGATCACGGTTAAGAACCGATACCCATTGCCTCTGATCCCCGAATTACTAGACCAAGTAAAGGACGCTTGCATCTACACTAAATTAGATCTCCGAGGGGCATATCATCTGGTACATGTGCAGAAAGGCGACGAATGGAAGACTGCTTTTCGCACTAAGTATGGGTTATTCGACTACCAGGTAATGCCCTTTGGGTTGTGCAATGCACCAGCAGCCTTCCAGTATTTTATGAACGATGTCCTTCGTGAACTCATTGACGTCTGTGTTGTTGCATACATAGACCTTATTCTAGTGTACTCCTCTTCAGAATCAGACCATGTGAAGCACGTCGTGCAGTCCTAGAGAAACTACGCCAGCACAAGTTATACGCAAAATTGGAAAAATGCGTTTTTCATGCTACCGAAGTTGAATTCCTTGGATTGATCCTGACTCCAAAAGGAGTCTGAATGGACTCTCGAAAGGTTGACACAATTCTCAAGTGGCCATCACCCAGTTCAGTTAAAGGAGTACAAAGCATGCTCGGATTTGCTAATTTCTACCGCAGATTCATTCCGGATTTCTCACATGTTGTACACCCTATCACAGCACTCTTGCGAAAAAACAAACGCTTCTTGTGGACCGAAGAAGCTGAAAACGCCTTCCAAGAGTTGAAACGATATTCACGTCCGCACCTGTATTAAAGCACCAATGCCATTAACTTCCGTACATAGTTGAAACTGATGCATCCAGTTTAGCCATGGGAGCTGTCCTGTCTCAGAAGGATCCTGAAACTGGTCAACTTCACCCAGTAGCATTTTGGTCCAGAAAGTTTTCGGCACCTGAGTTAAACTATGCGGTTACCGATAAAGTGTTATTAGCCATCAAATCCGCCTTCAAGGCTTGGCGGCACTATCTTCTCGGTGCCAGGCATACCATTACTGTAATCACCGATCACCGGAACTTGCAGTATTTCAAAACAGCCAAGGCCCAATCGTCACGTCAACTTTGATGAGCATTGTTCTTTGCCGAGTTCGATTTCGTGATCACTTATCGACCAGGCTGTAAAAATGGCAAGGCAGACGCCTTATCCCGAATAGGGATGGGGAAGAATATGTGAACCTAGAACCAGTAGCTATAATTTCAGAGCAAAGAATTCTTGGCATAACTACTGTACAGACAATAGAGGATATTCGGGTAAAGATCCAACAACTCTTCGTTCCAACAGCCCTGCAGGACTGGGTAAAGAAAGGCCCGGACTACTCAGTCATCAATGGCGACTATTTCTGCCACACAAGGAACTACAAGAACTAGTCATCTCCAATTATCATGACACCCTGATTGAAAGGCACCCAGGTATCGCAAAGACTGAAGCTAAAATTAAGAGACAATTCTGGTGGCCCACCTGGCGAAAAGACATAAAGTCATTTGTAATGTCTTGTGGCATTTGCGGCCAAAACAAAAGTCAGAAGAAAAAACCAGCTGGACTTTTACAACCTTTGGATATCCCGCCTACACCATGGCACACCTTATCGTTAGACTTTATTACAGACCTACCTCCATGTAATGGATTTAACACCATTCTAGTTATTGTGGATCTTTTTTCCAAGATGGCCCACTTTATTCCTTTAAAGGGATTACCTTCTGCTTCAATTCTGGCCAAAGAGTTCCTCGAAAACATTGTTCGAATACACGGATTTCCTTCCATATTGGTCTCTGACCGAGGTAGTCAATTCATTTCACATTTTTTGAAAAAATGTTGTCAATTGGTGCAAATCAACGTGAGGTTAACAACCAGTCACCACCCCCAGACCAATGTTCAGACTGAGAGGACCAACCAGACTCTTGAACAGTACCTGCGTTGTATGTTACACCAGACTGAAGATAATTGGAAGGGCATTCTATGGATTGCCGAATACGCATACAATAACTCTGTACATTCTGGAACTGGACAAAGCCCCTTTTATACCATATACGGGCACCATCCTCGAACCTCAGAACTTAACTCACCTCAACACTTAGAAATGCCTGCAGTGAACCATCTGCACGCTACTATTACACAAGCCTTTAAGGAAGCAACTGAACATCTAAAGCAAGCGAAAGAAAAATACAAGAAAAATGCTGATCAGCATAGAAGTGATGCTCCACAATACCAGATTGGGGATCAAGTTTGGTTGGCCACAAAACACATACCTTTAAAGGGAACGCGGACCTTTAACCCTAGGTATTTGGGACTTTACTCTATTAAGGCCATTATCAACCCGGTGGCCGTCAAATTGGAATTACCTGCTAGTATGCGGATTCACCCCGTCTTCCATGTGTCGCTTCTGAAGCCAGTACAACCTGGAACAAGACTAACCAAGCCACCTGACCCCATCCTTGTAGACGAGGAACCCGAATTTGAAGTTAAAGTATCCTGGACTCCAAAATGGTTAAGTCAAAACTTTTTTATTTAATCGACTGGAAAGGTTACGGACCACAAGAAAGGTCATGGGAACCTAGTGACCACGTTCATGCACCTCGGTTGGTGAGAAGATTCCACCAGAATTTCTCAGACAAACCAAGACCAAGGGGAAGAACGACTTTAGGAGGGGCCTTGGGGGGGAGTGCTGTCATAATGCCTACCCCCGGGCATCCAGACCAAGTCCAGCAACCCCGGAAGCAGGCATCATGTTACCCAGAGAAAGCCCAGCAACCCTTGTTAGGGGCTATATGGGTACAGTCCTGGCGTCTATGGCGCAAGGCTCATAAGGGGGAACAGTCCTGGCGCCATAGACACCAGGCTCATATGTTAAAACTTACCTGATGCAGACCATGCTGCAAGAGATCCAAGTCCATGTGAGGCTTGGAAGGAACTACTTTACCTAGTGACTATTTTGTTACTCGAGTGTGGATGTGGAGGAATACTTACCTGGGACTACTTTGGGGGCTATTTAAACCACGGCCGAAGGGGAGCACACGCTTCGCGTTATTCTGCATCCTGCAGCGTAACGCTCACTGTGCCTGCAGTCAGCATCCAGCCTCGTGCCACGCACGCCTCGTGTCCAGAGCGCCTAGAAAGAAGGGGAAAGAAGAAGAAAGGTTAGAACAAGAACATTGGGTTTCTTACCTGATTCCGGATTCATCGCACCTTTGAACAAGAAAAAGACTTTATATAAACACGTTGCATCGCCAGCAGCAGCAGTGCCGGGCCATACTCACCGTTCCTTGCAGCATCTCTACGATCCGGCGCTGCCTCCATCATTATGTTGCCGGATTCCAGCACCTGAGGGGGGCAGGAAAAAAACAAGGTGAGCCAAGGGGAAACAAACAAGGACAATCTCTTGCCACCATATACTTACCTGATTTTACCGGAGGTATTATTCACCAGCACGCCAAATCTTCTTACGCCGCACCTGTAAGGAAGGAGAAAGCAGCAAGTTAAACTTTGGCATCATTTAACGGACAGCACAGATTCTTACCTGAATGCTTTTGCTGCCACAGAACTATCTTCTTTTGGGTCTAAACTGCAAGATAAACAAAGGAATTGGACAAGAGTGATTATTCAGACATTTTTGAACTCTTAAGAACTATATGCTTACGGTCCGTCGCTAGGAGTTCTGGAGCCAAGATTTGTCTAGAACTCTTCCAATATCATCAAGCCAGTGAAGTAACTGGCCATCAACGTGCCCCTGCGTTCCTCGCAGGATGGAGAGCTCATCATTCAAAACTGTAAGGTGAGCTTTGTGAACGGGAATATCAGAGGTGATAAACAGGGACGCAGTGAGGGGCTATTACTGAGATCCACGGGTGGCTAATTCCTTTTCTCCACCTTTAGGAGACTACTTCTACGGGTCAAGCAGACAAAGCTAGGTGGGCCAGTCCAGTCAGTCATCTCTGCACTACGCATCACGTTGGTGGAGACCGTGGCTGTCCAGTTCCGTCCGACACCCCTGTGGGAACCAGGTGAGCGTAACAGGACCACCTCTAAATTGATAATAAATACAATACATCATCTCTATACCCCATTATTGGTTGGCATATAATTTGGGTACGACATCCTTTCGTCGTGGGATGGTTTTTCGCCGGGTTATTTTACCGCACATTTTTTTGAGGGAAAAAACCCATCGATTTTTTTTTATTCGATGGGTTTAAAAAAAAAATTGCAGTAAAAACCCCAGCGAAAAAACATCCAGCGATGAAATGACATGGAACCATAATTTGCTGGGTGGCCTAACACAGGGGATTCTAATTGGTTGGCGTTCTGCTAACCAACCTTGAATGATTGTCAGTTCATCAAGACCTGAGCCAGAGTAGGGGGAGAGAGATCCATGGGCTGCTTTCCATTCAATCAAAAAGATTCCATCTCTTATTCCTAGGCCATGAGCCAGAGTGATTTCTTTGTACTTGGCCTTGTACAATATCTCGTGTCTGGGTGTATGTGTAGGGAGTACAGCAGATGTCCTATCTGTGTTGGTTTCTAATAAATAGACAGCATTTGCCAATTATGGTTCACTTGTGATGGGACCATGGTTGGAATTCGTTTTCCCTGCATCTATTAGGACTTTAGCTAATATGAATGTGAGTGTTATTATTATTATTATTATTATTATTATTATTATTACACTTTTATGTAGCACATCATGCCCATAGGCCCCACAGACAAACAATACAAATAACAAGAGAAGTGTCAGGTAAAAAGAAAAGAGAGTCGAGCACTAAGATCAACAGCAATAGGCTGTCGCACTAATCCTTAGAGTTAAATAGAAAGGTTTTTATAGCACTTTTAAAGCCTGACAGATCTGGAATATCTCTAATGTCGCGGGGAAGGGAATGCCACAAAACAGTTGCCTGAACGTCAAAACAAGTACCACCAACCAAACTTTTTCAGATGAAAACGTGGTACGGTCAGATTCCTATTACCATTAGAGCGCAAAGAGCGCAGAACAGGTCCATTCTGAATTTGTTGCGTCAAATAAGAAGCTGCTTGATCTGAGAGACCTTTATATGTAAGAGACAGAATCTTATGAGTATCCCCAAGGGTTCCCCAAGACTCTTGCCCCTTACCAACACTTTAATAACACTTACATAAAACCACTCATCACTGCAATAGACTCACTAGGCATCAGCTATGCAAACTTTGCTGACGACGCTCAAATTCTATTCTAATCCCTATCACGGTGACTACAAACATGACACCACCACAATTAACGAGGTCTACATCACCATCCAAACCTGGATGGCCACACATAGCTTATGCCATAATGACGAGAAAACGGAGCTTGTCATTGTGGGCTCTCCCACCCGTTTTAAATCCTTAGACAACAACTAGTCTTCCATAACCATTGATGGCACATCCATCCCTGTCCTGAAACATGTAAAAGCATTGGGAGTCTACCTAGAAGCTGATCTCTCAATGGCCAGGCACATCAACGCCTTATCCTCTTCCACGGCACTCACTGCCAAACTCATATCACTTAGCAGACAATTCTTGTCACCACATAACTGCTTGATCCTAGCGCGAGCCCTGATCCTCTCCAGACTGGATTATTGCAATATTCTCCTCCTGGGCTCTTCAGCTACAAATCTATCCAAATTACAACTACTTCAGAACAAAGCACTATGATCTGCTTTTGGATTAAAACGCAGCGATCACATTTCCTCTACCAGACATGAGGTGAATTGGCTTCCTATAGTCCCTTACCCTCACCCACAAGTGCATTCACAAGGATACCCCAGTATACTTGATGACAGTGTGCCTCATTACATGTTTGCCGGTCCGGTAACAATGGTGCCGGTAAGCTACCGACACCATTGTTAGCGGACCAGCAAACTATGAGTTCTGCGAGTGGGTGTCTTTCCGCCTGCCAGGTCGAAAAGGCACCCGTGAGCAGAACTCGATGAATCCACAAGCACCATTCCTGAATGGTGGCGGTGCATCCGGCCTCCCCATTCCCACTGAGTCCAATGGGACTCAAATGGGAATGGGGAGTAATAATTACCGGCAGCCGGCAATGGGGGATTACCGGGTCTGCCGGGGCTGTAATGCCCCAGTACCTCCCCATTGTCGGGTGCCGGTAAATTCATGACTCCGGCTACTGGCATGGCTACTGCCAGGGTCATAATGACAACCAGTATCACCCTAAAACATCACCACAGACTTTAAGATCTAGTACCACCACTTTGCTGAGCATTCCTTGTTACAAGAGCAAAACGGCAGCAGGCGCTAACTTCCCAGTTGCTGCCCCTACTCTCTGGAGCACTCTGCATGCACATATTAGAAATGAACAATCTTATCACCTATTCAAAAACTTGGTCAAAACGTGGCTTTTTGATAAATATGACTGATGCCACCTCTCCCTGTCATAAGATTGTGTACTTGTAACTTTCAACTGTGTATTTGCAACTGAATGATACCCCACGGTTTGAATGTTAAAAAATAAAATACTTAAATAAATAATCCAATGACAAACTGGAAGCCAGTGCAAAGATCTCCTAACCTCTATCTTGTGTTATGTCATTGCCATTCCACAAATGGCTGTAATTGCTACATTTTGGGCTATTTGTAGAATGTTCATTTTAATTTTACTTGTACCCACCAGAAGACTATTAAAATAATAAATTCTGGAGTTTACCAAAGCTGTAGCTAACATCTATATATTGGCAGTTTAAAGGTATGGCTTAATCTGCCTAATAGATTTGACATAATATCTACAGGAAGATTTGACCTGAAGCACAGGTTGTTTCATAGACAAACCTGAGTCCAGATATACTCCAAGAGTTTTAACACAAGGACTAACCTGGATATTGCAATCATCGATCCTAAACTGCATATAGTCAGGATCAAGTCTTTTTGGGCGTTGGCTAAAACCCACCAACATGAGCTCTGTTTTACCAACATTCAGAGCCAATGAACTGGAGGCCATCCATGTCTGAATCAATGAATATATCTAATTAATCCTAGCTACATCTGCCTAATACTCATCCATAAATGCCAAAAATATCTGGGTGTCATCGGCGTAGTTAGTGTAATCAATGCCGGCGACATCAAAGAGATCAAAAAGTGGATGCATATAAATGTTAAACAGAATGGGGGAGAGGCAAGCTCCCTGATGGACCCCACAAGTTAACAATTCAGAAGGTGATTGAAACTCATCAAACATCACCTTTGTCTGACGTCGGCCCAAAAAAAGAAGCTAGCCCAGAAATTGCTAGGTCAGAGCCATTTCCAAGTGTTCTCAATCTCTCTAACAGTGCACCATGCTCTGTCAAGTCAAAAGTCAAAAGTCTCTGAGAGATCCAGCAACTTTAGCAATGCAACCTGACCGTTATCCACTATATTGGCAAGACTAGCTCACAAATCCAACATGGCACTCTCCGTACCATGTTGAATTCGAAAGCCGGACTGACGAGAACTCAGCAGTCCATGTGTGTCTATATATACTTTTGTATTTTTGTATTTGTTTATTATTTGTATTGCGCACCAGACCCACGGGTATCAGGGCGCAGAGCATAAGATAATTCTAAGCTTAGTTACACAAGAAAATTACAGGAATAACCAATTAAACACAAAGAGGAATATGGTACAAGAGTGAAAATAACAAAGGGAGGTGCAATATACAGAAACAAGAGAGTATAACATAGTGACATAAGTACCATGAGGAGAAGAACTGTACAGTTTGAAGGCAGGTATTTACAGTCAATATTTACAGTCAAGATGCAATACAGTGTCTAGTACCAACTATAGATCTGAGACTTTAAGCCATTGGATGGTACTCTTGTGGAAGTTATGGAAATTGTTGATAGGCTACTCTATCAAGTACCCTCAAAAGAACAAGACTTTTGTGATGGGCCGATAATTACCCACCACCATAAGATCTAAAGAATCTTTTTCAAGAATAGGAGATATCCACACCTCTTTAAGTGACAGTGGAACTTTAGCTGTAAGAAAAGAAGAATTCACAATTCCTATAAAAATGGTGCTAGGAAATCTATGGAATTTTTGATTATACTCGCTGGACATACATCACTTGGACACACTGTTGGATTCAACCTTCTCACCACCTTTTTTATATCGGAATCATTTATCTGACCAAAACAAAATTCTGGGGGTCTGTCAGGAAGGGCCAACTGAGCACAATTAGCAACCACACAATTAGTTGAGCTCTCTTGTCTCCCAAATCGCATCTCGATTGTCACCTGGTGGAGTTTTAATTTAGTGGTAAAACCTTTTTGAATTTCAGTGCACCACTCATTACTTTTATTAATGAGGGTAGTCGTACATCTCTTTCCCTCCAACTCCCTTAAAATAGTAAATAGTTCCTTCTGGCTGGATTTCACTCTGTCTATTCTATTATCAAAGCTAGTGTGCTTGGCATCTGAAATAGCCTCTTTATATTTGGCAGCTGTCACCCGATAGGATGAAAGGGTATTCTCACATGGTTTCCCTCTCCAGGTACATTCAGCTAGCTTCTTCATTCTTCTATAATTCATAATATCTACTGAGAACCATGTCTTACCACAAGTCTCCATTTTTATCTTCTTTACAGTAAGAGGCTCTACTGTCTCAATGAAAACAACTGAACAAAAATTCTAGGTTAAGTCTATGAAAGAAACTTTTATTCAAGGTTCTTATTTAATTATACAAGTAGAACATTAATCGTTCAATTACTTCAAAAACAACATCAAAACCCAATGAACTGCCCACCACTAACATAAATAATAAGAAATCGAGCAACATCCTAATGTGTCAATTAATACAAACCATATACTCGATCATACCAGTCACACTTTGAGAATTCAAAGCACTGTTTGGAGGCGGTTGTCCAAAGAAAAATTCAAAAGCACCAGCCTTCAAGGGTGGCCCCAAAATCCCAGGGCCTGCAGCCGCAGGAGAGGGGGGGCAGATAAAACATTCTCAGACAAAATTCTTTCTGAGTGTCCCAGACCGTGTCATAGAACGTGTCATAGAAACTCAGTATAAATCACAGGAACGCAGAAGAGGAAGAGAGAATTGTCCGCACAAACCACAACAGAGATTGATGGATTCGAGCTGCTGGCCATACCAAAAACTGGTGTTATTGTTGCAGAAGAAGTCAGCTCCAAGAAAAGGGGCTGTTGTTGCCTTGAATACACAATCTGAAGTTCTAACTATACTATGCAGGGGCAGCTAACAGGGCTGCATGGTAAGTAGTATCATAAGCCATGTTTCAGTGAAACAAACAATATCCGGATCTTCTGTTACAATCAAATCAGCTACTTCAGTAGAGTGTTTCACTAATGATCTTGTGTCCAGTACTGTTATTTTTAGTTTAATCAGTTTTCTTTCACCCCATTACCAATAGGTAATCACGAATTCTCCCTGTCTTGGCTTCAGTTCTATAAATACATTTGATATAATATCTAATATAGGGGAGCTAGCTACTTGATTGGTTAAGGATCAAATAGGCAACATTTCCAAAGCCTTGTGCTCTTCTGAAGATGATTTAGCCAAAATATCCACACAAAATCGTTCGGCAGAACAAACCTCAGGAGTAATAGTGGTTGTAGGTGGGGAATATCCAGTACCTATACATGAAAACCTATATACATGAATAGCGTGCTAAGATTTCGCGTATGTGCTGGGAGGGTTTCCAAGATTGTCTCTTACCATTTGAATAGCCTGTATTAAAAGCTTGTGTAAAATACTGCTTTAATTTCAATGGAAGAAAGCAGGGAGATGTGACAGCCATCAGAAGAGATGAATGTGCATTCACACATTATCTTGTTTGAACAAGATGTATATACTTTTACATACGTCATTAATGACCTCATCCTACGTGGCATTTGCAAAACCTATTGACGGGAGGGATTGGATTAGGGGAACATGTCTGCTTCTCAAATTATATAAGGGTTAATATCTCATTGGCTGCCCCTTGTCTGTAGGACACACCCTGAGCTACTTATACATACGTAATATACTGATTATAGCAGATAATATGGCAGTGGATTGGTAACTGCAACATTGTCTGTGAAAGCGCGTGGCAGGCTTTATGATTGGTTGGCAACCCTATTCTACCTTGGACCTTCGACTTCTTTGAGCATCATGTGAGTGAAAATGAAACCCAGGGGCTTGAGATGCGTCAATTCAATTCTTGTTTTCCCAATTAGTCCATTGTATGTCATCAACCTGATCCTTAGCCAAGGCCTACCATTTGTAGTTGACCTTGTAGTCTGCTCACTTTTCTGGAACATTCATGGGAGTATGAGAAGACCGCTATCTCCCTCTGGGCTTTTGATGAATAGCCATTGTTTTTGACTTCTGTGTCACGTGTTAGGAGACCATGATTTTGTCAATTTCAGCCTCTGAATTACTGATATATGATTTTATCATGCTGGGTGTCGTTGTTCATCTTGGCCTCTAGAGACTTGCTCAGTCCACCTCACATAGGCTTTTGCCTTTGCGGTTGTTCAGCACTTGGCACCTGTAAATGTCCTTGTCTCTCCTAATCTTAGCAGAAATATGTCTTACTCATGTGGTCTGTTCATTCAACTCCCTTTGTGCCTTGCACCCATCTCTCAAAATATCCTTCTTGATGCCAGGCCAATATACTCCCTTATTCTGCACACAAAAACAGCTTCTTCATCAGTTCTTTAATTTGCAATCCTAGGCTTGTCTTTTGTGGTAACAGGGTTGATTCTTGACACATATACCTCTTTTTAGCAAGCTTCTATGTATCTTTTCTACTTTGCATTACAGCGTATTTATAGTTAATAGTCAGCATGTTACTTCTTCTAATTATATTCATGATTACTTCATATTTAGGTACATGTTTCTCTTAGTGCTTCAGTTACATTGTCATTCTTAAGTATTTTCATATTGTTTCGGCATAGGTTCATACATCTTCTTTATGACATAATTCTATCATCATCCGACTTAGAGTTTGTCCATATTACCCATACCCGCATTCTGGCATCTTGGCAGTGGGCATCCCTCCTGGTAGCATCCTTCCTCTGCCTCAATGCGAGGGTACTACTCCAAAAGCGGGTGGGGATCAGAGAAGAGGCATCCACCTGCGCCTATACATACCCCCTGTTGTCAAATTTTCAACCACACCTATCTTCTCCTTTTCTTACGCAATTCCTGTTTCATCTTCTTCTCTCATCTCATCATATTTTCTTTAACTTTGGAAGCCATATCTTTGTCACACCCCTCAGGTGACCTGCATTCTTTATATGTTTTTCCACACTCCAGATAAAATATCGACAATCCCTGGCTGGTGAACAGAATATTCATCGTCCCACTTATCTCTTCCCATCTTAACGATAGTAAAACTTTGTTCCTCGAGGTGCAAGAGACTCTTCTTGATGTTTTCTCAAGAACTTTCTTCCGTCTGCATTTTTTCTCCAGTGCCAGTGTTAAATTCAATCATTATCTTCATTCCAAAAGCTCTCTTGGCTGTCATGTGGCATTGTCCCAAGATGGTTCTTATGAGACAGAATGAAAGCAGCACTTATACTAATATGGCTCCAAGTAATTTGAAAGCATTCGCAAACCAAGATGGAATCCATGAAAACAGTGGCGAGAACCAATCGTCTCCTGCGGTCTCATCAGCTTCCACTTCCATCTTTGTATGCAGGGTTGTTAGCATCGTTATTGCTTCTGTCAGGGTTCCATTTTTTCAATTATGAGATGGTATAAACATAAAGCAAGAAGGCCCGACCTTGGCACAAATGCCTCCTTCCATTGCTGTTATTCGACCCTTTCATAATCTATATGTAAATGCTGAAATGGTTCATTACGTCTGGAGATTAATCCTCTCACTGTTCACAAAGTGTGTCCTGCAGTACATTTCTGGTACACAATGCAATATATAATGAACTGTGCCACATGTTCAAATAAGTTTGGTATGAACCATTCTTCTGCAATAATAGCAGCTAAACTCTCTTGAGTGACATGCGCTGGGTAGTGAAGTTGCTCCAATGCTACCCTCAATAATGCTAGAGACATAACTGGCTTTCCAGTACTATCCTGCCTCCAAATTGCCTCAGTGGGGGATAGAAAACATACCCATTGTTTCCATAATTCTTTTTCTTCCTGCGATTCACGTCCGTGTATTTCAATCAATTGTGCAATGGACGTCATATTAATCCTTCCTTAGCCAGTATGCATCGCCCTGTTGTCTTTTTTATATTTTTTACTACATTTTCAAATGTGGTTGGGTAATAGGCTGTTTTTTTGGCTCTAACTCTGCAGCTTTGTTTCCGCGAGAGATTACATCTGTTCTCTTTGAATAGCTGTGCATTTTACGATTGCTATGCTCTCTGAGAAGCCTAAAGCTTCAATAAATGTTTCTAATAATCCTGCGTGTTGCACTGGAGTGCCGTCTGCGCAGAGGAAGCCCCTCCTTTTCCAACATGACAAACCCGCCTGTACAGTTGAGGTTGCATATGTGTAGTCAGAGTACACCCGCACTTCATCATCCTCAAAGCCTTCTAGCACATCAAAAGGCACTGCTAATTCTGCAGCCTGTGCTGAATAATTTGGGGACAATCTATTACTAATCATTACCTTAAATGTACCCTCTCGTATTCCTCACCGCCATCTTTTCATCAAATTCTTGATGACCCATCAATGAAAGCCACTTCTCCTTTTCCTAGAGCATTTTCTCTAACTCTGGAATATAATACAGTCATGTACATCATCATATTCTCCCACTGTTTCAGCTATAAACATTGCTGGATTCACTGTGCTACACCTAAACATTTTGATTGCAGGGTTTGAGATGTTTAACGCATACCCTAAAGCTCTTTGTGTGGTCAATGTACATTTAGGCTTCTCCAGAATTGCAAATAATGCATGCTCTACGAACAATGTTACTGAACATCCCCTAGTTATACTTGAGGCTTTTTCAATCGCGAATGCAGCAGCTGCTAAATATTTCTCACAAGGCTAATGTCCTTTCATGACTGGATTTAAGATCCCACTATAGTAAACCAGTAGTTTACGTCCATGTCCTAGTGTTGTTTTCTGAGTAAGCACTGATGTCATGGCTTCTTCATTTGAATGAGAGAATAAGTAAAATTCTCCACTCTAATTTGGAATCCCTAGCACAGGAGCAGGGCTGATTGGGTTTTTGAATTCATAAAATCCTTTAGTCATCTCTTCTGTCCATATTAATTTATTGTTAGCCATCTGTGCCTCTCTGAGTCCATTTAATAGTGGACAGATATATGTACTGTAATCAAATACCCAGGCCCTGCAATAATGTCATAGGCCTAAACACTGCTGCATTTGTCTCAATGTCCTAGGCTGTTAAGTCCTCCTAATAGCCTCTGACCTTTCAGGTATCACTTTTCTTCCTTCGTGTGAGATCAACTGTCCTACATACAGTACGTCTTCTTGACAATATTGCAATTTCTCCAAATATATTTTGTTCCCCTTCTCTGCCAGTATCGTCATAAGTTTAACAGAGTCTTCTTTGCACCTTTCTTCTGTGCCACTACACACTAAAATATCATCAACGTATTGAATTATAGTACTTTCAAGTTCAGCATTACCCAAGTCCAATTGATGGGGACTCACATTACCTTTGTGGCAAACAAGTGTATTGCAGGTGAATTGTTCTATACGATAAGGAAGTCAAATCTTGTGAGTCTTCATGAAACGGAATTGAGAAAAATGCATTTGTTTTTAATCTACAACAGTGAAATACTCTGCTTTCGATGGAATATTGCACAATATTGTCGCAGGATTTGTAACTAAAGGAAACTCTGTTTCAAATATATTGTTTAGGGCCCTCAAATCCTGGATAAATCTCCATGATCCATGGTCAATCTTCATAATGATTGTTTGACAGGGTACACAGCCTAAAGGAAACTCTGTTTCAAATATATTGTTTAGGGCCCTCAAATCCTGGATAAATCTCCATGATCCAGGGTCAATCTCCATGATGATTGTTTGACAGGGTACACAGCCTAAAGGAAACTCTGTTTCAAATATATTGTTTAGGGCCCTCAAATCCTGGATAAATCTCCATGATCCAGGGTCAATCTCCATGATGATTGTTTGACAGGGTACACAGCCGTATTACACAGGAAATCAGCTGGTACCAAAATGCCTTGCTTCATTAAAGCGGATATTGTTTTGAATATACCTTCATCTGCATCTGTGGACATTGGATACCGTTTTGCACATGTCAGAATTGCTCCTGGTTTGAGCTTTATTTTAACTGCTCCTTCACCTTTCAGTAGGCCCACATCAGATGGACTTGTAGTCCATAAAATACCTGGTAGATTTCGAAATCTTCCTGAAAAAATGGTGGCTTCATTTTTATCAATGCCATTCTCTGCAGTATTTCTACATTCTCTACTTTGATCTAATAAGTGAGATTTATGAAGAATAGTAACTCATTATTTCAATAGTCATCCCTAGATAGCTCCTTTTCTGTCAAATCTGTCAACCTATATCCTTCATTGAGGACTATCACCATTCTCCATCCCCTTCCCTCATCGTCTGTCCCGGGAAGCATCACTCTTTCTTCTCTGACTATTGCTGTTTCTAGTTAGAAAGAGATAATTCTACCTTTCTCGCCGTCCATTGGAATCTCTAGACTGAACAAAAACCTATGAGTTATCCTTAATAACTTGCCAATCCATTTAGGCAATCATGATAATAAGACAGTCACTCCATACAAAAACACTTTGTCGTCTAGAGGTACTCCGTGTTAAGCTTTCTTTCTGGTAAATGCTAAAATGAGCTCCCTCACATTTACATAATGTATCCCTGGAGTTGAACACGCAATTCCTTCCTCAGTAAAAGATATTGGGCCTCATTACGAGGTTGGAGGTAGCCATGCCCTTAAAAAGGGCATGGCTACACCCAAACTCGGGTCCGGCGCTGGGTTCCATGAAAGGGGAGTAACCAGGCAATGGGAATGGGGAGGATGGTAGCAGCTGTACCGTTCATAACGGTACCATTGCTACCATCCTGTTCTGCTCACGGGTGCCACTCTGCACGCCTGGTCTGACCAGGCATCCAGAGCGGCACCCACGAGCAGAACTCGTAATGTGGCGGCATGGTAACAACGGCGCCGGTAGCACTACCGCTGCCATTGTTGCCTTATCGCCACTGTTGTAATGATAATGATGCCATTTGTCTTTTTAAGTTTTGTCATTAAGTCACGCCCAAGTATGTTTACCGTTGTATAATAATGGCATAGGCATGTTGTGTTCACCCATAGAAATTGGTAATTCGTCTGTAAATGGAACTAAATTCATCGCTCAAGAAAATCCCTGCGCTTTCATGTCATTGCATGAGATTGGATATTTTGCCTCATGGACACAGGATCAAGTTGCTCCAGTGTCCAAAAGAAATTAAAACGTCTTGCCTCCTACTGTCACCTTGAGCCTTGGTTCCTCTTGGGCTTTCAGTGTTACAGATAGTACTGAACACATTAGTCCCCTGTGTGGGCTGTCCTATTGTTACTGTAAGTACACCCCCATACATGTGAAAGGATTTCCTCCTACCACTGTCACACTCCCTGATTTGGGTGCGACTACTTACGTGGCTCCTGTATCTATGTGCCATTGTGATGCACCTGCCTGTTACATTGGTATATACTGTACTTGCTGTGTTGATGCCTGTTGCATATGCATAGGTGCTTGCTGTTGTTGCCATTGTGGTGATTGCATCTGCATTGGTACTTGTTGTATTTGCTGTGATTGCAATGCATATGTCTGAGTTTGCGTGTGATCTTGGGCATAATATCCTTGTGAGTCAGTATTATGCCGTGGAGCATATCCCATACCCCTTTTTGGAGATTGCCAATTCTGTTGCTGCATGCCTGCCCTGCTACTGCATACTCTAGCTAAATGTCCTAGTTTACTGCAACACCAACATTGTGGTGGCTGTCCGCCATTCAATCCTCCCCTTCCTTGAGGGTTTTGTAATCCACCTCCTCTTCATTCTCGAGGCACAATCCCTCTGCCTCTTGGCATAAAACTATACCCATTCTGGTCCATGGCGTACGCAGCATTATTCTGCTGCAGTAACTGCACTATTTGTGCCGTCGATCCCTCATACTTTGTCAATGCCGCTCCTTTTATGGTGTACCTTCACATTTTTTCTGCACCAACTTCGCCTCTTCTTGTTTCCTACTCTCGGCTTTCTCCTTATCTATCTCCCTAAATATTTTACAATAATTCACGATTGCCAATTGTATTTCTGGCCACGGTTTTGCTTCCATTCCCACCTGTTTCTTTAGCTGATGTTGCAGCTGCTCTGGCAGCCCCTTGACATAAAATGTGATAAAATAATGCTAGCGTCTTATCCGAGGATTCATGCATCTACAAATTCCATCTACCCTGAATCTCCTGGATAAAGGTAATGGGGTCTTCAGTTTCTTCCATTTTCCGAGTCATTATTTCCCCAATATCCGATGTATCAGGATATAGTACTCTGAGTGATCGCCATACATCTTCTCTACAATTATTAAATGGCGCTCTGTCGTGCACCGTGCTTTGCGCAGTGACTTTCAGATAGCCTGATCTTTTCCAAATGTCGTCAGCTTCCTCCCCTAGAATAGCTGATAACAGGCCATTAATGTCGCCCATGGCTAGAGTCGCTCCTGACGTTCTTTTTCCTAATTAAGAAATCCACTTTCCTGCCTGCACTGGAAGCTAAACTTGATAGTGTGCACTTTAAATTCTCCTTATCCATTTGGGGCTATGGAATATATTGTGGTTGAAATACCAGAAGTCGGAGAAAGGTTGGCACTACTGAAATTAGTAAAATACTTCTTTCTTGGAGTTAAATTACACTGACTTTGTGTGGAGCAACCAGTCTGTAAAAAGGTCCTTGTGACACCAGGAACTTAAACTGTCTAGTCAAGAAGAAAAAAGCTGGATGAACAACCCATCCAAGACCGATGCTCTCACTGCTGCTCAGGAACCTGAGCTTATTTACTTCCCAATGCTGGTTATGGTATTTCTTTTTAAATGTAAATAATGATTATTCAAAACTTTCTGTAAATTGTTAATTCACAATTTATTTCATTTTTAGGTGTGCAAACACGGTATTGCTCCGTTCGTTTACTCATCTGCGTTGTGGGTGAACCCATATATACATAGAACCATCTTAGTAGACTGCGTGTGGTTGTGGTTATTAATGCCTATGCATTTCGGAGTCTAGCTTCTTCCTCAGGGCCTAAACCAGATTTTAATCAGTGACCTTAGATATCAAACAACAATTGTAATGCATATTCGTAATAATCCGTTAGTGTGTGATGTTAGATAGAAAGAAAAAGTCAAAGAGATGCATACCATATATATCAATGGGCAGAATAAGAGTATAAATGTGTTACGGAGAAAGGAAACAAAAATTAAGGAAAAACACAATGTCAGGTATTTTACCTATTTACATTGGAGCATTACTTAATACACCCAAAGCTTTGCATTACTTTTTGGAAAAGAAACATGTGGACTGTACGTGATTGTCAACAGTCTAATGTCTGAAAGAGAGAACAAAATGAATAAAAGAAATATATATGTATAACAGATTATGTTGTGGAATGCGCATAAGTAGCGTAAGTAATCAGGTAGCGTTTTACCTTATGCGCAGATGTTCAGTAGGAGTGTTAGAACTCCTCGTAGGATCTAGGTTGAAATAATTAAATGAGAATGAGGAGAATGAGGGATTACGTGAGTCCTTTAAATTGTTCCCTATTACCAAGGAGATAATGGGGTAATGTGTGCGTTTTACCGTATCACACGATTGTGTGGAGATTTGCAGAGCCTCGCGGTTCACTGGGATGTCGTAGCGGCTACTTCCTTGTTTTGGTTGTTGCCCTGGTGAGCCGTGCGTGGCATCACAGTACGTCAGCAAACGTGCCGACGCTGTGATGCCTCGCGTCCCGCATCCCCATGGAAACAGGGGAATGAGGATCAACAGAGCAGGCTTCTAGTTTGCGAAGTTATGAACAAACCTCTTGGTGGTAAGAGTTGAAATAGTCTTCACAATAGTGTTACACTAGATCTAAAGATCATGGATGATCTCACATGTGACTAGGTATATGGAGGAGCGTATGTACAACTATTCTAAATAAGTACACAGAAAAACTAGTTTTGCTGCGTTCCTTGGATTACATATCTTAAGAAGGTGTGCATTAAATTGAATTGCAGATGTAGTTTGCTAGTGACTCAGAGTTTGCTGGAACGTATGTTTGGCTATACTCAATATGTTCACCTCAATGATCGTATTGATGCGTAACGTATGTTGCACATCTAAAGTGGCTGTGCACTAAATAAAATTGCAGATTTTGTTTGCAGATGTTACAAGGAAATAAAGTGTAATGCGGTAATGGGTCCCAATAATGCTATGTGAATGTTGTTGTACTGTGTTTGGTCAGTATTGGTATAACTGTTACCTAGGACCTTAGTGCAACCCTTGGTGGAGTAGATGACAATAGGTAACAATCTAAAAGGGAAACAGGTAGACATGATAATAAATAAATCAATGTTATTTACGGAAAGGAGGGTACGAACCAAAGGGTTCGCTCTAGTGTTGAATACAGATCAATATATCACTTCTCAAGCCTATTAGGTAGTTCTCATTACACTCCATCGGTATCTAATGCATAGACAGAAAACCGATTATGCTCAGCTTACCAAAAAACCATGATGAGCATTATAATTACAATTGCGTCTTGTTATAAATGAGCATTGGATGTGTTCAATACTTTTCCCTTTAGAGCGGTGTCCCATTACGATGGCGTTGGTATGAATTCAACCCCAGATGAACAATGCCTCAAAAAGTCACATTCATCATATAGAGGTTATATACATATGTACATAGAGATATAGAAAAAGCACATTGTTACTGGAGCTATTTTTAAAAATAACAGGCCCAATTTATCTCTTTGTTTAGTCCTCTCGGGGCAAGAGTTCCAAATCGATCTATCCAAAACCATTCTCTTCTGTCAAGTCTCTGCTGCAGGTGATCATGTGGCTCATTCCTGTAGATAACTTCCAGTATCAAAAAACGTATCTGTGCCAAATTGTGTCCCTTTTCAATCCACTGTTTGGCCACTGATGAGTTAATGTTCTTGTTTTGTGCATACATGAGTGGTGTTCATTCCAGCGTAATTTAGCTTTCCTTTTAGATGGTCCCACGTAGTACAAACCACATGGGCATTTGATTGCATAAATTATGTTGGATGTTTCACATGTCGCATAATCCTTTATTGTCAATTTTTCACCGGTATGTGGGTGGTTTATGCTCTGTCCTTTCTGTACATTGCTGCAGTTGCTGCATTGTAGATATGGGAAAGTTCCTTTGCGCTTAGTCTCCAATTACTTTTGTGCTGTGCGTGTTTGTACTAAGCAGTCTCTGAAATTTTTGCTCCGCTGATGTGCAAATGTTGGTAAATCTTTGAATAGATGTTCAATTTTCTGGTCGCATGATAGCATCTTCCAGTGTTTCTTGATAATACCATCAAAAATGATAATGTTGATAATGTCGACCCACACTTTCTGTAATAGTGGAAATTGTGAAAATCCTGATTCATAATCATACCCACCCACACTCCATGTCTTCGATGCAGCGGAGTCCTCGCCTTGCTTGTTTCCATCCTGGTAATGCCATTAATCTGCTTACATAAGGCAGTGATATATTACCGATACTGTGTGTTCTTGCTTGCAGTCGTTCAGTATATCTGTCGGTTCTGGTATTTTTTTCTATGGGGTTTTCTAAATCTGACCTTTTTACCCCTTTTTCTATGCTCGATTCCCTTGAAAATTCATATGCGCTTTTCATCGTGCTTTATCATCTTCCTTCCTTTCTTCGTCTGACATTATTATGCTGCAACTTGTATGACTGTTATCTTCTTCTATATAAACAAGATCTAATCTGGTTAAAGACATCATTCTATGATCGTCTGTTATGACGTCCCCTAATTTTCCTTCAGTTCCCTTTAATCGTGAGTTTTCAGTATTGTCTTGAGCTCCATACCTCCCTCTATCCCTCATTTGCGTATATAGCTTCCCATGCCTCTACTCTATGTTTTCTGTATCCTGCCCAACAGCCCATGCTGATCGCTGCATTCCTTGCAGCTCCCTTCGGGGCTGTTTTACCCTCTTGCTTCTTCTAATTCCGTCCTCTCTTCTTATTTCCCTTAACTCTGCTTCCTTTTGCCTTCTTTGGAACCTACGTACTTTCAAACTTTGGGCATCTGCCTTTTTTTGTTTGTCTTCTTCTAATCTCTCCTACTCTTTTCTCATCTCACACTTTTTCCATTCCTCCCTTCACTTACACCCTTTGTCCCTTTCTTCTTTGTATAATCTCTCTTCTTTGTCTTCCCTCTTTTCTCTCGCTCTTCTCCTTTCGTTATGAACAATTTTCATACCCTTATCTGTATACTTTGCTCCCTTCTATCTCTCTTCCTCTATCTCTATTTATCTATCCTCTCTATCTTTTCTCTCGTTACACTGTTATTCTTCATTGCCTTTTAATATGTATTTGCGTTATTGATTCCCGCTCTCTTCCTTGGTGTCTTTACTGCTATCAGCAGGGGGGTCATATGTTGGATTAACATACGCCGCTGTTGCCTTTAATTCCTTAAGGGATGACATCCTGTCTCTTCAGTATTTACATCTTGCTTTTCAGGGGTGGAAATAGGAGCCAAAGGTGTTACATCTTCAATTTTATGCTGATTAAGCATCCACTCCCTCTCAGCTAGATCTTCTTTCTCACTCTGGTACATTTTGCAGAGTTCTAAAACTGCCAAGCTTTTCTCTAACTCCTTTTGTTTATGAGTGGCATGTAAGTATGTCGTCATGTGACGCAATATTGGTTTTGATAATGAACCCTCAGGAGGCCACGACATAAGTGTTTTGTTTGTCTTGCACTTATCCTGCTAACAATGATACTTCCTAATTTTTACTGTACATCTCGGCAATGTTCTGCTAGGTGTGTCCTCCATAGTGGCAAGTCAATTTAAACTGCCAATACTTACCCAGTCTGTTATTTCGCTTTCTAGGTTTATTAAGTATATCGTTTTCATCTCGTTGAGCAAGCACCATCAATAGTAGCTCATGATCCGTAAATCAGAATATTTTGAAAACTCTTTGTACCACTGTTCTTCTTGCTCCTTCGTTTACACTTTCTATCAATGATTTTTATATCATTCTTTGTTTTTTAGTATCTTAAGGTTCCCTTTTTTATTTGTATATTAATTTCATATCATTTTAACCTTTTGATTGACGTCAATCCTTTGTTTAAAAAATGTACCAGAAATTGCTTTTATTTATCTATTTTTGCTGTCATTTAATATCTATCAGTTTAAACATGCAGAAAGCTTTATAGAAACATATTACATCCCTTGCACATGTGCACTTTGAATCAGTTCCCTTACGAATGTCTTCATTTACTCTTCTTCGTAAATGTATCTCATCTCTTATTATTTACTTCATCTCGGAGTTTAATACACGCCCTTCTTGTTGGTTCTATGCCTCATGAATCCTTAATACTCCTATATGGAGTTACCGCGTCTATTCCTTCCATCACTCATGGGCCCGTGAAATCGAGGTATCCTTTCCCTCTTTTAAATCCCGGAAAATCCAGTTACTCTTTTTATGTATATGTATACACCACAATACAATCCCTCCCCCTTTATCTTTTACCACGTTTGATGGTCTACTTGCATCCGCTATTCAGCTACAGTCCCTATGCATCGACTCCCCTATAATCAACCAGTTCACCTTCAGTCCGCAGGGTGCCAGCGTGGACCAGACAGGAATTTTGTCAAGGGGGACCTGCCAACTGAATCTTGAACACGTGTGCCTTTACGTTCTGCTCTCTGCAGAAAACTCTGCGATTGTCTGGCGAAAGGTAGAAGCAGGCGATCGTCTGCGGTCTGCATCTAGGCCTAGATCTAGGTCGTTACACCAGAACCATCCTCTGTTACCAAATGTGCTCTAGCACTTTGGAACGTCCTCTGTGCGCTAGATGGAATTACCAGTAAATATATTAGACCAAATAACTGGATAGACCCAGGGAAGATGGTACTGCTTTCATCTCAATGGAAGAAAGCAGGGAGATGTGACACCTATCAGAATAGATGCATGCGCCTTCACACTTTATCTTGCTTGTAAAAAGTTTATATACTTTTACATACGTCATTTATGACATCATCCTACTTGGCATTTGCAAAACCTATTGACGGGAGTGATTGGATTAGGAGAACATGTATACTTATAGAATTATATAATGGTTAATAGCTCCTTGGCTGCACCTTGTCTGTAGGACATGCCCTGAGCTTCTCCTACATACGTAATATACTGATTATAGCAGAGAATATGGCAGCAGATTGGTAACTGCAACATTGTCTGTGAAAGTGCGTGGCAGGCTTTATGATTGTTTGTCAACCCTATCCAACCTTGAACTTTCAGCTTCTTTTAGCAACACGTGAGTGAAAACGAAACCTAAGTGCTTAAGATGCGTCAATTCATTTCTTGTTTTCCCAATTAGTCCATTGTATGTTATTGACCTGATCCTTAGCCAAGGCCTACCATTTGTAGTTGACCTCGTAATATGCTCACTCTTCTTGAACATTCAAGGGAGTATGAGTAGACCGCTGTCTCCATCTGGGCTTTTAATGAATAGCCCTTGTTTTTGACTGCTGTGCAACGTGTTAGGAGACCACAATTATGTCCATTTCAGCCTTACAATTACTGCTGTATGATTTTATTATGCTGGGTGTCGTTGCTCCTCTTGGCCTCTAGAGACTTGCTCACTCCACCTCATGTAGGCTTTTGCCTTCGTAGTTGTTCAGCACTTGGTGCCTGTAAAGTCTCTTCAAATCTTCACAGAAATATGTCTTACGGACATGGTCTGTTCATTTAACTCCCTTTGTGTCTTGCACCCATCTCTCAAAATAGCCTCCTTGATTCCAGGCCAAGGTACTCGCTTATTCTGCACACGAAAACAGCTTCTTCATCTGTTCTTCAATTTGCAATCCTAGGCTTGTCTTTTGAGGTAGCAGGTTGAATCTTAGCACAGGCCATCGTCCATTTCCTTCTAATGGCCAACCTAAATGTTGGATATATACCGCTTTTTAGCAAGCTTCTATGTATCTTTTCTACCTTGCATTTACAGTTATTGGTCAGCACGTTACTTCTTCTGCTTAAATTCACCATTATTTGCGTCTTTAGGTACATGTTTCTCTTAGTGCTTCAGTTACATTTGTCAGTATTAAGTATTTTCATATTCTTTCAGCATAAATTCATTCATCTTCTTTATGACATCATTCTGTCATCATCAGACTTTACAGAGAGTTTCTCCATATTACCCATCGCCACATTCTGGCATCTTGGCAGTGGACATCCCCCCTGGTAGTATTCTTCCTGTGCCTCAACGTGAGGATATATTCTGAATGGCTGCTTTAGTGCATATCATCTTTCATACACTCAACGCAGTATAGGAATGTTATATGGATTCATGCATGTGTTCCCAATTGTAGCTCTTCATCTACTACTCCAATAGGATGGTGTTGAGGGGGTCAGAGAAAAGGCATCCACCTGCTCCACTACATTAGTATTCGTCATGCCTTATGGATGCTATGTTAATATTCTTCATGTATAAAAGCATATATTACCTAGTGTACATGTTCTTCATGCACATGTATTGTCACAACAATAGTTTGATTACTCTAGTCATCTTCAGCTTAGATTGTGTCCATCTCATGCTGTACCTGCAGGGGTTAAGGGCAGTATGATTGTCTTAGTCAGTAACATTTCTCACCTGTGCGGTATTGGGCGGGGGGGAGAGACAGAAACTATGGATGATGTATTCATCTGGCTCTCAACATTTTTATGAGGGGAAATTTGATAGAGAATTTAGTTCCGAGTTAGTATTTAATAGAATTAGGATGCCCTGTTGGGATAAGTCATTTGGTCAAGATATTGTTGAAGAACTTATTGTCAAAGCAACAAAAAAAGACAGTGGGTCCTGATGGATTTAGTATTCTGACATTGAAGGCTGACCCAAGCTCATGGAAAACTGTGTAATTTATTTGTGAAAATGAGTACAAAGGGCCTCATCATGAGTTGGACTGTAACCCTTAAATGCGGTGGTAGCGGTATTACCATTGCATTTAAGGGCTGTCCCTATCACGAGTTGGGCGCTAAATGGGCTTTTTTACCTCAAGCTTTTTTCTGGAGTTGAAAATCCCATTTAGCTCTGTGTTTTTGGCTGCATTACTGAGGGCTGTATTAGCACACAGTATTAACACGGAAAATGCCCCATTGGATCCAATTGACCCAATGGGGACTGGGGATTTTCTGTTGTTGCCCAATCCATGATACAGCGGTAATACTGTCAGACCGGTGGGTGCTAAGAATATTACAGTCGGGTGCTATTACAGCCAGGATACCGGCCAACTCCTGATGAGGCGCAAAGTGTTTATTACCTAGGACATGGCAATTTTTTAAAAGGGTTAAAAAACAGGTTTGCAGAGTTATTGACCCATAGCCCTACTCGATACTTGCAGCAAAATGTTTGCTAAAATGGTCCTGCAGGATTTAGATAAGTGGACTAGCGAGGCTAACATAATACCGAAATACCCGACAAGCTTCATGTAGGGTTTGAATTAATTGATAGTCAATTTGTTGTAATAAAGTGTTGTGAGACAGGCATGGTATCAAGAGACGACACAGACAAGTGAAACACAATTTGAAAAGCTTTATTCTCAACGCTCAGGATGGTATAACACCTAACATTCCCTAACTATAAGATGGGAATGGTTCATGAAGGCAAGAAAGCTACGGGAAGTCTGTCGGTCCAAAACAAATACGGGGTTGTGTTTTGTACCAACTGAAAACGTTTCCATGCGCCTGGCTATTATTACAATTCAAACAATTGTCGCAGTTGGTGTGGGGCAGATAAGGGGCTTTTAACCCCAACCCCTTGAGAAAACAGTTAAAGGTATTGCTCCACACTTCAGGAACTGTGCCACACTGAATACTGGTGAAAATGTTGATATTTATTGTATTGCCCTTTATAGATCTGAGAGTGTATGGGATTTGGTCAATTCAACAGTGTTCAAAATAAAGTTAATGTGACAATGGAGCTCTTCTGTAGACCCCTTCACCATGTTCAAAATAATCAGGTAATGTTCAAAGTAAAGTTAGTGTGACAATAGAGCTTCTATTACAACTCCCTTCCCCAAGTTTAAGGCACTGAGGTTTAGAAAGTTCCACAGGTTCTCAGGATTTATTTGACAATTCCGTTTGGCTTGACAAAAGTTCACAGATCCTTTTTCTTGACAGGATGTGCCTCTGCAATGGGTCTCTCAGGCTTCGCTCGCCCCGAGCCAGACCGTAGATTGTTCTCCAACTCACAAATACTAAACTGATTCAAGGTTGTCTCTTGTTAAATACCAAAGTTTAATTCAACTTCCTTTCAGCTGAGGCTTCCCTGGTCACGGCGCAGTTGTCAGACCGCATGGTCCACCCATTACAGGTCACGTAACCAGATGCCCTTCATTTTACTTGTGTCCTCTTTTCCTTGTAGTGGGGTCTCTGCAGCCTTTCTTTCGTGTCATCCCTTTTCCATGAGCTTTAGGACCCCTTTTCCATGAGCTTTAGGGATTATATTTTACTCCTCTCCTTATTGTGGGGTCTCTTTGGCCCCCCTGGATTAGCCTCTAGCCTTGGGCGGGTGGGGAGGGGCACCCCCTATGCTTCTAAACACATAGAGAAAGTCTCTTTTCCTTTACTTTTGGGGATTCACACTTTGGTTTTTGCACAGCTCCCCCTTTTCAAATCTCTATTTTCCTCGGTCTTCCGCGCTGAGTCTAGCTCCCCTTTTCATAGGAACTTCCTATTCAGCTACCGACAACGTGTACTCCTGCATGCTACCACTCTGTTACTTTGTATCAGTAGAATCTTCTTTGTCAGTTTCACCTGACACGCTATACACGGTCGAGCGATAAGATTGTATCTGGCTCAAACACACCCCGGGCTTTCACATCACTTGCCTCTCCGCTTGTGTTTCCTTCCTTTTACTAACAGTGTCCTTGTAGTCTGAGGTCAGGGTCTTCCCACCTGCCCCTCAGACTCTCCAGAGTTTCTGACTCGGCCCAGTGGAACAAGCACTTGGCAATAACATAAAAAGGGGTTAGCACGCCTCCCGGCTCCCTTTTGCAGACCCTTTTGCGCAACTGTTGTGGCAGTCTTCTGGTCACACTGTTATAGGGCGCTCCCTCATGCAAGCCCTCAGTGTCTCAGTGTCCTGCATTTCCCCAACTGGTCCTGGGCAGCCACGGCTCCACTGCTCTCCTCCCAACTCGTTCTAACCCCTGAGTGCTTGGGTGATGTTTATACCATCCTGGGTGTTCAACAGGCTGCAGGTGGGCATACTTGATTTCTATTGCCTGACCTTGCCTCCCCTTGTTAATATGACATTTCCATTGAGTATGCTGGTGTGCCTCTGATCACATGTTCTTCGTCCCAGTACCATAGTAGTGTTTTCCAAAGGACATCTGTATTCCTCTTGACTTCCTCTTCTTCGTCACAGTACTTACGTGATGTTTGGGGGAAAGAGGAGTGTGTGCCGGAATACATCATATGAAGGCGGAGTGGGGTTGGGCAGGTCACTATCAAGAAAGGGGGGTACCATGTTTCATCCTGGGTATTCCCTCCCCAATCCCTGAAGACCCTCTACCCAGGGGATTCTCCCTCACTTGTCCACCCCCAGGGTTGAGATACAAAAGCAATGACCCTCCCCTGGCTACCTGTGTAGAAGATCCTGGGGAGTAGGTTGGGAAAGACCCTCACGTTTTTCACAGTGTTTACAACGATCCTGGTTTGATTCTATATATGATTTGTGTTGACCTCACGGCGGCGTTTGATTATGTTGATTGCTCCATTTTATGGAATATGCAGTACAGGTGGGGCATACCCAATAGCTCACTTAACATCTTAATGTCTTTGCATTGGGACACTATGATCCAAGTACATTTAAATATGTTAGACAGTGTCTCTTGTAAGGTGCATACTGCACTTGGACTAAGGCAAGGGTGTGTGCGTGGGCCCTGCTTTTTTAATTCATATATGTCTGATTTATTTGGAGGCTTGGATGTTGTGAGGTTGGTGCAACCAAAAATTTGATGTCTTAAAGTTGGTGATGACGTATTCATCTGCCTCTCAACATTCCCCACTCTTCTTCCTTCTCTCGCCCATTTAGGGCTCTCTGGGGATCCATATCTTAGTTAGCCCCCTCAAGCTGCCTGCTTGGCTGACATGTCATTCACACTCCAGGTCATATAGCAGCATTCCCTATTGGAAGCAAAATATACCCAGTGTTCAGTGTAATTGTGAGGTCGTGAGGACAAATACATTTTGATTCTGGGGGGGCAATAGTACTTTCCAATGTTTGAGTATGGGGGTAGTCATCAGTTTGTGTATACTCGTGCACATGATTATCCAAGTTTATTACTATTTTCATTCCTACTCTTTTTGCATTGGCTTATTGCACTTCTTTGCACACAAAAACAACATAGTACTAGTACTAAGACATCCATCAGTACTTTGAATGCATTAACCAACAAGGAGGGGATCCTGGAGAACAGGTAATTAAACCAGTCATCATCTGCAATATCGTCCACCTCCTCCACCATGTTTGTGTGAAAGTCTGTCAAAATGGATATGGCCTCTTTGAAGGTCCAATTCTCATCATGGGTGGGTATGTACATGCATCAAGAAGGCACATTCTTTGCCACACACCCCCCTCAATGGTCGTTATCGGATCGAGAACGTTCCTGTTTTGGAGGATATTATTGCCCTCAGCTCTTTCCTTATGGCATTAAAGTTGTGATGAGAAATAATCCCCTATTCTGGGCTGGCCTCCTGAAAATTCTATTCGAGAAAATCCTGGCGGAGGGGCGTATCCCAGCGTCTTGGCAGGCTGCTATTCTTATTCCAGTGTTTAAAAAAGGGAACAGAACCGAACCTGGGAACTATCGGTTACTGTCTATGCTGGACTGTATTGGCAAGATGTTTGCTGCACTCCTCCTAAAGGAATTACAGAAGTGGGCCGAGGGCGCAGGAATTCTGGACCGCTTTCAAAGCAGTTTCAGAAGTGGTTACTCCACATCCCACAATCTGTTTATCATGAACTCTCTCAGAAGTAAGGCCCTCACACATTCTAGCCCTCCGTTGTACGCCTTATATGTAGATTTCAGGGCTGCTTTTGACTCAGTTAATAGATCCCTTTTGTGGAGAAAATTAAGAAGCCGGGCTTGCCTTTAGTCTCTCTTATACTATCTAGAGCTTCTATACACTAACACATCAGGGCCGTGTAACGGTCCACACTCTGTACAACCTATTTGTTTCTGATGTCCCTGATTGTCTCTGGGGAATTAATAACTGCCCCCCAAAAGTCGGCTCCTGCCACTGCATGATATTGGGGTACGCCGATGATCTTGTGATTCTAGACCACACATTTAGTGGGATCCTAAGATCTGCGGAACAACTTTGGCGATAGGCCGAGGCCAATGAACTAGTTATCATCCATAGCAAAACGAACCTATTATATACAGCAGGCAGGGTGGCGAGGCCTCGCATGTTGGTGGGTATTATTGAAATCAACTATACCCACTCATACAAATATCTAGGTGTTGATTTTGATAACGGGGGAAACTACATCACCTGCATCCAGGCGCGCAAAATCAAGGCTGCACAGCTGACAGTGTTAATTCACAAATTCACACATGATCAGAGTGGTTTTTCTATCTGGGCTGCTCGCCAGTTGCATATACAATGTCTGGTACCTATGGTAACGTGTGGCCTAGACTCTTTGATCAACATGAATTTGGGGTGGTTACAGCTGGTGGAGGGTAATTTCTGGAGGAAAATTCTTAGCCTTCCTCAATGCATCCCAATGGCTATGATCAGGCTTGAGTTAGGAATTACCTCCCTTAAAGCTATGGTTCTAAAAAGGAGAGTGGAATTCTATATTAGAATCATCAATAAGCCTACCAACAAGCTTCTCATGGCTATTAAAGAGGATGCACGGGCTGGTAGACAACACGAATTAGAAAAGCAAATGAACACCTTGTTTGAAGAAATAAGCTGGTCTCCGGAGTGGGGATAGGAGAATGAGTTCATGTTCCATAGTATGCAGAAACGCTTAAATCTCTGGGATTGGCAGAATAATTTCACACACCTAGAAACCTTGAAAAGCTATAAATTAATCGCTCGTGTTGTTTATCTATAAAAAGCCTCAGCCCTATTTAAATCTCTGCCCTTCTGACCTGCTAAGGCGTTTTGTTTTGCTTCTGCGTATTAGCCATCTGCCTACTCTGGTTTCCAGAGGCCTGAAATGGCCCTAGTGGAATCAGAAAGATATTGCAGAATATGTGCATTGCACACTGAGTCTGAAAGTGCTCGACATGTTTTAACCCAATGTCGAGTGATGAGCAGAAGCCGTGCTAAAAACCTGGGGAAGTTTGCCCACAACTTGGAATATCTGGAGCAGGTAGAATTTTGGCACCAATGCGTTAACTCATTGAATCCTAAACTACATATAGCACTTTTCCAGGTATGGCGGGAAGCCTCTATCCGTATGAATTGCTGCTCTAGGGCTGGCCCTGTTAACTAGGCGTTTCCTCTAGAAGGCGGCTTAGAAAGTCAGATGCACATTTTTAAATTGCACTAAAACAGGTAATAATCTGTACATACACTTACTAAGTAAGAAGTTTGGATGAGTTTTACTTTTGATATTATCTGGTATTTGCTGTTGCTGTATTGTTATTAGCTCTCCATTTTACTACATGTATTGGGAAATGCTTGGTTCAGTTTATGACTCAGTATAATTCTATTGATTGATTATGTTTGGTGTTTCTTTCTTTTTTCTCTTGTGTTGATATGTGTAAAGTTTTTTACTTTTGTATAAAACTGTATCACGTTAATAACAAATAAATTGAAGCCTTTCACGGCTGTGTTTATTCTCTGCAACAGCACCCATCAGAGTCCTTTGAAGGCAATTCTTTGGGTTACAAGCTGCCAGAAGAGCTGAGCGAGAGCTGGCGTGATGTGTGAATGTTTGGGTAGGTAGAGGATGAGTCTTGCTGCTGTATTTTGTATGGCTTGCAGGGGGGGAAATGGTGCTGTTGGAAGTGCAGTGAGAAGAGCTAACTGTATTCCAGTTTGGAATTCAGCACATAAGTTATCAATGCAAGGGGAAGGATGTGTCTTATCTTGCATAAGAGGTGTAATTGTAGAATGCATATTTTAGTGACAGCAGGAATGTGGTGAGTCAAAGAAAGGTGGGGGTTGATGGTGAAGCCAAGGGATTTAACTAGTGTGGAGAGGTATATGGGTTTGTTATATGTGGTGAGCTCTTTAATCCATGGGGTGAGGTTGGGTTGGTACCTGTAGAGGCAGATGAATTTGTATTCTGTTTTGGAAGTGTTGAGCTTGAAGAAGTGGGTAGCCATCCATGTGTTGATGGTGGAGAGACAGCTTTATCGGGTGTGGAGTTGTGAAGGGGATGATATTGAAAAGTATATTTGTACTTTGACTGTCTATTGGTTGAACTGGCCATTGTGTTGGCTAAGGATCTGTCCATGGGATTCTACTTACTGCTTGAAGAGGAGTGGAGACAGAGAGGATCCTTGTGGGACATTGTACTTGACTGGGGTGGGGTCGGAACGATAAGAGGGCATGGAGACAAAGCAGGCTCTGTCAGTAAGGAAGGAGGTGAACCAGTCGAGCGTGTGAATGTTTCATTCTGTGGGAGAGGTGTTGTTGAGTAGAGTGGTGTGGTCAATGGTGTTGAAGGTTGCGGAGAGGTCAAGGAGTGTGAGTAGGGCTGTGTGTCCTTTGTCAGTGAAATTGTGGTGGTCATCCAGGAGTGCAGTAGTAATGGTGCTGGTTCCCAGGTCAAAAGCCAGATAGAAATGGGTTGAGAAGGTTATTTGTGGTGATGTGTTGTTGCCTTTTGGTTGTGATGAAGCTTTCCATGAATCTGGTGAGTTCTGGCAGGATATTAATGGGTGGTCGTTTTTAGGGAGTGTGGGGCAATGGGAGCGTTTTTTGAGGAGGGGGAGATTTGTCGATTTTTTAATGCAGAGGGGACACTACCATGTGTGAGACAGGACTTGATGATGTTGAGCAGTGCAGAGCAGGGTGGTAATGCAATTGGATGCAGCTTGATGTGGGCATGCATCAGCCAGGAAGCGTGCAGGATTTGTTTTGGCAGGAAAAGTGATGATTGTGTCTCTGTCAACGGGGTGGAAGGTATCCCATATTTCTGAATTTTTGAGAGTGGTGATTGGAGTGGGAGAGCAGAGGTGAGGGCTTGCCTGATGTTGTGTATTTCAGAGTTGATGTAGTCCATGAGGGAGTTGCATACTGGAGTGGATGGGGGTGTGGAAGGTGTGAATGGTGGTTTGGAGAGGGACTTGATGTTAAAAAATGTCTGTGCATGATTTGTGGCAGCTTGAAGTTCATGAAGGTTGTGGGTGGCTTTGACAAGGCTTATGACTATTTTGCATATGTTGCAACATTGTTTGAGGGGTGTCCTGGTGGTGGGCATGGGTGCTTTAACCTGGTTCTTTCAAGGGGGCTATTTACTCATGTGCCTGTATGATGATGGTGTTATAATTGTTGAGAAGAAGGGAGGGATGCATGTGTGTGCATGCGTTTGTGCGTGTTTGTGTGTGTGTGTGTTTGTGTGTGTAGTGGGGTGGTATAGGTGGTTAATGATGTGTCTATTGTTTCTGTAATATGTTTGGTTTGCCTAGATGATACTGATGTGTGGTGGGTGGGAGATCTTGTATCGTAGAGTGAGCAAGAAGGGGACTGGAAAGTGACACCCAGATTCGATTTTCCAGAGAGTCATGATTTCTGCTTCAAATCAACAGGTCTAGGTTGTTTCCAGCGGTGGTTGATAGTTGTGAAGTTAGTCAAGTCAAGTTGGACATTGGGATGGTGTTTTGGGGGCTGATAAATGGGGTCCATAAAAGTGGGTTGTAGGTGTGATGGAGGGGAGTAAGTGAGAGAGTGAGCATCAAATGAAGTGTATGGGGTGTGAGGGTTGCCTAGTGCGACTATTTTTAAATGATGGCAGTGTCACAACCTACTATGTGTGGGTGGTTTCTGTGGTGGAAGTGAGAGTGTGGTGGAAGCATGTCTGGAATTATCGGTTTGTGTGTGGTTTGAGCCATGTTTCTTTTAGGAAGTGTATGTCTGGGGAGCATGTGCTAATTAGCTAATATATTTCATGTGTGTGTGCAGGTGCAGAATGGCAGTTGAGACAAATGCATGTGTATGTGATTGGCTGCTTTAGTGGAGTGCTGTGTTGGAGTTTGATTTGAATGTAGTTTGTGAGCTTTGTTCGTGTCATGTTTGTGGTACCTAGAGGTAAACAAGGTCTCACAGGAAACAAAGAATTAAACAGAGAACATTGCAAGAGCCCTTATCTCTGACTGCCCTTTAAAGTGGATGCCCGGGAGATTGGATACCCTAGGGAAAGTAGCTAAATTACCAAATAACCCAGAGATAGCTAAGCAGCAAACAAATATAAAAAGGAAACAGGAAGTCAGTCCTCTTTTGGCACTGAAGGCAGCAGCTGCAGGTAAGGAACTGTAGGAAGGGCCTCAGGGCTCTAAGGGCTGGGGGGTTGAAATCTACCACTCACTCTAGTTGTTAATCCATATTTTCCTCCTCTCATAGATGTGCTTGTCCCCAACGGCTACAGCATCCAACACAGAAACCAGCCGAACAAGACAGGGGCAGGCCTTGCAGTCATACACAAGACCTCATGGCCCTGCACCAAACTTGATGCCGACAACATTGGCTCCTTCAAAGTCCTCTCCTGCCACTTACCACTCACTCCAATGGACCCAGTCACCTTCCAACTCACCTACAGACCACCCAAACCCAACACCACCTTCATCAGAGAGATCACCGACTTGGTCACCAACATGTCCCTCCCACACACAAACAACATCTTTCTAGGAGACGTCAACCTCCCAGGCAACAAGGGCACGAAACCGATGAAGGAATCTCTCCTCAGCCTTCTCGACACCCTCAGCCTCACACAGCACACAAAAGACCCAACACACGGGAAAGGTAACATCCTCGACCTAATAATCACTGCACTGTCTTCCCTCCACTACAGCTCTCCTCTCCCACTTGACTGGTCTGACCACATACCTAGCTGTGCCTTTCAACATCCTGCACACCACCCCAGTCAAACACTCCCAGCAGAAACCCATCAGACAAACCTTCAACTCCTTCAAGAACTTCCTGGTGGAAGACCGCACAGAAGACATTGCCAACCTACACCTTACATGGATCGAAAACTCCCAACCGAACTGGGACTCTCTACTAAAAGCACCACCCTCTCAGCCTCCATGGACCAACACATGCCTCTGAAATGCTGCACCTGCAAACCGAAACCGTCAGCACCCTGTTACACGCAAGAACTCAACCTCCACAAATGAGTCATCAGGAAACGAGTAAACCTAGTACTGCATCCGACCTAGCGCTCCTCAAGGAACTCCGACCAACTGGCCAACAACTAATCAACACAGCCAAGGCCTCCTACTATCAGAATACCATAAAAGTATCTGAAAACAGAAGCAGAGAGTTCTTCAAAGTGGTCAAGCAGTGCATCACTTCACTACCCAACCCTGCCATACCACACTCCATTGAAAAATCCACCGCCATCAACACCTTCCTCATCGACAAAATCAGCAAGATTTGGCATCAGATAGAGGCCAGATCTGCATTCACGGACATACCTCACGTCCCTCTTAGCGAAATCTCAACACCCTGGACAACATTCAAGGCACTCTCAACAGAGGACCTGGTAGAAACCCTGACTGCCCTCAAAGCCACATCATATACAGGTGACATCCTCCCAGCATTCACCTTCAAGACCCTCCCCTCAGAAACTCTCCTTACCTACCTATATCATCAACAACTGCCTAACTCAAGGCACCTTCCCATCGACTCCAAAAACAGGGAAAATCCTCCCTCCACTAAAGAAACCCACTCTGGATCCTGACAACCTAGATAACTATCGCCACATCACCCATTTTCCCTTCCTAGGTAAGATCATCGAGAAAGTGGTAGCCACACAACTGCAGCCACACATCAACACAAACAATCTCCTCCAAACTTATCAATTCAGATTCAGCCCTAGATGCAGCACAGAGAGAGCAACCATACAGGTGGTTGACAACACCCTTAACATCCTTGATGACGGCCAACCCTGCCTCCTGGTTCTACTCAACCTCTTGGCTGCTTTTGACACACTAGACCACCAGGCGCTTACGGACACCCTGCATCGGCGCATGGAGATCAGCAACCTTGTTCTATGCTGGTTTAAGTCCTACCTCGCCAGCTGCTAGAAGTTTGTTCAGATGGACTTCTCTAGATCGCCAATGCTACCGGTCATCTGTGAAATGCTGCAGGGTTCCATCCTCTCGCCAGTGATCTTCAATCTATACATGGAGCTGCTGGGAGCCCTCCTAGCCACACACAACATCCACATCCACCAATACAGCGAGAACACACAGCTATATCTCAAGATTCACTCCATCAAGGACATCCATAGGCACAAAACCTTCCTCTCGCTGATCCAGTCTTGGATGTCCAATGCATACTTGAAGCTCAAAATCTCCAAGACCAAATTCCCACTCCTCACCAACAACAGCCAACACCCAGACATGCAGACCTGGATATCAACCATGAAATTTGAGACATTTCGTTGAAATTTCACAATGGTTATTTCTTTCACAAAAAAATCAGACTGTGAAATATGTTTTTCATACACATTTCTTCAAGAAATACAAAGGGCCTCATTACGAGGTAGGTGTTAAGGGATTACCGGCACCGGTAATGACACCGCTGCCGGTAATCCATTACCACCCTATTCCGAGGTCCCTTAGCGGGTCCCTTCCTTAATGCCTGGTCTGACCAGGTGTTAAGGACGGGACCCGTTAAGGGACTTCAGAGCTAATAACGGTACCGCAAATTGTGGTACCTTTATTAGCTCCTTCCCCATTCCCATTGAGCCCTATGCGGGCTCGAATGGGAATGGGGAATGGTTTTCAGAATGGGGACTTACCGGGTCCTCCAAGGTTGGAATGACCCGGTAAGTCCCTATTCTGACAACCCGGACCCAGCTACTTCCAACCTCGTAATGAGGCCCAAAGTGGGGGTCACTCCGAGTATGGCGGTAGGGGGTTAACGGCACCGGTAAGGTTGCGGTGCCGTTAACCACCTATGCCGCATTCCGAGGTCCCTTAGCGGGACCCGTTAAGGGACCATTGAGCTAATAACGGGCCCGCAAATTGCGGGCCCGTTATTAGCTCCTTCCCCATTCCCATTTAGCCTTATGGGGGCTCAAATGGGAATGGGGAATGGTTTTCGAAATGGGATTTACCGGGTCCGCATAGGTCGGAATGTCCCGGTAAGTCCCCATTCCGACTACCCGGACCCGCACACCCGAGTTCCCTTTCTCAAGAACAATGTGTTTCTTTACTAACACGACTGAAGAAAATGTCAGTCCTGCACATGTTTCACAAAGTGGGTTATACACAATAAGTCCCCCATACGATTCTGAGGTTGGAGGTAAGGGATAAACAATGCTGGTAAAGGATTACCGGCAACGCTTATCGCTACAGGCTATTCTGACCAGCCAAACCACTATTAGCAGCATCGCAAATTACGGTGCCTCTAATAGTGGCATGGCTGCAGGCACGTGGGCCATCATGCCGGCAATAGCGGCATGCCGTAAACTGGAGGAGATCACAAGTGAAGCGGCATGCAAATACCGGCATCATGAAGGCGTCAAAAGTGGTTACCGGCATGCCGTAAATATCGGCATCTCTGACCAACCGTAAAATCCCATGTGCAGTGTTCCCAACTGCCACAGGTGCACACCATCAGCACAGGTAGAGGCAATGGAGTCTGGGCCTGACGAAAAGGAGCACACCCACACACCACACACCTTACCACACCAAATCAATCCAATAGTAGCATCAACACTTCAGCTGGAGGACATGCATGCATTGCAACACCAGCAACAACACCAACAACAACAGCAGGCACCACAGAGGAGACGCAGCAGGAGAAGGAAGGTGAGACAGACCCTGCATGCCCCACCAGTGCAGCCAGCGTAACCACGCATGCAGCCCCCAATGCCAACCATCAGAGCCAGTCCCCCCAACCCAACCACGCAGCACAACCACACCCTGTACCGTCTGGACCGGTACACCATCAACACCATTGTGGTCATGATACATGATTGTCAGCCTCATTGAACTATGCACGCCATCCCCCCTCTACTGAAGGTAGTGTCGGTGATCCACTTCCTTTCCACAGCCACCTACCAGCACACAGTGTGGTACATGCATGGCATATCCCTACCCTCATTCACTTGCATCCTGAAGCAAGTGCTGGATTCCCACCTCAAGCACACAACGGAATACATATCCCTACCACGGACCCCCCAGGAGATTCTAGAAACAAAAGGTGGCCTCCATGCCACGGAGGTGGTTTACTGCAATCACAAACTATACCACTACAAACCGGTGCAGATGGAAGGTGACGCAAGCAAGATCATCACACATTGTTGTGCCGATATCCTGGATCAACCGCAGGAATGCTGCCTGTAACCATGGGAAAATCAGCACAGAATGCCTTACATTGCAGAGCCTGCTGCCAAGGCTCCCCATCAGAAAATCCTACAGAACACAACACATCACTAAATTTACACAAACACAGCATTATGCGTACACAATGCATGAGCTACAATACGGCAGAGAACACCGTGTATCATCTTGAAGATGCAACCCACACCATTATTTCATGCCACAGGACACATTGAGGGTCTAAAAGTGGCGTGCATACAACCACGGACATGTGCATGTGACCAACGATAATCTTCCGGCATGTGTGACTAGTACAGCTGTCCATCATCAATCAACTGACATATAGCTTTTAATGCCTCCCATGCAGGTAGCAGTAGCTATCCCTTGATGCTGTGGCTCATCACCCCTGTCCGAAACACACAGAACAGGCATGAGGAGGACTACAATCGATCCCACACCCTTACCCGTGTGGTCATTGACCAGACCTTTGGCCTGTTGAAGGCATGGTATTGCTGCCTTAGGCCGTCAGGTGGGGCACTCCTATACAGGCATGAGAAGGTGGCCAAGACCATCAAGGCATGTGTTATGCTGCACAACATGTTTATCTGACGCAACGTGCCCTGACCCCTGACATTGAACTGCTACCACCTGGTGATGATGAAGGGGATGAAGAATAAGTGGCTGCACATCATTGCAGTGCCGATGCACAGGAGGGACGTGCTGTGCGTCAGTCAGTGATTGCACAATATTACTGACAGGCATGGCTGCAGTGGGTAACATTATATGCTGACAGAGGCCACTGGGTGTGTGGGTACATGCACACTATGCATTGTATATGAATAAATGGCACATGCGCAATGATGAATGTCCATTCAGGTCTTGCTTTTGACACAACGGTTGTATTAAATATAACAATGATAACGATAGTGCAAAAACCGTCCACCACCCTCACCCCCCTCGAACTCCCCCATAACTCCCCCACACACCCTCACCCCCCTCCACTCCCCCCACAACTCCCCCACACATGTCCCATCAAGTCTCCAATGCCTACATGAGGGTGCCCAGACTATCAATTCGCACTCCCTGGCCCAGGTGGTGGCATGTCTGACTGGTGCAGGGCCCTTGCAGACCTGCGGAGCGGGCTCTTCTGGGTCGAGCTCGACGATGAAGGTGTTGTCGCCTGCTCGGATTGGGTAGCCGGACGCCCTGCCACTATGGCATCGGCTATGCGGCGTACTACCTGGCGGAGGGCGAAGACCTCCTCGCAGAGGCAGCTGGTGTTTTCGGCAAATATTTTTTCCATGCAGGCAGTGTTCTCTGAGATGGACCTGTCTAGAGAAGCAATGTTCTCCCGCCACTCCTGCCTAGCAAGTGTGTTGTCCTCAACGAACTGCCGCACTAAGGCAGTCAGCTGTTCTGATCGCTGCGGCCCTGCGGGTGCACCGGTGGAAGTTGATGGTTCCTGGCTGTCCTGCTCAGCCTGCTCAGCCTCAATACTTGGCAATATGGGACTGAAGTGCCCTTCCATTTGCTCCTGCACAGACTGCTCCGGGGTGGTGGCGTGGCCAGTTTCAAGGGAAGATATTTGGGGGGATGCCGGTGGAGTGGGCGTGTGGAGGACTTCTGATGCATCGTCCTCAACGGGCACCCATACCTCATCCTGCGGGTCCTCCACAGCCTGGGGTGCTGTGGCTGCCACCTCGCCAGCCAGACTTGACTCCTCAGAGTGTGGTGCAACACCTGATTCCTCAGGCTGGCCCAATGGGTGTTTGTGCTTCGCCCTCTACAGCCCTTAGCGGCACCCTTGTACTGGCAACCTAGGGTGTCTTGCCTGGTGGTGCACGGCAGCCCTTGGGTTGTCCCTTCGAGGGCGAAGAGCGGTTGGCATCATTCCGGGACCTCTTCCGGGGTGTGGTCTTTGCGGGGGTTGCGTCCTGCCCATTGCTGTCATGGTCAGAGCCTGTGGGGGTCGAAGAGAGGGACAGCATGAGTGATGTTTTGATAGGCATCATACATACATTTGGACAATTGATCATTCACACAATTGAGGGTAATAGGCATTTGTGTTTGGATGAGCACGTTGGTTGATACATGGGTGGGTTATGCAGGCATACGTCGGGGTCACTCATGTTGGCCTAAAGCTATGCTATCTGACATACATATTATTTGGGGCCTGCCTGCTGTGTGACTCATGGCATTTACATCTTTGTGTGGTATGTGTCAGGTACGGCATTGCCTTGCTGCAGGCATCTGTATGTGTCTGTGATGCGTCCGCCTACTTTGCTGAGAGTGTGTGTGTGTGTTGGACCATGGCTTGACTCTTTGGACTGACATATTGGTTGACTTTCATCAGACTCGGCATTACAGTGTTTGCTTAGAACACTCACCTCCATCGGCCGATGTTGTGGCACCACACTCCATCTCGCCAACACCTTCTATCCCCTCCATTCCGATCATGCTGGCGCAGATGTCCTCCCATGGGGTCAGCTTGATGGGTGAGCTGGGACCTCCTCCTGTTGCCATTGCCTGGCTCCGTTTAACTGGGAGTATATTTCTTACTCTGAGTCGCAAGTCGTCCCAGCGCATACGGCAGTCTTTGGCGGTGTGTGGGGTGTTTCCAACAGCAATAACTTTCTGAGCAACAAGTGCCCAGATCTCCTTTTTTTTAAAAATTGCCTCCCTCTTCATGCTGTTGGCAAAGACTATCCCAGCATGCTCCTGCAGTGTCCCGAACAGCATCTCCAGCTCATCCTTGTTAAATCTCTCCTTGCGCTGGCGGGCAGCTCCCTTCTTAAGGGCCTTAGGCATTGTGGTGTGTTTGGAGAAGTTTTTCTGACAAACAGCAGAGTCCCACAGGTCCTGTGTGGTGAGGATGGCAATGGATTGTGTTTTTAAAGATGGCCGCCGTGCTCCTTCCCGTTCCTGTGCGATGACGCTAATTCCGGTTCCGCTTTTTTACGGTGTCTGTTATTAACGGTGACCGCTAATTACAGTTACCGCTATTAGCGGTCACCGTTAATGCCGCATTGGTTCATGCCGGTAGTGCTATCTGCGCTATGCATGATGCCGCTAAGGGCATATTTCGTGCCTTTAACGGCATGGCGGTAATGCCCTTACCGACATGGCGCAAAGCTCGTGCCCGCGAAGTCGTAATAGTCCTCTATTGGCGGACTAATGACTGCACGGACGTGCTATTTACGCCATGCCAGTAAGGACCGTTACTTACCTCCAACCTCGGAATGACCCCCAATATGTCTTGTGAGAATGTATTGCTGTTATAATTTGTATGAATTTACTTACTTATGTTTGTGAAATTTAAACTGCGGTTTGTATACCAGGAAAGAAGTTAGATACGATTGATTTGAATGTATGTTATTATTGTAGCTTAGTGTATGCCAAGTTAATTATTTTGGGGAGTTCTTTTATATTTGGCATGTTGGATGTTAGTGGTTTGTCTTTATATTCATGAACAGTTTTGGAGTTTTGTTTAAAATCTGTCTTCCTGTGCAATAGGGGGTTCTGCACAATTTGGAAAATTATGAAGATGTACTAAAATCTGATGATCGGAGCCACAAGAAGATATAGATCTCCGAACCTCAAAGAATAGGAGTTGTCTTTGATCAGCCTTGGTCCGGTACTCCAAATTTTGTTCTCAACTATTCTGTGTAAGAAACACACGCGTGAATCAAGTTTGTGTCTCGACTTATTTTGTTCCCAGCCGAGATACATCTCACTATCACCTTTGTTTTAACTAGTTGCATTCCATGAAACCTAAATAAAATTGATGTTGACGTGGAAAACAACTATAAGTAATATTGCCATTCTTCCTGGCTCATACATAGCTGGTAACAGTTTTGTCCCTCGATGATACAGCTTTGTTCAACCTATTGCTACATGGTAATAATGTTCAAACAATGTGCCTCATTACACGGTAGGCGCTAAGGGATTACTGGTACTGGTAAGGCCACCGGTGCCGGCAATCCCTTAGCGCCCTACTACGAGGTCCCTCAGTGGGTCCCGTCCTTAACGCCTGGTCTGACCAGGCGTTAAGGATGGGACCCGCTAAGGGACTTCAGAGCTAATAACGGTACCGCAAATTGCGGTACCGTTATTAGCCCCTTCCCCATGCCCATTGAGCCCTATGGGGGCTCAAATGGGAATGGGGAATGGTATTTGGCATGGGGATTTACCGGGTACTCCAGGGTCGGAATTACCCGGTAAGTCCCCATACCGCCTACCCGGACCCGGTATGCGGTAAGGGAGTAGCTATGCCGCTAATAGTGGAATGGTTACCTCCTACCGTGTAATGAGGCACAATGTATTAAATGCATCACTAGTAATTGTGTTGTCCATTTTGGTTGTAAGATGTGTATAAGGTTGCATTGTGTGTTTGCGATTTGTAACAGATTTGCTAACTCGTTTTGTTTTTCTTGAGACTGGTTGAGGCGATGCTAAGAATACAAAAAATGACAAAGGTATGACTTTGGTATGGAAAGGTTAAGTATTCTTGCAACAATTTAAATCCGCCACTCTTCGAAAAGTAGAAAATAACAGTAAAATTGCAATTGCATACAACAGTAAAACTACTGCAGAAATAATTGGACCGGTGCAGAAAGTCATCAATAAGGAAAAGGAGATGTGTGGAACCCCGAGTAAGGTGTTGCCGCCATTAACAGTTAAAGAAAGTGAAGGAAATTGAGCACCCTTCTTCTGAGCATGTTGGTAATGTAAAACAGTCAACAATAAATAGAGTGGCCAGAATAAACAGCTAAGAAAAGGTGTGCATTAGAAAATGCTTTTGGCATACATTTGTACACACGAGGCTCGAGGAACATTGCAAAGCATAACTGATTTCTCATATACCTTTTGGAGAACATTTTAAATTAAAGTGTTTCATTTAAATGGCCTTTTGCTTGAAAAAAGACTGTTCAATTTGATTATGAATTAAAGGAAATGGTTAATTGGTGCACTCTTGCAGAACCGTCAACTATTCAAAAGGGTGACACCAACAATTTAAAACATGTTTGCATAATTTGCATAGTGAAAGGTTATTTAATGGGGTTTGTTAATATCACAAAACTGATGTACCTTGTGTGTTCATATAAACAGGTAGAGAATGTGGGATTTACAAATGGTATTGCAAGTGAAAGGATGAACTTAAACGGTGCGATTTTAGAAGATAAAGTGATGAGCGTGCTGCTGATCTTGAAAATGGGTACCTGTGTCACAGTGGAAGTATACTGCCCAGTGCAATGTTCATAAACAGTTCTGTGTGCACCTTTGAAGTGCTTCCTTATCTGTTTCACAAAAGCTATAGCATGAAGAAACACAACAAAATGCTGCACAATCTAAAAAGATGTGAAAAATGAGGGCATAGTGGTTTTCAGGTTCACTCTTTAGATTTTTTTAATTTTATTTTAATGTAGTATGGTTTCCACAATTAAACCTTTCACGGCTCAGACAACAATATTGCCATAGAAAACAGAAGAAAAAGAAGACATTACAATCATATTACAATATTCAAACTATAAAATATTACTCAATAATATATTCAAATACATAAAAACAGCATATATAACATTTAAATACATCAAACCCATGCTATCCATTGTGTTGATCTTTGGCAGTTCAACCCATTCATATTCTATATGGATTTTATATCTACACAGTTTGTGCAAGGATAGCAATATTACAAAAATTAAGGACGCCGATTTTTGGAAATTATCAGTGGTTTAGAGCACTATGAAATTCTGAGTGGGTTACCCACGGCCTAAAGATTGAGATAAGGATTAAATGGCACTATCAGGAAAAAGACTTTGGAGAAACCTACAAAGAGATAAAATCACAGAGAGGTTATCACCTAACAACATCTTGGCCCATGGTGCCTCTTCCAAGTCCACTAAAGGGGTATACACAAAGCCAGCAAATTATTTCTATACTAATTCAGCCTTCTTTGAACAAAAGATAGCAATATGTTTTAATGTTTCGATTTCAGAGCTGTCCTTGACATCGACAGATTCTTTGTTCTCTAGGGATACGCATTCTGGATCCCAAGAGCTCTAAAGTGGACATTTGGTTGAGTTTGGACGTCACGTAGCAGTTTCCCTTTTAATGACAGGGGAATAGGTATATATATTTATTTAAACACTATCTCCTCCAATTAAATAATGCATTTTCCATATACAGATAGTATAATTTTATGTTGTCGACAGTTTGACACCAATCTCTATTATAACTTTTTATTTTAATATTATTAGGATTTTAAATCAGTTCTTGTGCATCAGTACCCATCTCTTCCAAGATGTTTTCTAATGGACAAACAAAGTTGTTTAATAAATCTAAGTTGTTTAGTTTTAAACTTAAATTCTGGTCCTGGAATAAACTTGCAGATGGACGATCAAGTATTTTGGTGTAAATACTAAGTTTTTTCCAGAGCACGGTTGAGCTCAGAGAATCCAGCCCAATCTCGTGTTGTATAATATAGTTCGGGACAGAATGTGCCAATCTAAGTATCTTCTTCCATATTAGTCCTTCTAGGGTCTATAGGAAGGGACCCATGTCTTGTAGGACCACCTCTAGGTTGTACGTCAGTGCAGGGACAATGTTAGTATTATAGTACTTAAGTGCTGGCATGATGGGAAATTTGCAATAAGTGGAATAGTTTCAGCTGAGCTGACAAGGGTGCCATCCTTGCTCTCAAATCCTCTCGGATTGTGTTTAATGTAAGGATTTGTTGAATGTTGAATCCCACATTTTTACAAGGTTTAACTCTGTCCAATTTATGATCACCCAAAGTCCAGGTCATAAATGTATGGGTGCTTCTATTAGAGAATGTATTTATTTATTTGTCCATTTATAAAGTGCACTAAACCCTAATGCATCAAGCCGGTATTACAGAAACCAGTTACTCACAAGGCAGTTATGTAATATTTTAATCTTTGATTTGGTACCATTAACCAGGAGGTTATTGTCTATTGGATATGAGGAAGACATGGCCAATTTCTTTTGAGGCCAAATAGGGGTTAAATTGAACCAAAATGAGGTAATTGGCATAGTCAAGCCAATGAATTTGCAAAACACCCAGTTTAACTATTTGGCTTGTTGGAATGAAGGCAAGTGTAGCTGTGTGTTTCATCAGATCTGTATGTTGGTTGTACATCACACTAGAATGGGGCAACTTGTGATGGATTCGTCTTTTCTCTAAAAGACCAGCTGTGTCACTTGCACTTCTGAATAAACTTTTGATTTCTAGAAATGTTTTGGGCCGGCACACCAGACATATTTCAGTTCAGAATCATGGGTTAATGATTCAAATCTCGGATCCGGATAAACAAATATTATGCTCTCAAGCAGAGCCATTGTACTTACATTGGGGAAAGAGGTTGCTCCACTGCCAGTGAAAGACCAGACAAGGTGTATTAATCGTGTTGTTGCACATTCTATATGCAACAAGTACAGAAAGTGGATATTGCAGGAAAGGTAAATGGAAAAAAAGATGATAGATGCAAAAATGTTACTTCTGTATTTGCTTGTGGGTGGTCAGTTTAACCTAGTGTTGCTCATGTAATGTGGAAGTGTTGTTTCAGTAGCTGCAAAAAGGGCTCTATGGCGCCTATGCGCATTTTGAATAACACAGAATATTGTTTTGTTGGTTCCATGTCATTTCATCGCAGGGTGTTTTTATGCAGGGTTTTTTACTGCAGATTTTTTTTGGGGGGTTACCCCCACAAACCCCATCCACTTTAATTTTTTTAATATTCCCATACACCCACACCCAATTTATATATTTTTCTAACCCCCCCAAAAAATTAGATGTTTTTTTTCAGCAAAATAATCACGGTAAAAAACCCTGCGAAAAAACATCCCGCGATGAAAGGACGTTGACCATTTTGTTACATTAACTCTTCAGAACCCGAATATGTTTCAAGTGATTGAATTACAAACCATTAATCTATTTCAGGTTACTGAGAGGCTGGAGATAAAATCTTCTATGCTTCCACATTAAGAGCTTGTTCGAGGAGGACTTGGAAAAGTGGCATTTTTGCCATTGAAAATTGAAGAGAATAAACAGAATTCTGGTGTAAGTTGCCAAATTAAGGGCATGTGATGGTTTCTTAGTGAATGGTGTTGCTCCCAAAGATTTTTTTTAAACTGGCAGCAACATATTGGCCTTGGGAGCGTGAATACTGCTACAGAGTAATATTATATACAATATTATATGCCTATTTTAAAAGCAATTCAGAGTGATGGGAGATTACATAAAGACAAGGAATAAACTGCGAATTGTAATGTTTACGTAGAGGGCCAGTTGGCATGAGGAATATAATGCTGCTGTGGAACCTGCATTGCCAGGGCAGTTTTTGTTAATGAAACTAATGCCTGTATGAGGTGGAGAGTGGTGTGATTGCACATCACCAGATGAAACCGGTGCAAGCTGCACCAATCAGTCCGTGGCAGAAGAGCTGAGATGTTGCTCAGTGTTTTCCCCTCTAGGCAAGGAGGAGAGATAGATTGTCAGCCCACACCCAATGAAGCATCACAATGCTGTTGTACATGTCCATATTCTGAGGACACAAGATTCCTTTTTTGCTATTATAATGCAATGTAATGTAATAATATTGATAAAGCGCAAAACTATGGCCCGAAGGCATCAAGAACAGCAGGTGAGAGAACCACTCTAACAACAGAAAGACAAAGATAAGTCTAAAAGAGATGTGTCTTCAAGGCTTTCCGGAAGCCCAGAGGATCGCTCACATTCCGCAGATAGTCTGGGGGAGAGTTCCACATAGTAGGTGTGAAAAGGTTCTGCCCCCGCACATGCTCTCCAAAATCTATTCTGTGTCTCAGTCACTGAAGATTGGCACTCATTTGCAGAATGTCACTGCAAGTGAGATGTTAGAAAAGGTTGGGTTCTTGGAAACACAGATCATGTTATCCTTGCCAGAATGCGTGGAACTAAAGAATAGTAGTACAGTCAGCATCCAGAGCTGATGTGCATTCTGAAGAATCTAGGACTCCCCGCCTGATGTGCATTCTGCAGAATCTAGGACTCCCCGCCTGATGTGCATTCTGCAGAATCTAGGAAGAATCTAGGACTCCCCGCCTGATGTGCATTCTGCAGAATCTAGGACTCCCCGCCAGATGTGCATTCTGCAGAATCTAGGAGGAATCTAGGACTCCCCGCCTGATGTGCATTCTGCAGAATCTAGGACTCCCCGCCTGATGTGCATTCTGCAGAATCTAGGAAGAATCTAGGACTCCCCACCTGATGTGCATTCTGCAGAATCTAGGACTCCCCGCCTGATTTGCATTCTGCAGAATCTAGGAAGAATCTAGGACTCCCCGCCTGATGTGCATTCTGCAGAATCTAGGACTCCCCGCCTGATGTGCATTCTGCAGAATCTAGGAAGAATCTAGGACTCCCCGCCTGATGTGCATTCTGCAGAATCTAGGACTCCCCGCCTGATGTGCATTCTGCAGAATCTAGGAAGAATCTAGGACTCCCCGCCTGATGTGCATTCTGCAGAATCTAGGACTCCCCGCCTGATGTGCATTCTGCAGAATCTAGGAAGAATCTAGGACTCCCCGCCTGATGTGCATTCTGCAGAATCTAGGACTCCCCGCCTGATGTGCATTCTGCAGAATCTAGGAAGAATCTAGGACTCCCCGCCTGATGTGCATTCTGCAGAATCTAGGACTCCCCGCCTGATGTGCATTCTGCAGAATCTAGGAAGAATCTAGGACTCCCCGCCTGATGGGCATTCTGCAGAATCTAGGACTCCACCGCCTGATGTGCATTCTGCAGAATCTAGGACTCCCAGCCTGATGTGCAGATTCTGCAGAATCTAGGACTCCCCGCCTGATGTGCATTCTGCAGAATCTAGGAAGAATCTAGGACTCCCCGCCTGATGTGCATTCTGCAGAATCTAGGACTCCCCGCCTGATGTGCATTCTGCAGAATCTAGGACTCCCCACCTGGTTTGCAACTCGTTTGTAGATGGGATGATCTGTCAGATTTTATCGAAGAAAGTAACCATGGCAAAGTTGTGTCTGATTATTCTATTATTTCCTTCTTCGCTCTATTTCATTTGCACTACGCACAATGCTCCTTTGGGTTTTCTTAAACAATTCTTTGGAAGTAAAATGTATCAGGCTCCTGGAGCACCACATATTCAAATGGCGTGGTCTCCAAGACTTGGAAAGCTCTGTCATGGACTTTATTGAAAAACATTTAACATGAACAATCTCAACAGAAGCTGTTAATGCAGAGCTAAGGGTAAAGGTGTTGCATTTCCAAAAGCAACATTAAATACAGCCACAGAAAGTAAAATACAAAAGTGACATTTTACACAAATTATTTCTCAAGGCACATTTGTATAGATTATTAGGAAAACAAAATCATGGCACCTGTTCCCCACAATTTCACTGACGAATCACTTGCAACCTCAAGCAATATAAACGATCTCACCTTTTTAATGACAACAACCCTGCCTTTTTCCGCCTTGGAATATGAACATGGAGGCTCAATTCTTGGCTGACAACACAGATGCAGTCGCACTGTATGCTACAACTTATTTGGCCAAAGCTGAAAGGAGTGAAGTGAAAGAGGTTGGGGGTGATTTGTCGGGAGCTAAGGCTTTGAGGGAACAACTGTTAGGTGTTTGCCTCAAGATGCTCTCTCATTGAAATTGAGTTCCCTGTCAGGCTTTGGAGAGTTGAAATATCAATCCCCTTTATGGCCATAACATGACTAATGAGTGGCTGGGAGTTGATTCAACAACATGCAGAAACCGAGTACTTAAACCACTGTATGAAATTGAAGAAATGTCCTGATGAGTAATCTGATTGACACTTATTACCATAAAAGGGCTTGTGGTAGTGCACATTGTTGCATGTATGAAGCTGCTACACAATGCACTTGTAATGTGGCAGGCAATACTCAGACTGGACATTTTAAGTGGCATGGATGCCCTGGTTCCCATCGGCCACATGAGGTTGTCTTGCCAAACAGCTTGAAAAGGAATCCTTTAACTTCTGCGTTTTGCAGTTGTCCTTGCCTTGGCATAGTGACCAAGAGTTGCTTGCTACATATGAAACTAACCAGGTAGCTTTTCAACGTAAGAGACGGTCATTGTTTCTCTGTAATTCCAAAGATATTTGCATACATTGAAAGAATAAAATCAACAGGACGAGCTTATGTCGGCAGGAATTGTAAAAGACATTCCAGAAACGAATCAGGAATGGGGCAAAGGTAATCATAATGCCATTGGTGACCCTATTGTGTAGACTGATGGTGACAGTTGCATTGAGGAAGCGGCGAATGCAATTGAGCAGGCAAAAGATTAAGATATTGGTATGGCAAATTTAGTTTCTAAGCTTAATGAAGAGCAGATTACAATAGTCACGTGGTTGATATTGATTGATTGACAAAGAGGCCAGACAAAGGAATACACTTAACCAAAACTTCTATTCCCAAATGTGTACAATTGGCTGTCCAAATAACAAATGGATGAGAATAGACTTAAACCAAAAGCTTCCAGGATGTCTATTCTCCTTGTTGGTGTAATACTCTGGCAAGTGTATTTTGGTGAAGAAGAAAGTGTTCAAATAACATTTCTCCCAGTTTTAGGTAAGTTTGGGAGTTGAACTCTTGCAGCAAATTAATCATATAACCAAAGCTTACAGTCTAAGGCTTTAGAGTTGTCAGAAATATTCGTTTAATCTGTCTCATGGGCATCTGAGCAGTTATCAAACCACTGCAGTGTCCTTTTCCATTGCTTCCTGGACCCTTGCCCCACAGTTCTGTTATTTGTTTTACCCTGGTGCTCCTCTTTGAATGTCAGCTCTGGAATCGGAGCCTATTGATGGACTCTATAAAAGGGTAGTAAGGGGTTGGGCTTCTAGTAGGGATTGGGGCCACACGATGACAGGAGTCTACCCTAAAATTGACACATAAACCTGACTATGCCCCTCGCTGCCTCCCACTCTCCCAGGACTGTGATTCTCCCGTCACCTGCTACAGACTCGTTCTCTCTGCTTTGGCATCTCACCTCAAGTCTTGCTCCTACACAGCTGTCAACCGGGCCATAATCCTAGATGTACCTTTCTTTTCACGTGTGAATTATACCACCTTCTCCATCAGCTTCTTAATGCTCTTCAGTGTTTGCCCTTCACTATTTTCTATCACCTCCTCCTTCACCTCCTTGATTTGTCACCATTATTTCACTGATCTCAACAACTCTTCCTCCAAAGCTGTGCCTCTTTGCTCTATCTACTGTTCTTTTCTTTTCTTATCCACATCTCATCAGTGTATTTGCACTAGTCACCTACTATCCTTTCCACTTTCTTCACCATTTTGGGCAACTTTTCATTCATTTTACACCGTCCTTTTAACAGTTAGGGTTCTGCAATTCTCTTCTGCCACTCCTACCTTCTTCATCCATCTGGGCACCTTCATCACCCCTTTGGAAGCCTTCTTCTTTTATCTCCTCTGTGTCTTTCTCCTCCTGGCCATCGGGGTAAATCCCCTGCCAACCACCTTGTTCCTTCTCTCATCAGCCCAATGGGTATTTCTCCTCCCACCTTCTGAGTCTCTTACTGCTCCACCTCAGGGTTCTGTCCTTCCCTTAGGCTCCAGGGTCTCTCCTACAGTCTCCTGGTTCAGTAGCTTGCTCCGTCCCAGATCCTTCGGTTCCCCTCTCCAGCCAGCTCCATTTAGTTCCTCCTAGTTTCAATACCAAATGACTGAGCTCTTGCATTTTTATAGGACTTGTCCTCTGAGTTCCAGCCTCCCTCTGGTATAACCAGACTCAGGTGTTGTTGCTGGGATAGGGAGTAGGTGCCGGACTCCCCCACTGGGAATGGAGTACAGCCCTGGTGTGTGACGTGTGCTTAGCATGTTGGATGGTTCATACCTTTTAGTCTCTCTCTGGGGTAAGGGATCTCAGGTGTGCAGGCTTCACATAGACAACTTGGGAATCATTTCTCTCTTGGCCGGGGTGATTTTCTTTTGCCTGCTGGACTGCAGCTTCAAGAACCACATCTGCCACTCCAGAGATCCTAACACTGTCTTCCTCTTTAGGTCACTGGTAATGGACTGGCCAGTGGGTCCCGCCCCTGAGGATCACTTGTATTTCTGATGTAAGACTTGAGACAGACTAGTCCTTTCCGTGTGGTGGTCTTCTCTCTAGTTATCACACTCTGCCCCTGCCTTCAGGGTGGACGGCCCTGGCCATTCTGTTCTTAACCATTTGAAGGTGAAGGCCTGGTAATAGGACTTGTAGACTGCCTCTCAGATTATCTGACCTAGAGCAGGTCCTGCTCTTGCTCTTGGTATCTTTAGGAGTGGGCTCTACACCACCACAGGGAGAGCTGAGAGGTGTTAGCCAGAGGATCCCCCCAGGCTGTCTCCATAACCAAGCATCATTCACCTGTGCCATCACCTGTCCCCCTTGGTGACCCCACCAGCCACCAATGTGGTCAGGCAGGTGTTTTCATCCCACCATTTATGTCAAAGCAGTCAAAGCAGGTATCCATGGTTTTCCACATACAAGGAAAATCTGCTCCTGCCAAGAGTATCATATTTTGCTTCTGCGTGTTAGCAGGAAATCTGGTACAAGGAAGAGAATTCTGATTCATGTCCTGAGAGCTTTTGTTGAACAAGGAGCTGTCTGCACTCATCTTGTGAGATGGTTTTGCAGTGTTTAAAATAGGAGATATAACTCTGAACCTCTTGTTGATGTAGTCGGTTTAGTATGTCAACAAGTTGAATTCAGAAAACTATCTGTAGAATCAGCCCAAGATGTAGGTTGGGTACTCCACAAATTGAAATTTCTTGTTCTCAATGAAGTTATAATGGTATCTAATGGTATGCCTGTTTTTGTAAATTGAAGAATCCAGGAGTTGTTGATGATTGACTGCTAAGAACTGTTTGGAGGAATTGTGCTGGTTTTCAGTGATCTCCTACTTCTACATCTTGAAAAATGTCAGAAAGTGTTTCAGACCATCAACAGTAAACATGTTTGAAACTCCATTGGAAGTATAGGGAATGTGAGAGTTAATTCCAGTATCACAAATTAACTGCTAATATGAGGCATTCTGCAGAGCCTCAATATCCAGAGATGCTGATAAGTATTTGAGTAGGAGTGCTGGTCAATAATGTTAAAAGAGCCTTAATGATTAGCATCATATTAAACATATAGCCTGAGGGATGTACTGGACCAAAGGTTATATGATGCATTTACTGACAAACTCATACAAAGTGTTTGCTTGCTGTCTTGTGTTTCACAATACAAAACGTTTAAATCGGCAACGGGTGTCCAATGAAAATGAAAGTATCTTTGTACTGAAATCTATCAATCATTTACATGGACAGTTAATACAAATGGGAAGACTTGCTTGCTTTGAAGATGCCAATTTTTCTTAACTGCTGGTTTAGAGTATGTTCTGCGTCTGTATGTGAACAGTAAGTTATATTGTGATTTAACTTGATTGTAGAGTTCAGACTTGTGAATGATTCAATAGGCAGAGTGGTAACGTGTAATATATGAAGTTCTGAAATTGATGTTGTTCTTGTCAGGTTTGACCACATGGGAAGGCCTCGCCTTACAGCCAGAGGTTCTGTACACTTCCAGATTTTTAAATACAAGTTTGTAAAAAGAGAACAGTTTCCTCTATGTTCTGCTTATGCAATCACTGTCCACATATCTCAAGGCACATGATTAGATGTGTTGATGGTGGTCAAACTATTTTTAAGGAAAGCATGTTTTAGGAGGCCTTGTCCCATGCATGACGTTTGACGGGGGTTAAACTTAATTTAATTTGAGGATACCAATGTTGCAGCAGGTCTTGCATGTTTTACAGAGTACATTCAGTAAATTATCTGTATGTTGCTCAATTACAGGCCGTGTCATTTAAGAGCTCTTTGTCAAAGAAAGAGGAGAGAAGCTTTACTAGGGCTGAAGTAGCAAGTGTTCAGCTACCTCTAAAGAAATTGCTCCTTGATAATGAAGAGAAATGTGGTCATGCCTGGTACTCACTTGCTAAATATGCATGTTGCAATAAGTCAGGTGTTGAATTCTATTGTAATTCAAGTCTGACATTTCTATTTCAAATGACAAGTCTGGTGCAAACAGTAAATAAACGTGCAGAGCATTTGCTCTATGGTGGATTGACTACTCTTCAAATGCTGACTGAGGAACCCGGTGAGGTGAATAGTGCATTCTCAGTTTGTAATTTGGTTGCTACAGAGTCTCGGCCTGCCTGTTTTTCAGAAACTCACAAAAGGATGCCCATGAATTTCTCATGAGAATGTCAGAGGTAGAGGAAAAAGAAGATGTACTAGTTGATTGCTTTATTGATCTCTTCAATGAGTGACTTCATGTTTGCTCAGGTTGTCACCATCAGTCTGTCTTAACATAGTCTTCAGAATGGATTGTGAATGTTTCACTGCCTGGCTTTGAAAGGTTACGGTTTTGTTCCTGGTTACTGATGCCTACCAAGACATGATCTACAGTCAGTGGGGTGCTTATCTGCAGTCCTCGCCAAGCAATTTGCAGTCTGAAATATATTTGCTGAGATGTTATTATTATTATTAGGGTAGTTATTGAGTCTGACCTACCTTCAGGAAGCAATTAAGCATTGTCCAATCATAGGGGGAAGAACATGATGAGGGAAGTAGAGAAACAAGGGAGTGGGGAGCTAGCAGCAGGGAAGGAGGAGGGGGCAGTTAACAATCAATCTACAAGCAACCAGGGGAGGACACAGTGGGGATCAGATCACCCAGTCTCAGGTAGGGTGGGGAGAGGAGGGTGCCTGGACCTAGTTTTTAGGCAGGAGTCATTACTTGAAGAGGAGGGTCTAAGGCTCCTTCCCAAACAGTAAAGGTGAGGGGACAGGTCTGATGTTGATGGGGAGGCGGTTCCAGAATCTTGGGGCTTTGGAGGCATCAGGAAGTAGATACAGACAACTCAGGATAGTTTGTGATACAAACCTTTATTTAAAATCACAAAGAGGTTGGGAGAAGGCCTATCTTGTCCTATGCTAAGATGTGATTTCCTTACCTAAAAAACTAATGATAGTCTGTGTCAGGACGTCCAAAGTAAATGTCTGTTGGTGTCCAAAACCCATACTTGCCCTCACATCTATTTGCTCAAACTGTGTAGGGATGGCAGCATTGTCAAACTAGAAATTATATCATGCCTCCTATTGCTATGAATATATGTATATTGGCCTACGCCAAGCTGCTAACAAGCTGCTTCTAAACTACATGTGAATAAACTCGCATTGCAAGGTCCTGACCTTAGAAACCATGTAAACTGTCATTTTGGGTTAAGCCGCCATTTTAGGTTTTCTTGCTCTATAAAGTCACCATGTGAGCTAAAATGGTAGCCTATGTTATTCAGAACAGAACTCGATTGTCATGACTTCTGTACAGCTAATGTATAACTTGCCTGCAGGCCACTTGTTAGGGTCATGAGCTGTGACCTTGTCCTTCTGCTGACCTGTGTGCAATGGATTACCTGTATCACCGAAACTGATCTATAATTGAATGAGAACACCTACTTAACTATATTGTATAAATTAAGTCCTGCATTGTAATGTTAGGCCTAGAGCATACATTATTACCATTTCTTCTTGTTAATGTATAAACCTAAGATGAACTAGATTTGACCTGGCAAGGGACCCTAGAGTAGTAACTTATTTATGGAATGGTTAACCTGAAGAAAGGCTGGACAACATGCTGGAGAAATGTATAAAAGCCTGACTGTTTCAATGAATATTTGCACTCACTGAGCACACCGAACCACGCCGGAGTTTGCTGTGTTGTACTGAGGGTCGATAGCTATCTGAATTTTGTTCTGTTCTTTTGTAACTGGATTCAGTATAAAATAAAGTGCTTTGTATGTTCCTTTGTAACCTGTGTTTGGTGTGTTTCCTTTTTGGTTACCCTGCCTCATATTATTTCCTTGTTTTCACAGTTGGCGCCCGGAATAGGGACCCTCAAGATTGATGCCGGATTATTGAAGGTTGACGCACGCTATCGGACCGGGATCGGACGGTGTGACATAACGGGCCCGACTGAACGAGACGCGACACCTCAACAGCGCTGCACGATCCGTTCCCTGGACGATAGCCATGTGGTCTGAGACGGCATCTTGATGAGGGTCAATTTTTTGAGGCGGGCAGATTTGCCGAAATCACCATACACAAGGTAAAATTCATTAGGTAAGTCCTTTGTAAACCGATCGGTCCTCCTTAGGTTTGGTCAGGTGAGTCGTTACCCGACTCTTAATTCAACCCTGACAATTTGAATTTGGCGCATTGTATCTGCAGACACAATTATTGACCAGGTAACATCGAGAATTTGAGAAATGCCTGGGAAATTGTCTAGCTGCTTTAGGGCATTATTCCGCAGCGATAGACAATCTTTGGAATTTAGCCGTCCGGCACCACAGGAGGGGTCACCGGCATGTACTATGTACTGTAAGCATGGCATTGGAAGTGTAGTATTTAATAAAATTTGGCACAGACAAACCAGACATGCCTCCGAACTTCAGTGGCCAGTCAATGGTAGTTTTGAGATCCCTCGTATTGAATATTTAGAGTCAGTCTTGTTAAAAAAGAAGGCCAGACCTGCAGCATTTGATGTTTTGCAAAATTGGAAAAGAGAAGCGTTGCAGCAGCTTAAAAGTAGGGAAAAACATGTGCGCCGTCATAAAACAAATGCTGAAAAGACGTTGTTATATGATCAGGACAAACAGTCTGAGTCGGTTAGGAATATGGACAGGGCTTTCTCACTCGGTATTCAGAAAATCTATCCTTCTAAAGATCTTCATGTTTCTGATGAGTTTATCGACAAATTGTTAAATGAACGAAGGCCTGGTGCCTCTGCACCACCTCCGTATGTTCCTCTTCCTCCTGCTGTACCTCTTCCTGCTGTTATTCCTGCTCTTCCTGCTCAACCTGTTGTTCCTATTCCTCCGGTTGTTGTTCCTACACCTGCTCCTCTGCCTCTTCCCATTGCATCAGTAATAGTACCTCCATTGAATTTGCCTGCACCCTCACTCCCAAGTAGTTCTGTACCGCTTGTAGTTGATCAGGGTGCGGGGTCGAGGATTGTTACTCGTAATACTGTTCCTACAGAAAAGAAACAGGATTTGTTTGCATGGGCTAAGCATTGTATGGAGAGAGATGATCGAGCTAATGTTCTTGCCACACTTTCTAATATGGATAATTTTCCTGAGAAAAACGTTTTCATTGAAGGTTTAGGGATTCATTTATGTGTAATGTGGGGTAAATTAAATAATGCAGACCTCCCACAAGGGTTGAGGGACCTGAATACTTTAGCGTTTTCAAGAGACATTGTGGAGAAGGTACATGAGCATGTTGAGAGGATATTTGAGTATAGAAAGGAGTTGGAAAGGTTACGGAATGAGGATGACGAAGAAGAAAGTATTTATGTACAGAAACGATTTCTTCCGTGTCGTAAATCGACATCTGAGGAGGCGCGGATTTGTACAAAAGATGCGATTAGATGGATTTCAGACATATCGATAACTCCAGTTGAGGTATATGACACATACAGTCAATATACGCTAGAAATGCAGAGGAAAGTGATACAGGTAATGGTAGAGTACCTGCAGGATGAATGTTTAAAGAGAAAGGGTAGTTGTCCCACAGAGTTATTGAGCATTTATAAGAGAGCTTTTTCACTTGACACTTCTTCAACTGCTTTAGCGCTCGACTTAGCTCTGTTGCTTAGTAAGCGTTCGGAGTTGCCTATATCTCAGTTGCCTATGAGAGAGGTTCCTCTGACATTTGTCCCAAAGGTTGAGATTCCTGCTAATGCTGCAGCAGGTACACCTGCTGTGGACATTCCTGCACATTATGTATCGCAGTTTGTTCACGTCCCGTTTTCACGACAGGAAGTGAATACTATTAGACAAACTATTCCTGACATTAGGAAGAATCCGACAGGGTTCTATAAAGAGATAGAGTCCGTTTTGCAGTCCTCAGTGTTTACCCTAAGCGACATTGATTTGCTATTCCCTGTACTCCTGCCTGTAGATTTGTGGAAACAAGTTAGAACTATAGACGATGTACCAGGGTTGGGAGATACATGGGCTAACATAGTTAGGCTTGATGGGGAAAGGCCAGCTGGTGAGAGACCACCTCAGGTGATAATAACTTTGCCTGACAGAATCATTGCAAAACTGAAAACTATAATCCCCGAAAAGAGAATTATTTGGGACAAGCTTACGGCCTATGTCCAAGGAAAATCTGAGGGTGCTACCGAGTTCTTTAATTGGTTCGAACAGGTATTCTCGGATTTCAGTGGACAAGACTTAGTCACAGAGTCTGGGAAAAGATTATTTGTGGACAAATTTGTACGTGGATTGCTGCCTGACATCCAGCCACAAATTATGTCTTCTGAGAGCGCTTGGCAGGCGAAATCCCAATTAGAAGTACTGCACATGGCTCAGTACTACGAGAACCGTGTCAATAATGAAAAAGATAGAGTCGAGAAGAGAAAAGGTGATTTGAAGACTAAAGTATTGTTACAGCAAATTGTTAGAGGCCCCAGAGGGGGTAGTTCGCAGATTAGTGGTCAGTATGTTCCACAAGGGAATGTGCCCTTGGGTCCTGTGAATATTAACCAGTGTGCCTATTGTCGCCAGGAGGGTCATTGGCGTGCACAATGCCCCATCCTTCGACAGAGGTCGAATAACACATTTGGAAATATGGGTAGACGATCCAGAGTTCACCCGGGTGTAGGGGGCCCTGGTAGAGGCCAGTTTTCGCAGGATCCCCAACAACCTTTTTCACAGGATAATCAGACTTCCACTGTGGATACTAGAAACATATTTGATCATCCTTCTGCTGCATCTCTATCTGAAGAGCTTCCTTTTGATGATATTTTGTTTAGTTAGGATTGCCCGAAGCAGGGTTTGGAACCTACACCTATTCCCGTTAATCAGAAAGGTCCCTACGTTGAAATGGTAGTGGGAAATAGCAAACATCAATTTTTGATAGACACTGGAGCACAGAAGTGCTCCATTGATCATTCTCGGGTTCCAAACATTCCACTGTCAGGGCAAACCAATGTTTCTGTAGGGTTTTCTGGCACACCAGTTGTTTGTCCGGTTTCTTCACCGGTACCTATTTCTTTGGGTCCCTTTACGGACCACTGTCCATTTCTCTTGACTTCGAAAAGTGGAGAGAATTTGCTGGGGTTGAATCTGTTGAAGGAATTAAATGCGGTAATTCATTGTTCTTCTGATGGAGTGCGTTTGACGATTTCACCACAGCAATGTTCTGTTTCGCAATTCTTGACTAGACCTTTGCCGCCAGAATTCAGTAATGTACCAGAGTGTTTGTGGGCAGTTGATGACAATGATGTCGGTGTTTTGCAGATTGAGCCTCTTAAAATAGTTTCGAAACATGGAATTAAGCTGCCCCGTATTCCACAGTATAAGATCTCAGTTGAAGGTGAGCGAGCTTTGAAGAGCATTGTTTCCGATTTTGTGCATCGTGGGGTGATTGAGGAGATTGCAGGAAGTTTGTGCAATAGTCCGATTTTACCCGTGTACAAAAAAGGTAATAATGCAATTTCATTTCGTTTTATAATTGATTTACGTGCCATTAATAAAGTCGTCGCTCCGCAATTTCCAATTGTGCCTGATGTGACGACAATATTAACCATGATTCCAGCTACGGCTACTCACTTCAGTGTTGTGGACCTAAAGAATGCTTTCTTCAGTATTCCTATACATGAGGATAGTAGATACTTGTTCGCGTTCACCTGAGGGGGACGCTCATTCACATTTACTCGTGCACCTCAAGGTTATATTGAGAGTCCTAGTATTTATAGTAGGGCTTTGAAAGAGCAGCTTGATACCCTTGGATTGCCCCCTACTTGTACGTTGCTTCAATATGTTGATTTGCTTTTTGCCGCTGACTCTGAGAGCTCTTGTAAAGAGGGCACTGTGTTGTTGCTCATCCATCTAGCTAAGCATGGTCACAAAGCTTCGCTCAAAAAGTTTCAATATTGTTGCCAGGAGGTCGCCTATTTAGGCTATCTCCTGTCAAAGGAGGGAAGAAGATTGACACCTGAAAGAATAAAACACATTTCTGGCATGTCTGTCCCAAATACACAAAAGGAAGTTAGAGCCTTGATAGGTATGGCTTCTTACTGTAGGTTATGGATCCCAAACTTCTCACTAGTGATAAAACCGATGTTGGCCTTGACGAAGAAGGGTATTTCTTCGCCATTGCCATGGAATACGGAGCATCAACATTCATTTGAGTTGCTCAAGACTGCATTATGTTCGGCGCCAGTTTTGGGCACACCGAACCATGAGAAGGCCTTTGTGTTGTTTGTGCATGAATGTGATGGATGTGTTTTGGCTGTATTAACGCAGGAACATGGAGGGAAGAATAGGCCATGCGGTTACTACTCTTCCGCCCTTGATCCTGTTGCATGCGCTTTGCCAAGATGTTTGCGCGCTGTCGCTGCTGCTGCTGCGTCTGTAAGACAGAGTGAGGGAATGGTCCTAGACCATGATTTAACCCTGATGGTGCCTCACTCTGTAGATATTCTATTGAACAAAACCCAAACGCAACACCTCACTTCCGCACGACTCACAAGATATGAATTAATCTTGTTTGCTCCCCACATTCAAATTAGGAGGTGCTGCGTTCTTAATCCGGCTGAACTCCTACCTTTCCCGCAAAATACTGTTTGCGGTGACGAAGAGTCACATGACTGCCTGTATACTACTGAACAAGATACAAAAGGCAGAGTTGATTTGAGGCACACTCCTTTGGATAACCCACAAGGGGAGCTGTTTTGTGATGGCTCCTGCTTCAAACTACTGGATGGTACATCCACAGCTGCTTATGCAGTCACTACATTGAGTACGGTTGTGGAGACCAAGAGAATTACGCATAACTCTGCGCAGGCCGCAGAGGTTATAGCATTGACTCGAGCTTGTGAGCTTTCCGAAGGGCTAACAGTAAACATATATACTGATATGCAGTATGCCTTTGGGGTGGCTCACAACTTTGGGAGACTTTGGTCAGAGAGAGGGTTTTTAACTTCGCATGGCACCAAGATCCAACATGGCTCCCTGATAGTACAATTGCTTTCAGCGCTTGCGCTCCCTATTCAGTTAGCAATCATTAAGTGCGCAGCACATCGCAAGATTATAGATGATGTAGGGAAAGGGAATGCTTTCGCTGATCAAATAGCTAGACAAACTGCCTCTGATCTCTTCACGGAGATGTATGTTTCAAGGGAGACTGTAGATGCCTATGCAATGGATGAGGGTGTCGGGTCTGTACGGGATATCCAAGCCGATGCCACATTAAAAGAATACAAGAGGTGGTCTGAGGGCTTGGGGAAACTCGATGATGATGGGTGTTGGGTGGACATGGTTGAAGGGAAATGGTTGCTTCCTAATGCCTATATAGTAATGATGGTTACCATGGCACGCGGTCCCACACATGTGTGCGCTCAACAGATCATGAGAATGTTAGAGAAAGTCTCGGTAAATGATATGATTTCAAAAATTGCCCAGCATTATGTCCAAAATTGCATGATTTGCCTACAACACAATGTGGGAAAGGGGACAGCAACTCCAAGAGGTAGCTTTGGGCCTCCTTCTGTCCCGTTTGAAGTGATTCACTTTGACTTTATTGAAATGGAGCGATGTAACAATCTAAAATATGTCCTTGTGGTCATTTGCGCCTTTAGTAAGTGGGTCGAGGCTTTCCCTGTTAAAGACGCTACAGCCATGACCACTGCAAAGACCATGTTAAAGGAATTCTTCCCACGGTTCGGTTTGCCGAGAGTTATCTGGTCAGATAATGGTCCGCATTTTATCGCTGCTGTAATTCTACAGATATGTACGGCATTGCAAATTGACAAACGATTCCATTCGGCCAGACATGCTCAGAGCGCCGGATTAGTGGAAAGACACAATGGTATCATAAAAAACAAGCTCGCTAAGACGTGTGCCGGCACCAAACTAAAATGGCCGGACGCCTTACCGATCGTGTTACTAGCCATGCGTACAACCCCTCAAACTAAGACTGGGCTCTCTTTATTTGAGGTGGTAATGGGGAGACCTGCCAATATCTGGGGTCTTCCGAAGCCTAGGGCATTGAGGAATGAAGAAAATGTATTGCTTTCAGAATATTGTAGCCAGTTGACTAAAAACCTGTATTTCATTTATTACCAGGTACGAAACGCTTTACCCGCGCGATACGAGGGCCCAGGCCACAGTATACAACCTGGAAGTTGGGTTTTGGTCAAATCCTTTGACCGATCTTCCTGCCTTGCACCTCGGTGGCGGGGCCCGTTCCAGGTCCTGCTGGTCACCCAAACAGCGGTGCATGTCGCAGGCCGGAAGCATTGGATCCACCCGACGCATGTCAAGAAACTTCCTCACCCAGTGCCACACGTTACAGAAGAAACAGAACCCCTCGCTAACGCTGCAACCAATGATCCCAAAGCAGTGAGTAGCACTGAGAGTGCGTCGGAGAATCTTTCTGAGCCCGTGAGGCTTGGGGAAGCTGGCATTTTGTCTCCGCACTCTCCGAAAACTTTGCTCCCGGAAATTGCTGTTCCAACTTCACTTGCCTCTGATACGTTGCTTCCAACGGGAAGTGACGACATCTTGTTCTCGGATCAAACAATACTAGGCACAGCAAGATACAACTTCCGGCCACGAAGATAGACATACGGCACGGTTTTGCTGTGCATCTGATAGACATACGGCACGGTTCGGCTGTGCATTCAAGGAAGGAAAGGATCATCAAGGGCTTGCTTTTGCCCAAAAAGTTGAGGAAGGGGATTCTGTTGGCTAGGGGTTGTGGAAGGACTAAGAAGCCGCGCGACCGTAGTGTCGCCAGCAACGAACATTGGGGTCGTCGATTGAAAATCTACAATGCCTGCTACCACCACCGCTGCTGCTCGTATTGGACTTATAAATAAGGGGGTGACCAACTTGGACAATGAACAATGTGCCTGGGCCCCGAAAACGTATTGCTGTGTTTTTATGATAATATTTGGTTTTATAATAGTCACTGTCTTAGGCCTTTGGTATTTTGAAGAAACCCATCCTTTAGAGTCTTTGCTGCCGACTGAAATTGTACCCACTGTTCCTACAGCTTTTGTACATTTGCATACTCTGTCACCTAGGGATTCACAGCATAGACAGAAGTATCACAATAATTCCTTGTTGCTTATAATGAATGCAACACATGCCATTTTTAATAAGACTAATTGTTGGGTCTGCTCACATTTACCGCAACATGGGGATAAGGGGCTAGGTTGGTATATTCACCCTTTACCTTTGACAACTGCTTGTTATGCTTCACTTAGAGCACTGTTCTTTGGCCGATGGAACGATAGCATCTCGGGGAACTTTGATGGCACTAATTTGAATAGTTTTGAGAAACGTGTTCTGACTCCCCTGGAATGCTCGCTTTTCGCAAATAGGAGTAAGCTCAATATTGCTTCTATTAGGCCTTCTGATAAACTGTCTCGTCCTTTCCAATCTTTGATTTCCTTTAAAATGGCTTCGATAGGCAATAAGGATGCTGTGCCTCCTTCTTATACTGTTAACCATAGCCCCGATTCAGTTTCTTTCTGCATCCAGAGGAATGGCACCCGGTCAATGGGAGATTTTAAAGGTTGTGCCAACGTTGCAAATTTGCCTGGGGAAGACAGACCTTTGTATGTAGGCGAACCTATCCATTTTGTTTGCGGTAATGTAGCATTTCCATGGTTGCCCAGGGATTGGCAGAGAACTTGTTATCTAGGAATCCTGTTACCTGGGATGTTTATAGCAACTACTGTAGAGGTTTCGAAGGCTCGTCCACGGCGGGACGAGAATGGCGACACTCCAGCACAGGTTTTAGGAGATGTAGCAAAATCATTCCTTTGATTCTTTGGGCAGATAGCGAATTCCGAGGATATCAGGAAACTAGCGAGAGTACTGGAGAGAACCATCAACAGGACCACAGATATACTCTATAATATGACTTTAGAGCAGAAAGCGATCAGATTGGTAGCGCTTCAGAACCGGATGGCATTAGATGTCATTCTGGCTGAACGTGGTGGAGTATGTAAACTAGTGGGGTCCGCTTGCTGTGTTTTCGCACCAGATTCCTCCCCAACTATTTTTAAGGCAATACAGAATCTGCACATTCTTAGTTCAGAAGTGCATGTTCCCGAGGGAAATTGGGATCTTAGCGCTTGGTTCTGGGACTTCTTGCGGTCTTGGGGTTGGAAAGTGCTTTTAGTCTTGCTGATTATTTTGGTAATTCTGCTATTTCTTTGTTGTTGTATCCAATGTCTACCAAGTATATGTTCAATGCTAGGGGAATGTTGCGCTCAGGCGATAGGTACAATAGGACATAAAGTGTATGCCCCGGATAAAACCTCTAAGGAGTATGTACTGAAAGAGATCTTAGTAAAAGATCTAATGGCGATAGATATTTCTGACAGCTAGTCAGGGTGTATGGACGAATGACACATGGAGTTATTTGCAGGGAGATCAGAAGTAGTTCAGCGCTTGGCATAGGCCAAAAGGAGGGTTTGTCAAACTAGAAATTATATAGTGCCTCCTATTGCTATGAATGTATGTATATTGGCCTACGCCAAGCTTCTAACAAGCTGCTTATAAACTACATGTGAATAAACTCGCATTGCAAGGTCCTGACCTTAGAAACCATGCAAACTGTCATTTTGCGTCAAGCCGCCATTTTAGGTTTTCTTGCTCTATAAAGTCACCATGTGAGCTAAAATGGTAGCCTATGTTATTCAGAACAGAACTCGATTGTCATGACCTCTGTACAGCTAATGTATAACTTGCCTGCAGGCCACTTGTTAGGGTCATGAGCTGAGACCTTGTCCTTCTGCTGACCTGTGTGCAATGGATTACCTGTATCACCGAAACTGATCTATAATTGAATGAGAACACCTGCTTAACTATATTGTATAAATTAAGTCCTGCATTGTAATGTTAGGCCTAGAGCATACATTATTACCATTTCTTCTTGTTAATGTATAAACCTAAGATGAACTAGATTTGACCTGGCAAGGGACCCTAGAGCAGTAACTTATTTATGGAATGGTTAACCTGAAGAAAGGCTGGACAACAGGCTGGAGAAATGTATAAAAGCCTGACTGTTTCAATGAATATTTGCACTCACTGAGCACACCGAACCACGCCGGAGTTCGCTGTGTTGTACTGAGGGTCGATAGCTATCTGAATTTTGTTCTGTTCTTTTGTAACTGGATTCAGTATAAAATAAAGTGCTTTGTATGTTCCTTTGTAACCTGTGTTTGGTGTGTTTCCTTTTTGGTTACCCTGCCTCATATTATTTCCTTGTTTTCACAGTTGGCGCCCGGAATAGGGACCCTCAAGATTGATGCCGGATTATTGAAGGTTGACGCACGCTATCGGACCGGGATCGGACGGTGTGACATAACGGGCCCGACTGAACGAGACGCGACACCTCAACAGCGCTGCACGATCCGTTCCCTGGACGATAGCCGTGTGGTCTGAGACGGCATCTTGATGAGGGTCAATTTTTTGAGGCGGGCAGATTTGCCGAAATCACCATACACAAGGTAAAATTCATTAGGTAAGTCCTTTGTAAACCGATCGGTCCTCCTTAGGTTTGGTCAGGTGAGTCGTTACCCGACTCTTAATTCAACCCTGACAATTTGAATTTGGCGCATTGTATCTGCAGACACAATTATTGACCAGTTAACACCGAGTATTTGAGAAATGCCTGGGAAATTGTCTAGCTGCTTTAGGGCATTATTCCGCAGCGATAGACAATCTTTGGAATTTAGCCGTCCGGCACCACAGGAGGGGTCACTGGCATGTACTATGTACTGTAAGCATGGCATTGGAAGTGTAGTATTTAATAAAATTTGGCACAGACAAACCAGACATGCCTGCGAACTTCAGTGGCCAGTCAATGGTAGTTTTGAGATCCCTCGTATTGAATATTTAGAGTCAGTCTTGTTAAAAAAGAAGGCCAGACCTGCAGCATTTGATGTTTTGCAAAATTGGAAAAGAGAAGCGTTGCAGCAGCTTAAAAGTAGGGAAAAACATGTGCGCCGTCATAAAACAAATGCTGAAAAGACGTTGTTATATGATCAGGACAAACAGTCTGAGTCGGTTAGGAATATGGACAGGGCTTTCTCACTCGGTATTCAGAAAATCTATCCTTCTAAAGATCTTCATGTTTCTGATGAGTTTATCGACAAATTGTTAAATGAACGAAGGCCTGGTGCCTCTGCACCACCTCCGTATGTTCCTCTTCCTCCTGCTGTACCTCTTCCTGCTGTTATTCCTGCTCTTCCTGCTCAACCTGTTGTTCCTATTCCTCCGGTTGTTGTTCCTACACCTGCTCCTCTGCCTCTTCCCATTGCACCAGTAATAGTACCTCCATTGAATTTGCCTGCACCCTCACTCCCAAGTAGTTCTGTAGCGCTTGTAGTTGATCAGGGTGCGGGGTCGAGGATTGTTACTCGTAATACTGTTCTACAGAAAAGAAACAGGATTTGTTTGCATGGGCTAAGCATTGTATGGAGAGAGATGATCGAGCTAATGTTCTTGCCACACTTTCTAATATGGATAATTTTCCTGAGAAAAACGTTTTCATTGAAGGTTTAGGGATTCATTTATGTGTAATGTGGGGTAAATTAAATAATGCAGACCTCCCACAAGGGTTGAGGGACCTGAATACTTTAGCGTTTTCAAGAGACATTGTGGAGAAGGTACATGAGCATGTTGAGAGGATATTTGAGTATAGAAAGGAGTTGGAAAGGTTACGGAATGAGGATGACGAAGAAGAAAGTATGTATGTACAGAAACGATTTCTTCCTCGTCGTAAATCGTTATCTGAGGAGGCGCGGATTTGTACAAAAGATGCGATTAGATGAATTTCAGACATATCGATAACTCCAGTTGAGGTATATGACACATACAGTCAATATACGCTAGAAATGCAGAGGAAAGTGATACAGGTAATGGTAGAGTACCTGCAGGATGAATGTTTAAAGAGAAAGGGTAGTTGTCCCACAGAGTTATTGAGCATTTATAAGAGAGCTTTTTCACTTGACACTTCTTCAACTGCTTTAGCGCTCGACTTAGCTCTGTTGCTTAGTAGGCGTTCGGAGTTGCCTATATCTCAGTTGCCTATGAGAGAGGTTCCTCTGACATTTGTCCCAAAGGTTGAGATTCCTGCTAATGCTGCAGCAGGTACACCTGCTGTGGACATTCCTGCACATTATGTATCGCAGTTTGTTCACGTCCCGTTTTCACGACAGGAAGTGAATACTATTAGACAAACTATTCCTGACATTAGGAAGAATCCGACAGGGTTCTATAAAGAGATAGAGTCCGTTTTGCAGTCCTCAGTGTTTACCCTAGGCGACATTGATTTGCTATTCCCTGTACTCCTGCCGGTAGATTTGTGGAAACAAGTTAGAACTATAGACGATGTACCAGGGTTGGGAGATACATGGGCTAACATAGTTAGGCTTGATGGGGAAAGGCCAGCTGGTGAGAGACCACCTCAGGTGATACTAACTTTGCCTGACAGAATCATTGCAAAACTGAAAACTATAATCCTCGAAAAGAGAATTATTTGGGACAAGCTTACGGCCTATGTCCAAGGAAAATCTGAGGGTGCTACCGAGTTCTTTAATCGGTTCGAACAGGTATTCTCGGATTTCAGTGGACAAGACTTAGGCACAGAGTCTGGGAAAAGATTATTTGTGGACAAATTTGTACGTGGATTGCTGCCTGACATCCAGTCACAAATTATGTCTTCTGAGAGCGCTTGGCAGGCGAAATCCCAATCAGAAGTACTACACATGGATCAGTACTACGAGAACCGTGTCAATAATGAAAAAGATAGAGTCGAGAAGAGAAAAGGTGATTTGAAGACTAAAGTATTGTTACAGCAAATTGTTAGAGGCCCCAGAGGGGGTAGTTCGCAGATTAGAGGTCAGTATGTTCCACAAGGGAATGTGCCCTTGGGTCCTGTGAATATTAACCAGTGGGCCTATTGTCGCCAGGAGGGTCATTGGCGTGCACAATGCCCCGTCCTTTGACAGAGGTCGAATAACACATTTGGAAATATGGGTAGACGATCCAGAGGTCACCCGGGTGTAGGGGGCCCTGGTAGAGGCCAGTTTTCGCAGGATCCCCAACAACCTTTTTCACAGGATAATCAGACTTCGACTGTGGATACTAGAAACATATTTGATCATCCTTCTGCTGCATCTCTATCTGAAGAGCTTCCTTTTGATGATATTTTGTTTAGTTAGGATTTCCCGAAGCAGAGTTTGGAACCTACACCTATTCCCGTTAATCAGAAAGGTCCCTACGTTGAAATGGTAGTGGGAAATAGCAAACATCAATTTTTGATAGACACTGGAGCACAGAAGTGCTCCATTGATCATTCTCGGGTTCCAAACATTCCACTGTCAGGGCAAACCAATGTTTCTGTAGGGTTTTCTGGCACACAAGTTGTTTGTCCGGTTTCTTCACCGGTACCTATTTCTTTGGGTCCCTTTAAGGACCACTGTCCATTTCTCTTGACTTCGAATTGTGGAGAGAATTTGCTGGGGTTGAATCTGTTGAAGGAATTAAATGCGGTAATTCATTGTTCTTCTGATGGAGTGCGTTTGACGATTTCACCACAGCAATGTTCTGTTTCGCAATTCTTGACTAGACCTTTGCCGCCAGAATTCAGTAATGTACCAGAGTGTTTGTGGGCAGTTGATGACAATGATGTCGGTGTTTTGCAGATTGAGCCTCTTAAAATAGTTTTGAAACATGGAATTAAGCTGCCCCGTATTCCACAGTATAAGATCTCAGTTGAAGGCGAGCGAGCTTTGAAGAGCATTGTTTCCGATTTTGTGCATCGTGGGGTGATTGAGGAGATTGCAGGAAGTTTGTGCAATAGTCCGATTTTACCCGTGTACAAAAAAGGTGATAATGCAATTCCATTTCGTTTTATAATTGATTTACGTGCCATTAATAAAGTCGTCGCTCCGCAATTTCCAATTGTGCCTGATGTGACGACAATATTAACCATGATTCCAGCTACGGCTACTCACTTCAGTGTTGTGGACCTAAAGAATGCTTTCTTCAGTATTCCTATACATGAGGATAGTAGATACTTGTTCGCGTTCACCTTAGGGGGACGCTCATTCACATTTACTCGTTTACTCGTGCACCTCAAGGTTATATTGAGAGTCCTAGTATTTATAGTAGGGCTTTGAAAGAGCAGCTTGATACCCTTGGATTGCCCCCTACTTGTACGTTGCTTCAATATGTTGATTTGCTTTTAGCCGCTGACTCTGAGAGCTCTTGTAAAGAGGGCACTGTGTTGTTGCTCATCCATCTAGCTAAGCATGGTCACAAAGCTTCGCTCAAAAAGTTTCAATATTGTTGCCAGGAGGTCGCCTATTTAGGCTATCTCCTGTCAAAGGAGGGAAGAAGATTGACACCTGAAAGAATAAATCACATTTCTGGCATGTCTGTCCCAAATACACAAAAGGAAGTTAGAGCCTTGATAGGTATGGCTTCTTACTGTAGGTTATGGATCCCAAACTTCTCACTAGTGATAAAACCGATGTTGGCCTTGACGAAGAAGGGTATTTCTTCGCCATTGCCATGGAATAAGTAGCATCAACATTCATTCGAGTTGCTCAAGACTGCATTATGTTCGGCGCCAGTTTTGGGCACACCGAACCATGAGAAGGCCTTTGTGTTGTTTGTGCATGAATGTGATGGATGTGTTTTAGCTGTATTAACACAGGAACATGGAGGGAAGAATAGGCCATGCGGTTACTACTCTTCCGCCCTTGATCCTGTTGCATGCGCTTTGCCAAGATGTTTGCGCGCTGTCGCTGCTGCTGCTGCGTCTGTAAGACAGAGTGAGGGAATGGTCCTAGGCCATGATTTAACCCTGATGGTGCCTCATTCTGTAAATATTCTATTGAACCAAACCCAAACGCAACACCTCACTTCCGCACGACTGACAAGATATGAATTAATCTTGTTTGCTCCCCACATTCAAATTAGGAGGTGCTGCGTTCTTAATCCGGCTGAACTCCTACCTTTCCCGCAAAATACTGTTTGCGGTGACGAAGAGTCACATGACTGCCTGTATACTACTGAACAAGATACAAAAGGCAGAGTTGATTTGAGGCACACTCCTTTGGATAACCCACAAGGGGAGCTGTTTTGTGATGGCTCCTGCTTCAAACTACTGGATGGTACATCCACAGCTGCTCATGCAGTCACTACATTGAGTACGGTTGTGGAGACCAAGAGAATTACGCATAACTCTGCGCAGGCCGCAGAGATTATAGCATTGACTCGAGCTTGTGAGCTTTCCGAAGGGCTAACACTAAACATATATACTGATAGGCAGTATGCCTTTGGGGTGGCTCACAACTTTGGGAGACTTTGGTCAGAGAGAGGGTTTTTAACTTCGCATGGCACCAAGATCCAACATGGCTCCCTGATAGTACAATTGCTTTCAGCGCTTGCGCTCCCTAGTCAGTTAGCAATCATTAAGTGCACAGCACCTCGCAAGATTATAGATGATGTAGGGAAAGGGAATGCTTTCGCTGATCAAATAGCTAGACAAACTGCCTCTCATCTCTTCACGGAGATGTATGTTTCAAGGGAGACTGTAGATGCCTATGCAATGGATGAGGGTGTCGGGTCTGTACGGGATATCCAAGCCGATGCCACATTAAAAGAATACAAGAGGTGGTCTGAGGGCTTAGGGAAACTCGATGATGATGGGTGTTGGGTGGACATGGTTGAAGGGAAATGGTTGCTTCCTAATGCCTATATAGTAATGAATGTTACCATGGCACACGGTCCCACACGTGTGCGCTCAACAGATCATGAGAATGTTAGAGAAAGTCTGAGTAAATGATAAGATTTCAAAAATTGCCCAGCATTATGTCCAAAATTGCATGATTTGCCTACAACACAATGTGGGAAAGGGGACAGCAACTCCAAGAGGTAGCTTTGGGCCTCCTTCTGTCCCGTTTGAAGTGATTCACTTTGACTTTATTGAAATGGAGTGATGTAACAATCTAAAATATGTCCTTGTGGTCATTTGCGCCTTTAGTAAGTGGGTCGAGGCTTTCCCTGTTAAAGACGCTACAGCCATGACCACTGCAAAGAACATGTTAAAGGAATTCTTCCCACGGTTCGGTTTGCCGAGAGTTATCTGGTCAGATAATGGTCCGCATTTTATCGCTGCTGTAATTCTACAGATATGTACGGCATTGCAAATTGACAAACGATTCCATTCGGCCAGACATGCTCAGAGTGCCGGATTAGTGGAAAGACACAATGGTATCATAAAAAACAAGCTCGCTAAGACGTGTGCCGGCACCAAACTAAAATGGCCGGACGCCTTACCGATCGTGTTACTAGCCATGCGTACAACCCCTCAAACTAAGACTGGGCTCTCTCCATTTGAGGTGGTAATGGGGAGACCTGCCAAAATCTGGGGTCTTCCGAAGCCTAGGGCATTGAGGAATGTAGAAAATGTATTGCTTTCAGACTATTGTGGCCAGTTGACTAAAAACCTGTATTTCATTTATCACCAGGTACGAAACGCTTTACCCGCGCGATACGAGGGCCCAGGCCACAGTATACAACCTGGAAGTTGGGTTTTGGTCAAATCCTTTGACCGATCTTCCTGCCTTGCACCTCGGTGGCGGGGCCCGTTCCAGGTCCTGCTGGTCATCCAAACAGCGGTGCATGTCGCAGGCCGGAAGCATTGGATCCACCCGACGCATGTCAAGAAACTTCCTCACCCAGTGCCACACGTTACAGAAGAAACAGAACCCCTCGCTAACGCTGCACCCAATGATCCCAAAGCAGTGAGTAGCACTGAGAGTGCGTCGGAGAATCTTTCTGAGCCCGTGAGGCTTGGGGAAGCTGCCATTTTGTCTCCGCACTCTCCGAAAATTTTGCTCCTGGAAATTGCTGTTCCAACTTCACTTGCCTCTGATACGTTGCTTCCAACGGGAAGTGACGACATCTTGTTCTCTGATCAAACAATACTAGGCACAGCAAGATACAACTTCCGGCCACGAAGATAGACATACGGCACGGTTTTGCTGTGCATCTGATAGACATACGGCACGGTTCGGTTGTGCATTCAAGGAAGGAAAGGATCATCAAGGGCTTGCTTTTGCCCAAAAAGTTGAGGAAGGGGATTCTGTTGGCTAGGAGTTGTGGAAGGACTAAGAAGCAGCGCGACCGTAGTGTCGCCAGCAACGAACATTGGGGTCGTCGATTGAAAATCTACAATGCCTGCTACCACCACGGCTGCTGCTCGTATTGGACTTATAAATAAGGGGGTGACCAACTCGGACAATGAACAATGTGCCTGAGCCCCGAAAACGTATTGCTGTGTTTTTATGATAATATTTGGTTTTATAATAGTCACTGTCTTAGGCCTTTGGTATTTTGAAGAAACTCATCATTTAGAGTCTTTGCTGCCGACTGAAATTGTACCCACTGTTCCTACAGCTTTTGTTCATTTGCATACTCTGTCACCTAGGGACTCACAGCATAGACAGAAGTATCACAATAATACCTTGTTGCTTATAATGAATGCAAGACATGCCATTTTTAATAAGACTAATTGTTGGGTCTGCTCACATTTACCGCAACATGGGGATAAGGGGCTAGGTTGGTATATTCACCCTTTACCTTTGACAACTGCTTGTTATGCTTCACTTAGAGCACTGTTCTTTGGCCGATGGAATGATAGCATCTCGGGGAACTTTGATGGCCCTAATTTGAATAGTTTTGAGAAACGTGTTCTGACTCCCCTGGAATGCTCGCTTTTCGCAAATAGGAGTAAGCTCAATATTGCTTCTATTAGGCCTTCTGATAGACTGTCTCGTCCTTTCCAATCTTTGATTTCCTTTAAAATGGCTCCGATAGGCAATAAGGATGCTGTGCCTCCTTCTTATACTGTTAACCATAGCCCCGATTCAGTTTCTTTCTGCATCCAGAGGAATGGCACCCGGTCAATGGGAGATTTTAAAGGTTTTGCCAACGTTGCAAATTTGACTGGGGAAGACAGACCTTTGTATGTAGGCAAACCAATCTATTTTGTTTGCGGTAATGTAGCATTTCCATGGTTGCCCAGGGATTGGCAGGGAACTTGTTATCTAGGAATCCTGTTACCTGGGATGTTTATAGCAACTACTGTAGAGGTTTCGAAGGCTCATCCACGGCGGGACGAGAATGGCGACACTCCAGCACAGGTTTTAGGAGATGTAGCGAAATCATTCCTTCGATTCTTTGGGCAGATAGCGAATTCCGAGGATATCAGGAAACTAGCGAGAGTACTGGAGAGAACCATCAACCGGACCACAGATATACTCTATAATATGACTTTAGAGCAGAAAGCGTTCAGATTGGTAGCGCTTCAGAACCGGATGGCATTAGATGTCATTCTGGCTGAACGTGGTGGAGTATGTAAACTAGTGGGGTCCGCCCACTGTGTTTTCGCACCGGATTCCTCCCCAACTATTTTTAAGGCAATACAGAATCTGCACATTCTTAGTTCAGAAGTGCATGTTCCCGAGGGAAATTGGGATCTTAGCGCTTGGTTCTGGGACTTCTTGCAGTCTTGGGGTTGGAAAGTGCTTTCAGTCTTGCTGATTATTTTGGGAATTCTGCTATTTCTTTGTTGTTGTATCCAATGTCTACCAAGTATATGTTCAATGCTAGGGGAATGTTGTGCTCAGGCGATAGGTACAATAGGACATAAAGTGTATGCCCCGGATAAAACCTCTAAGGAGTATGTACTGAAAGAGATCTTAGTAAAAGATCTAATGGCGATAGATATTTCTGACAGCTATTCAGGGTGTATGGACGAATGACACATGGAGTTATTTGCAGGGAGATCAGAAGTAGTTTAGCACTTGGCATAGGCCAAAAGGAGGGTTTGTCAAACTAGAAATTATATCGTGCCTCCTATTGCTATGAATATATGTATATTGGCCTACGCCAAGCTGCTAACAAGCTGCTTATAAACTACATGTGAATAAACTCGCATTGCAAGGTCCTGACCTTAGAAACCATGTAAACTGTCATTTTGGGTCAAGCCGCCATTTTAGGTTTTCTTGCTCTATAAAGTCACCATGTGAGCTAAAATGGTAGCCTATGTTATTCAGAACAGAACTCGATTGTCATGACCTCTGTACAGCTAATGTATAACTTGCCTGCAGGCCACTTGTTAGGGTCATGAGCTGAGACCTTGTCCTTCTGCTGACCTGTGTGCAATGGATTACCTGTATCACCGAAACTGATCTATAATTGAATGAGAACACCTGCTTAACTATATTGTATAAATTAAGTCCCGCATTGTAATGTTAGGCCTAGAGCATACATTATTACCATTTCTTCTTGTTAATGTATAAACCTAAGATGAACTAGATTTGACCTGGCAAGGGACCCTAGAGCAGTAACTTATTTATGGAATGGTTAACCTGAAGAAAGGCTGGACAACAGGCTGGAGAAATGTATAAAAGCCTGACTGTTTCAATGAATATTTGCACTCACTGAGCACACCGAACCACGCCGGAGTTCGCTGTGTTGTACCGAGGGTCGATAGCTATCTGAATTTTGTTCTGTTCTTTTGTAACTGGATTCAGTATAAAATAAAGTGCTTTGTATGTTCCTTTGTAACCTGTGTTTGGTGTGTTTCGTTTTTGGTTACCCTGCCTCATATTATTTCCTTGTTTTCACAGCATCAAATGAAAAAGTGTTCAAACAAAAGTTCAGAGCTTCTTCCATCTCTTTGTTGGAAAGGGATTTTCCCTTCGCTAAGATTCCAAATAGTTCACTCTTCATCCAAAGGGGCTCCCTTCCCCAAGCTTTCCAGTCTCTCAATGGATTCACATCAACACAATGCCTCGGGATTCTTCCCAGCTTTCAGGCTTTTTGTCTCTTTCATCAATATCATACATTTCAACTCTTTAAGTTCACAATGCACAAGCGTCTCTCAATATTCAACCATAAACGTACAGATGAGTCACATGGCTTCTCTTTAAAGGGATATATTCGGTCTAGGCGCAGTTGTCAATCCGCATGGTCCACACAGTACAGGTCATGCAACAGACACACCTGATTGGCTTCTTTTCCACAGTCACACTACCACTGCTTCAGCTCAAAAGTGGTATTGAACTTATATTTTTGCAGTCCTTTTCAACACTTGTTTTGCCAACATTCACTTGTTGGATTATCACACTTTCTCATAGTGTTGCCACAGTTTCAACTTTCATTTTGTACAGTTCCTCTTTTCCTTCTGGCTCTTGACAATGCTTGCTTTTCCTCAATGTATACAATTCACAGTTCTTTATGTTCATTAACATTGCTTGCATTGTTTAGTATCCATGATTCACAGTTCATTTGTATCAGGGAATGCTTTCTCTGCTTTCCACTTATTATGCATTCATTCATTATTACTTTCCTTTGGTTAGGCATTCAAAATTGCAGTTCATTCATATCCAAAACAACATAACCGCAAACTCCCAGTTCACTCTGCTGCTGGGAATTTGCACCCTGCTCACAGGCTTCTCATTCCATTTCAGGTTTCCTGCTTTTCTGGCCCTTGTGCAGCCTTCCCAATTTCGCTACTGTTCGGTATTCTCAAACCGCATCAAACATCTGTGTTTTCCTTTTCTGAACCGGCAATCACATTGCCTCCACTGCCGCTCACAATAGCGGACCATTTATACCACCCCTCTTGCTTCAGATGCAGGCCATTCACATTGATTTCACAATGGCCTTGGTACTCGGCATCCCTCTTCTTCGTGCCAGTAAAAGAATGGTGTTTTTGTATGTTTGAATTAATAAAGTATGAAAGTAACTTCCTATGTGGTCTCTTCCTCGTCTCAGTACCATACTGTTGTCCATTTGGGAATGGTTTTCTAATACAATATGGGAGGGATTGGAAACATCCCATAAAAGCCTGGTGGACATTTTATTCTGGATTAAAGCAAAATGGGGGATGCCCTGTCTCACCCAATGGTGCCTTATCCCCACTCCCCATGTCTTCTCCTCCCATGTGATCCTCCCTCACATATCGAAAACCCAGGGTCAGGATTCAAAAGCAAAAGCCTTTCCCTGGACACCTGGGTGGAGGATATTTTGGGGAAATATGTGAGGATGCCCTCAAATTACTCACAGGGCATAGACAGAGAAGACCTGTTTTCTGGTTCTTCCCTTCCTGCACCAGCATAGTTCAAGTCTTTACATATCCTTAGTATTGGTAGATTGTAGGCTTCCAGAGATACCGAGTTTCTCAGTGAGGCAGCTTGGGTACTTCAGTATGACAGCCTTGTATTGATGCAGTAGGATTTGAAGATAATACGGAATTGTTGTAGCATACAGTACACATCTCAAGAATGCAAGGGTAGTCGCCAGAATCCTTAGGCTTCACCATTGACAGCAATCTGTACTTCCAGAAACACATAGTCAAGAAGGCCCAAATAGCTTGCCTCAGAATCTCTAAACTTCAGAAATCAGTCCTGTCATCCCACCACAGGACCTCCAGACCATAGTGCAGGCCCTTGTGGTCTTGTACATCAATGGGGGAAATGGTGTACTGACAGGGCTCCCAGCTGCTCACTTGGCTCCCCTAAAAGCAGTTCACCACGCTGCAACACGTCTTATTATGGGAGCACAGGAAATGTGACCGAATTACCCCCATCCTAAGCAAACTACATTGTTTCCACTCCAAGCCAGGATACTGCTCAAGACTGCATGTATTATCTACAAAGCAGGCACAAGTAGCACAACAGCGTACCTGCTTGTTAGGCAGAATCATATGCTGTATCCTTTGGGAACACCACATACAATTAAGACTACAAGTGTAAGTACAATTTCACATTTGGTACAAGCCTGTACTACACAGTAAAGTGGTATTGATGGCTGAGCAGCCAGACCTATCTCAAGAGTAAAGTAAGCAGTACAAGAAGTTACACAAAGGGCAATTACTAAGATTCAAGCAAACACTGATTCAAGGTTTCTCTTGGCTATCCGGTTCACTGCAGCGATGTACAGCAAATTCGACCAGGAGAGGGAGGCTGGCATTTGGTGTTTGGCGAGCTGGTTGGTCCCACCAAGCTCAAGGGAAGAAGATTCCTTGCAGATCCTCTCTGTCGTCGAAGTTTCGGGCAACAGCAGGGCTTCACCGGGATGTCCAGTAGTTGCAGCAGTCGTCTTCCTTCAACTTCTCTTCAGTTCTCTCGATCCAGTGGCGACTCTGCTTTCCAGTCCGAGAGGCTGGCTTTTTATGCACCAAATCCCCCATTCACACAGCCTGGCTGTCAATCACACAGCAGGGTGGCTGTACTGACAGGACAGTCACCTAGCCAATCAAACTAGAGTGCGACTTGGGTCTCCAAGGAGACCCTGTGCAGGGGGCCTCAAACCCCTCCCTCACATCCTGTCCACCCAGACCCTCAGGCGCCTAAGGAGGGCTTCTGTGCAGAAGCCCGCCTAAGGACGGCGAACAAAGGAATCAAACCTGGTTTGGCGCGCAGAGTAAAACACGAGAAAGACTTTTATAAAAAGAAATGGAAAATAAACCCGACCGGAATCAAAATAAAATAAAAGAGGTCCAGCGGGTTAGAGTTTGAGGCTACCACCATAGCCTCTAACAGTACCGAGGCTATTTTCATAGCTCGCGGTAGAATAAAAATAGTAGATAAAACTGCCACCAGCCAAATCTTAGAGAAAGGGGAACATAATAATGTTCCATGAGAATTAGACAAAAAGGGATAACTATTAACCCCTCCAGTACTCTATTGGAAGATAGGTTGTACTGGGTCTGTACATTTAAAAAGACTAGTAAAGTCAATGGCAACTTTACATGTTCTGGGGGACAGTAGTCAGTCCCAGAAATATGGAGTTTAAAGTGGGAAGTCTGAAAAAGACAACCCTGTGTCACTGCACTGAAAGTGCTGTGTGACACACAGTAAAAAGATGGTGCCTATGGGGTGGGAGATACTCCATAGCCCATGAGCAGAAAATGTACAAAACACAACAAAACACTTGTAAGAGTGGGAAAAAAAGGCTCACACTCTTACCAGGGAAAAACATTAAACCCTAGAAATCCAGCAAAGCTGCTGAGGGACTCAACAGGTAAGGGAAATTGGCCATTCTGGAGAATTCTCCCTAACACTGCTGGCTAAACTACACATAACTGGTGGCACATGCTCCTCGTGCAGCAAATCGACCATCCGGCTTGAATCACAACTCGTCCACAAAGCGAGAACCAGCAAACAATCCTCTTGTCATGCACCAACTCTCTGGAACTCGATCCTGGTGTCGGCTTATGATGCCCACACAATTCTCCAACTTTGAAAATCTCTCAAAAAATGGGTCTTACAAGATCACCTAACCAAGGGCTAATTCCAATGTATGGACGTACTAATTCACAGACCTCAAAGTACTGCACTACTGTTAAAAGATACCAGCTCAAATACCGGCTACCCACACTGTACAGCCCTCTACTGCTCTGTAGCTAGGTCCATGCTTTAATCAATAAAATAAAAATAACTTCCAGAAGGGCATTGTCACCATTTAAGTGGGAGAGGACAAAGGCTTGGACAACAGATCTACAGTTCATTTATGGGATGAAAAGCTTAATTTTTCACAGCAGAAAAAGTTTGTACCAAGCCGTTTGTGTCTTCCTTGCTGTGCACTGTTTGAAGAAGAGGTGGCTTTTAATTGCGAACCCAAGGGACTCGCTGCCGGTGGCCAGCTGAGGGTGTGAAGCTCTCAAGATGCATAGCAGAGAGCCAGTTCTGGATGTCTGGGTGTTTGATGTTGTTGGTCAACAGTATGAATTCAGTCTTGGAGGGGTTGAGTTAGAGGTAAGAACTGGACATCCACGACTGGATTAATGAGCGGCAAGCCTTCAGCCTATGGATGTCTTTGATGGAGAATATCTTGAGGTAAAGCTGGGTGTCATCTGTGTGTTGGTAGATGTGAATGATGTGTCAAATGAAGAGTGTTCCAAGTGGTTCCATGTAAAGATTGAAGATCACAGAGGAGAGAATGGATCCTTGAGGGACTCCACAGGGGATGGATAGAGACTGTGATCTGGAGGAATCTATTTGTATGAGCTGGTGGTGGTGAGCAAGTTAGGAACTGAACCAGCAGATGATCCCTGTGCAGTGATGTGAAATGTCTTTGAGTGTCTTGTGGTCTTCAATGTCGATTGATGCTGAGATGTCAAGGAGAACCAGGCGGCAAGGATGGCCATCATTGAGGATTTAAAGTGCATCGACGATCACCTTGATGGCTGCCATTTCTTTGCTGCTTCCGAGTCTGGAGCAAAATTGGTAGGTGGTGTTTCGGAAGCGTTACATGGCTGCTGCTTTCTTAAGGATCTTACCTAGGAAGTGAAGATGGTCTACAGGAACTTAGTTGCTAAAGTTTTTAGGGTCCAGTGTTTGTTTTTTGAGAAGCAAGAGGATTTGTCCATTCTTGAGGGTCAAGGGGAAGGTACCTTGAGTTAGGATACTGACGTTGGTTATGAGGTAAGGGAGCAATGCTTCAATCAGTCAGAAGGGTTTTGAGTACAAAGGCAGGGAGGATATTGTGCACTTATGAAGTAGCCTTGAGGGATGCTAGAGAGACAGTGAGGACTTCCATAGTGAGTGTCTTGAAAGTTGTACAGGTAGTTGTGATTTTGTAAGATGCGATGTGAAGTATGCTGTTATTTGTAGCAGTGGTGTCTAGGTGTTGGCGGATCATACTGAACTTGTTGATGAAGAAAGAGTTGATGACTGGATTCTTTTATGGAATGTGGTATGGGTGGGTCAGGAAGAGGGTTCATGCTTGATGGCTTTGAAGAGAGCTTCATTTTCATTGTTGGCTTGGCTATGGAGTTTTGTTAGTAGTTGGACTTGGCAGAGGTGTTCAGTTTTCTGTGTGTTGGACAGAGTTCCTTGAGAAGGGTGAGGTTGGACACACTGCAGAATATTCTACAAGTCTTTTCTTGTGTTCTGATGGTTTGTTGATGTTGAGTTTAGTTTTTGAGTGTACCATGGTGTAGAAGGTTAGGCTTGAAGATATATTGTTTTACTGGGGCAAGGTGGTTGATGTTGGTTGTGAGGGTGTTGTGAAGTTCCTTCAGAAGCAAGTCGCAATCCTGGTTCATCTGAAATGTATCGATCCATGTGAGATGGAGGTTTGTGCAGTCTTCCATTAGAGCCTCCTCTGGGAAGATCTTGAATGATCGAAGGCTCGTTTGCTGGGTTTCCAATGGGTGTGCTTAACTGGTGTAGTGTGGCTAATGTCAAAGGGGATTGTCAGATGGTGTGACCAGTTGAGTGGGATTGGTGAGCCCTAATAAAATGTGGGCAAGGCAGTGATGATGAGGTTGACAATATTGCCTTTCCTGTGAGTTGGGTCTTTTGTGTGCTATGTGAGGTTCACAGTGTGAAGTAGGCAGTGGAGATCTTCCTTCATTGAGTTAGTTGATGGGTTGATATGGATGTTAAAGTGGCACAGGTTGTTGTTGGTGTGCATGATTGTTTTATTTTGGAGGGATTTTTCAGTGAGGGGTCTTTCTATTTTTATTTTGTTTGTTTTCTTTTAGATTTTTTTCTTTTTATCATTTCTCCAGACTGAGGTGTCAGAACACAGAGGTGGAGATGTTTGAGGAGGAAGTTCAGCATAAGGCTGAGTTCACGTCCACTGGTGACAAGACTGCAGAGGTGGAGCGGGTCAGTATTTGAGTAAAACTGGAGGTTGTATACGAATTGTTCGTATTACAACTGTTCGAATGACAATTGACCTTTTCACAATTGACCGAATTGTGAAGGTCAATGGTAACATATATGCGGGGGGAACCCCCCGCAACCCCCCCACCCAACCCAAACCTGCCCAAAACCCCTTTTATATATATATACATATATATATATATATATATATATATATATATATATATATATATATATATATATATATATATATATATATATATATATATATATATATATTGTCAATTCTACCTTCAAGTAGCCAAGTCGAGCTGCACTCTCCATAAAGCCATGCTTGCCCAGTTTCCACCAAACAGCAAACGAAAGGGGGGGGGGAAATAAAGTTCCACACCAACCGTTTTTCGTTTTGCTGATTTTCTTCCTTTATTGATCCACATGGGAAAAAAGCATTTAAAAACCATGGAAATCCATTTCCAAAAATAGAGAGTATGACCCCAGTGTGGGTCCTCCCAAGTGCAACACTTGAGGCGTGACGCGTTTCGCGGCCAACTCGCCGCTTTTTCACAACAGAAACCTTCTCCATCGTACACCACTTTAAAACATGAGGCTAGGAGGAGGAGAGAGGGAAAGGAGGGGGTGGGCAGGCAGCCAACATAGAGATCAAAGAAGGCCACATTTAGTGATCTGCATTACGTGCCAAAACCATGGCAGACATCTTTGCCTAGTGAATTTGCCTAACAGACATACATTCATTCGAATGAGCATTTTATTACTAGAGGTAAGTTTAAAGTGCATTGTGCATTAGCAGCTGAGATGAAATATCTATGTCCTAAATGACATTCGTTCAACCCATTAACTCTGATTGCCTCTTTGTCTTTTACTTCAAACATATATTGATCGTACTGGGCAAAAAGAGAGAAAGATTTAAAAAAGTATGGAACATTCACAGCCCAAGTTTTTTTTCTCTTTTTTTCCTTTTTTTTCCTTTTTTTCCCCCCGATTTTAAAGTGACTAGTGCATAATTAAAACCATCTATAACTCCCTTAGTAGGATATAAACGAATATCTAAAACCCCGAATTATGGGTCTCTGTAGCTCACCCTAAATCTGTTAGGTCTTATATTCATTATAATAATAGTGTCTGGGATCCAATCGTTTATAATATTGGATCTCTGCTCGGTCCCTGTTTATCTATTTATTTAATGAAGTACTTAGTGCAAGGGAAGTCCCAATTCCAACATAATAATTGAAATCGAGATAACATACTCGATATATCTAGCCATGAATGGAAGATTGTCCCCAAATACACAACAACATTAGTAAGTTGATATCCGGTTTGCAGACTATATTTTTTTCTAGTTAAGTCTACTTCCCAATTAGACTCTCCTTGCTCTTCTTCTTCCCTTCTCTACTCCCCCATTCCCATATATAGAGAAAATAGTGCAGAGCAACAAATGTGCTCAAAAGCAAACACAAAATTACCAATCCCATTAGAAATTATTTAAAATACAGAAACTTTAAAACCAACTATTTGATCTCGTATATCGTTTCGAAGCACCTATTCATTATTTGGGAACCGTGAAGGGAATTTGAATACTAATTTTGCATAGCATAAAGTAAGCAAAGTAAACATATAGTTACTGTTTCAATGGAGATGTGCCAAATAGGGGACAAAAACATTCCTTTAGCTGCCCAGAAAGGTGTATAACTCTTCATCAATATTATGCCCATTGGGCTGTTTACTCTCAAAATCTAGTATACACCTTGTTTCTTTTTGTCTCAGCTGCTTCTCATTATCACCTCCCCGGGGGCCCAACTCTATTTTATACACACCAAAGAATTTGAAACTGTCTATTTCTTTGTTATGACATTCATAAAAATGTTTAGCCATGGGGTAGTTCACATCATTGTGTGTGATGGCTCGCACATGCTGTTGTATTCGAATCTTTAACTTGCATTTTGTGCTGCCAATATAGTATTTATGGCATGCACAGGTGAGGGCATAGACTACATAATCTGTTTCAGAGGTGATCCGTTGTTTGATCTCTGTTTTGTGTCCTGTCACTGGATGTTTAAAAGTGTCGCCGTCAATTGCAAATTTACATATATTACAGCGTGTGCATTTATGAAAGCCTTTCTTTTTCACTGTTAACCAGTTTCCTTCTGTCTTTTCTTCTTCCTTGGCCATAAAACTGGGGACCAGCATATCTCTAAAAGACCTATTTCTTCTGAAAGTGACTTCGGGATGGGGTTTGAGGCTTTTTGCCAGATCTGGGTCAGTTAGCAAAATGCTCCAGTGTTTCTGCAAAATGTGTTTAATATTTTTTGACTGGTTATCAAAGGTAAGTATGCATCGAGTGCTCTTTTCCCCTTCTAATCGGTCTTTGTTCTTGTTTCCAGCTAATAAGGTATGTCTCTCAATTGTTCTGGCTTTCAGGAAGGCTCTCTCAATGACTTTTTTGGGATACATCTGCCTCTTGAAACCTGCTGCCGTCAATTTGCTTTCTCTATCGTAAGACTCCAAAGTGGTATTATTTCTTCTGAGTCTCACAAATTCTCCATAGGGGACACTCCAGATCACATGTTTAGGATGTCCACTATGTGCGTGTAGAGGAGTATTTGAGCCAATCTTCTTTCGATGCATATATATATATATTACATGGACGCGGTAGTGTCCATGTAGTTATGGTTAAGTTGGTGTTTCCATAGGAAGAGCATTTTTTGGGTGGCTTATACCTTCGCTCCCTCTGGACGAATCCTCACCAAACTTTTCAGAAAAAGTATATGGCCCACTCTGAATTTTTCTGCAAAGTTTGGAGAGGTTTGGTCCAGGGGGGGCAAAGTTATAGGGGGGGTCCCAAAACTTGAGTTTTTTTCCCATAGACATAATGGGAAAAAACTTTGCGCACGCCTAGAGCCAAACCGCTGGACGGATTTACACCAAATTTGCAGCAGGAGCGGGGGCTTGGTCCCGAAAGCTTGATTTTGCAAATTTGGTGTAAATCCGTCCAGTAATTTTTTCACGGATTGCCAGAGACAAATGTGGCTTCGTTCTTTCTCATGTGGTCCACAAATGGAGAAAGCAAGGCGTAATGTCAATAAGGCTGTTTGTGCCTTCCTAAGAGATTTTGGCATGTCCTCTTTTCACAATGAAAATATTATGTTTCGTAGTACATACATTTTTCGCAGAGATGGAGACCATCTTACTTATGCTGGCAATCAGATTTTTCTGAGAAATGTACAAAATGCATTGCGACCTTTTTTAGAAATACAGCATCCATTTTGAAGTAGGTGTTAAGTATTTATAATTTTTGACATACAAACACCTCCCAAAGGCTCTTTTCAGAGCCACCACTTGCTCCCAGAGAAAAATACAATGGTTACAATAGGGTAGCATCCCAATTTTTTTTATGTTCGCGAACTGTCTGCGGACTTTTAAGATATACAAAGGGCCCTGCTTTATTTATCTTCACTTCTATTTTTTAACTGTGAAAGACGGCTCTGAAAAGAGCCTTATTTTGTTTTTGATTTTTTAATTTTGTATTTTTTTGGTTTTTTATACACGGCACACTAGGAGAGGAGGGGAAAGGAGGGTAAAGGGGGGGACACCAACCACAGGGATAAGAAAGGGCGAGCTGAGAGAGGAAGATGTAGAGTGGGTTTTATTTAGGTAGTGAGCAGGTCTTCTCGTGCTCTGAGATGATAGTCTCAAAAGCACTCCGAAGTCGCTCCCCCCTGCAGAGTACTGTGTCACAGTACATACATACAACTGTGACCCTCGAAAGGTAAGGGTCATCAGAATTCTGTATGGCCTGTGAGGCAGCTTGAGGCAGCTTGAGGAAGACGCTGTCCCACAGAGGTGTTCCTTGTGGTGACAGGATCAGAAACAGAGGATGAAGTAGAGGCAATCAACCTACTACGCTCTTCGCAAGGTACAACGTGGCAAATGGCCCCTGTGTGGAATGAGTTCAGGTGTCGCTTCATGGTTGTGGTCCCAAAGCTGTACACACTATGCCTCCCGCGACTGAGTACCATTGGTCATTGCAGGTGACACGGTTCGCTCGAGCCTTAGGAACATTCCCATGAACAGTAAACAACCGCCACACCCAAGAATCACGGCGAGGGCGGGTAGTAGGGATTTCCTCTACCTCATTCTCGTCATCCTCTTCTTCTTCCTCTGTATCCTCACTCCTGTTCCCCTCTTCAGGCCCTTGGGGAGATGGTGGTGGTGGAGGGGGTGGGGGTGGGGGTGGTGCTGAGGCAGATGTAGCACCAGGTGGCAATAGTGGAGCCATGGATGTCATCGTCTTGGAGATGGAAATCTCAAAATCTGCAAAGTATGCAGCAAAATGCAGTGCGCTCTGTGGAATAGCCAGAAATCCAATGAGAATGAGCTCTCGGGCGTGGTCTTTTATAGGGGTGCTTGTACGCGGTTCGCGGACATGCCCACCGTCCGCAAGACAAATCGAACACCAAAAAGGTTCAAAATGTCACAAAAACTATGTGGAAACTTAGGATTAGTATGTGGGATTTGTGGTATGGTGAGTTTTTAATGAAAAAATTTACTTTTAAACTGGTCGGGGATACGAACAGTGTCTGCATTCAGAACACGCGATCAGCGTGGGCGCGGTCACATGATTGCTTCATGTTCGCTAAGGAAGCGGCCATCTGCAGGACACCCAATGTACGGACATTGTTTTGCGCATGTGTGTTGATGTTCTACGGACAGTGTTCGGGTCCTGAACTAATTAAAAGTGCATCACACGTAAAACGAACAGTTACGGACAGCCGTTTGTTCTTAGCACAGTTTAAGTTACTTGCGAACAATACGGACAGACATAGCGTCCCCAGCACAACTCCATTTTCGTTTATTTACGAACAATTCAGGACACCAGGAGTGTTCTTAGAATAGTTTCAACTTGCTAGCGAACACTACGAACAGGCATAGTGTTCTTAAGGACACCTCCATTTTTGTTTATTTATGAACATTTCAGGACAGTACGAGTGTTCTTGGAACAGTTTCAACTTGCATGAGAACATTACGGACAGATATAGTGTCCTCAGGACACTTCCATTTTCGTTTATTTACGAACATTTCCGAACAACCGCGCTGTCCGTGGACACCTAAATTGGTTTTAACACAAATAACTGAAAGTAATTACAACACAATATAAAAAAGTAACTTTATTTGAAATATATAAACAATTTATGACTGAGAAGGTGGGGCAGAAACGGAAACAAAAACAGGAGAATTAGGGATTTCAACATAATTGGGATCAGGTGAAGAAGGCTGGAAATGTCATCAAAACGTTTTGGTCCATGGAGAGGGTTTGGGGTTAAATGAGTGGGATATGGTGAGGGGGGACAAGTACAGGTGGAACAATGGTATGTTGTTGGTAGTTTTAGGTGATCTTCCACAAAGTTCTTTAAATCGTTAAAATTTGCCATAAATTGGTCCATTTTTTGGTTAATGTGTTCAAGAGTGTTATCCACCGCTTCTTTTTCTGTGGTAGTGGCAATTTTTGTATGGTCTGTAAAAAAAAAAAATGTACATGTTAAATGTATACAAAATAATATTTATTAATTGGTTTATATAGTAAAGTGTGTACCATTAGGTGCACTATCTTCTGACATTTCGTCTTGTGGGAAATGCTCCTCTAGCCACTCCAGAGTAGTACACATTTCTGTGAGAAAACAAAAAAGTAGTATATTTTTTTTATCTATTACAGAAAGTTTATAAATATATGAGTAAAATGAAGTGCACTTACTATTTCAGGAAAGTATGTGATGAGTAGTCTGTACGTCTGGTCTTGCTCTTAGTTGTGGAGTGTCTGTGAGGTAATTATGTTGGATGCCACTTTATCTTCTTTTGGTATATTCCATTTTAGAACATATTGGGCCTCATTACGACCCTGGCGGTAAGTAATGGACATTACCGGCATGGCGCAACTAACGTGTCCGTGCTGGCCAGAAACCGTTAAAAGCGGTACATTACGACCTCTCGGGCACGAGCATTGCGCCATGCCGGTAATGTAATCAGCACCATGCCGGTAACGTCCCAAAAACGGCACCTACCGGCATCCTATGCCGTGCAAGGTGCACTACCGCCACCCCTTCCACCGATATTAGCGGTCACTGCAAATAGCGGTGACCGCTATTAGCGGTGAACGTAAATAAGCAGATCTGGAAGTTGCGTCATCGCAACGGAACGGGAAAGAGCACGACGGCCATCTTTAAAAACACAATCCATTGCCATCCTTCGCAACCAGTGGACAGCTGACCCCCAGAACCGCCACAAACCTTCACCTACATCCACCCATCGTCAGAATGCCGAAAGTTGTGAAAAAAAGTGGCGATCGGCTGCGGCAGGAGCACTTCACTAGGGAGGAGCTCAACATGTTGGCCGAAACCCTACAGGAAAACGCTGATGTCGTATTTTCAACAGAGATGACCAGACCGGCGATAACACGGAAGAAGGCCATATGGGCCATAGCAGCACAGCGGGTCAGTGCAGTTGGCACAACACCCCGCAACGCAAGACAGTGCAGGAAAAGGTGGGACGATCTCCGGCTCCGCATAAGGAGTATACTGTCTGCTAACAGAAACCTGGACATGGCAACTGGTAGAGGAGCAGAGTCACCGATAAAATTGCAGCCGTGGGAGAAGATATGTGCCACAAACATTGGCATTGAGAGCATCGAGGGGGTCAGAGAAATGGAGAGAGGAGCCCCGACATCAGGTGACGCAGGTAGGTTCCTTAAATCAAGCCATGCCAAACTCACTGAAGTCCAGAATCATGTGAAGCGCAATGTTGCCTAGTAGGGTTAATGCGACACATCAGCAGAAGACTGCCTACAGGCATTTTTGACCTCCACCCTGTACACATGCAGTATGCACACCCTTACTGTAGGCACCCACATTCCTCCGTGCTTCTTCCACCCAAAAGGGAGACAACCTGTATGTCACTGCCTCCAATGTGCACCATCTAGTTATCAAAATGATGGCAGTCATCACAATGCCTGCTCAATGCCCGCAGACCCATCAATAACACTTTACCTCCTTTGATCCACCACAGGCTCTCATTCGGACCTTGGCGATGAAGACATTGGCACCACACCTGCCAAGAAGGCCAGGCCCAAAGTACCACCACACCAACCCTCCACCTCTGCTGGACAAAACAAACCCCCACAGCAGCCAGAATCTATGGGCACAACACAGGCCAGTGCACTGATAATCACCAAGGCAAGCACCATGGTACCACCCGCAACAGACATCCACCAACTGGTGCCCACTGAAGGGACTGTGTCTGCAGGAAGCAGCACGATTGGGGAGACTGCTGCCATTGCAGCTAGCTCGGATAGTGATGTGGAGGATGCTGATGTTGTAGTATGTCCCCCCACTGCCCACCCTCATTCCCCCTACCTGTCCCCATGCAGCCAGCATGATGATGGCACACAGGGGCAATCCCCTGATGACTCTTGGTCAGCCACTCCATGCCCAGTGGAAGATGTGCAGGAGGGGAGCAGCACAATCGACACGCCACTGGCATTATCCATTGCCCAAAAAATCCAAGAGTCGCTGGACCAAATCATCACACGCCAACACCAACTGTCCTCACTCCTGGGTCAGCATGTGGCCGAATGTGGAGGTGCAAGGGCGGAAATGCAACAATGTGCAGATACTGTGAAGGCAGCCATACAATCCTCCACCAAGGATATCTGTGCAGAACGGAGGGGGGAGTTGGGGAGTTGAAGGGGGAGGGGGGAGTGGGTGTGTTGGGGAGTTGAGGGGGAGGGGGAGTGGGTGTGTTGGGGAGTTGAGGGGGGAGGGAGGAGTGGGTGTGTTGGGGAGTTGAGGGGGGAGGGGAGAGTGGGTGTGTTAATTGAATTCACATTTACAATACAATTTTTGCTTGTTCACAAATCACATGTGTGGCCATTGCTCATTGCGAATGCGTGCTTTATTGGTCAACAGCCCACAGTGTGCATGTCCCAGACACACACAGTGCCCCAAGTGCCATCTCCATGTGACACACACCATCCGTGTGTGCTAGAAGCATTGGTTAATGAGAGTTTGACACATGGCACGTCCCTCCTGTGCATCGCCTCCTCCCTGAGGTGCTGCCCCATCTGCACCCTCCTCATCCTCATTGTCAGGTGATTGCAGTTCAGCATCAGGGGGCAGGGGCACATTTCGTCTGATGCACATATTGTGTAGCATTACACATGCCATGGCGATCTTCGCCACCTTCTCATGGCGGTACAGGAGTGCCCCACCAGACCTGCTGAGGTAGCGAACCGGGCCTTCAAGAGGCCAAATGTCTGCTCAATCTCCACACGGGTTTGTGTATGTGCACGATTATAGTCCTCCTCGTGCTGGTTCTGTGGGTTCCGGACTGGGGTAAGGAGCCACCTCTTCAAGGGATAGCCTGCATCACCTGTATGTGGGCAACAATATATGTGTCAGTCATGACATCAAACTTCAAATCATGACGTGCCACCATGGCATGCATTCATCTCTTACTTTGTACCACATTTACATGCACGAATGGAGTCACACTGTGTGACCGGTATATGTGTATTCCTCTCATGGACTGTTTTGCATGCCATCAACCAGTGTATGCAGGGGGATCCAGTGCCTTGTGAGTGCCCATCCACTGTGTTAGTCTATAGCAGTTGTTTTGGTGATCTGGCAGATGTCCAGTGATATCAATGCTCTCATCATGGCAACATTGCTGTCAGCCTCATGATGACCTCACTGAGCACTACAAATTTTGTTATGCAATTTATTTTGGCCTCTGTGTCTGTGTAGTGGTGTATTGATGTTCATGTCCATCATGTGCCTCCTTTGTGCGCAGTTATGGGGGACTGGCCTTTCAGTTGATGGTGTTTGGTGCCGTGTATTGGCTGAAGTCATTGCATGTAGGTGCATTTCGTTGAGGTGGATGCGGTCCGATTCAGTACAGTGCACTTGCAGATGGTTGTGTCATGGTTGGGACACACCTTCATTCACATGGTAGGGCTGCTTACATCGGGTATTATGTGCTCAGGTGTCAGCTAAAGTTTGGGCTGCTTCAAGGTATGAGCTGGCTCCATTGCCTATGGTACTCGCAGCCAGGTAAAGTATGCATCCCCCCCACCTTTCAGCCAGGTAAAGTATGCATCCCTCCCCCCACCCTTTCAGCCAGGTAAAGTATGCATCTCTCCCCCCCCTTTCAGCCAGGTAAAGTATGCATCTCTCCCCACCCCCCCTTTCAGCCAGGTAAAGTATGCATTCGTACGTCAATCACCTACCCAATTCACATTTCCATGGCCATGACATGTGACTCACCGAGTAGCCAGGATCTTGGCCCTGCATGTCGCTCCATGTAGCGTGGCATTGTGGAGTTACGCAGGACCATTGAATCATGGGTTGATCCGGGGAATCGGGCACAACAATGTGTGATGATCCTGTTGGAGACACATACCATTTGCACGTTGATTGAGTGGAATAGCTTACGGTTGTGGTACACTACCTCAATGGCATGTGGGACCACCAATTCCACATGGGTGCAGTCGATGGCACCAATGCAACCAGGTATGCCGGCGAGTGCATGGAAACCCACTTTGGTGTTTGCCAACTCCTGGGCAGACTGTGGTAAGGAAATGTGGTCGTCTGTGTGCTTGAGGAGGGCATCGAGCACTTGGATCAGCGTATGTGAGAATAATGGTTGTGAAATGCCATGCAAGTGCCCCACTGTGTGCTGGTAGGTGCCTGTGGCCAGGAAGTGGAGCACGGACACTACCTTCAGTAAGGGGGGGATGGCGGTGGGTGTTTCAATCATACTGACAATGTCATTGTGTATCATGTCCACGATGGTGGTGATGGTGTCCCGGTCCAAACGGTACAAGGTGTGGATCTGCTCAGCGGTGAGGTTGAATGGACTGGCTCTGATGCGTGGGATTGGGGGCTGCCTGCGTGGTGGCATTGGCTGTGCTGGTGGGGCTTGCTGGCCCTGCCTTGCCCTCCTTCTCCTCCTGCATCTCCTCTGTGCTGCCTGTTGTTGTTGTTGTTGTTGCTGTAGCACTTCCATTGCAATCAGATCCTCCAGCCCCAACATTGCTAGTCATATTGGAATCATTGTGGAGTGTGACTGGGTGTGGGAAGGGGTGGGGTGTGCTCTTTTTGTACTTGGTGAGTCTGTATTGCCTCCACCTGTGCTGATTGTGTGCACCTGTGGCAGCTGGGAACACTGTACATGGCCATTTACGGTTGGTTCGCGATGGCGGAATTAGCACCATGGCGGTAAGGTACTTTACAGGCTTCGCAAGGGCGTTAAGAGCATGTCCGCTTGATTTGTGATTTTCCCACCTTTGTACGATGCTGGTATTTACGCCATGGGAGTTCACGTGTGCGCGGGATTGGTGATGTTAGCGGCACCGTTAATTATGATGCCGCTGATTGCACTTTCTCGGGTCATGATCGGACCTAGCGGTAAGCGATGCCGGTAACCATTTACCGGCAATGTTTTTCACTTACCGCCAGGGTCGTAATGAGGCCCATTGTATTTAAATGAATTGTTAGTGTGTTACATATATGGGTTACATTTCTTAAGTATTAATACATATACTTTGTATGTGTGCTGCTTTGTGAATTTGTTAAATGTTCCTATGTTATGATATAACAATTACACATACCCCCCCAGAGTTTTTAGGTGGTGGTACTGTTGTTCGAACATGTCCGCAGACAGTCAGATTCAGTAGAAAGGGTTCAGTATGTTCGATATTACATAAAGTCAAAGTTATTATTGTTAAGTTGCGCTACGAAAAACCTATGTAATTCAGTAAATAAACTTGGTTAAAGGGACGTTATGGCTAAGTTGCGCTACTGAAAACCTATGAAATTCAGTAAAAAAACTTTGTTAAAGGGACGTTATGGTTAAGTTGCGCTACTAAAAACCTATGAAATTCAGTAAAAAAAACTCTGTTAAAGGGACGTTATGGTTAAGTTGTGCTACTAAAAACCTATGAAATTCAATGAAAAAACGTTGTTAAAAGGGACGTTATGGTTAAGTTGCGCTACTAAAAACCTATCAAATTCAGTAAAAAAACTTTTTTAAAGGGACGTTATGGTTCAAAGTAAAACCCGAAAAACCCCTGAAATTCGGCAGTTATGATAAGACAAGCAACCATAACTCGCGCCACCATGCACTCCTAACACTAACCTCCAGGACATCAAAGATGACATCACAAATGTCATTGATGACATCACTGATGACATCACATGGCTGGCTCTCCCTTTCTTTCCTTTACTGACATATCTAAGCCACATAGTTTTCTTCAGTAACAGTCAGGAAGTAAAAATTGAAAAGGTACTATATTTGTAGACTTAGGGTCAAGTTTTATCATATGAAACATATATATATTGGAAGACACAGGCTTGAAAGAGAGCAATCCTTTCTGTGCATGAAGATAATCATTAGAGTTATCAGCACTTTCTCATAGTTTTATTTTTATTACTATACCTTCCCTGTATATGCTCATATTTGTATACATTGTACTCACACTCCTTTCCTTAGGGTTCACTGACATCATTTGATACACATACATACAGTAAGTAGCAGCTTTGAAACAGAGCAATAATTTCACTGCATAAAGATAATCAGTTAGGTTATGAACTCTTTCTGCTACTACTTCTGCTTTTTTGCTTACTTCTCTGTCCCTGTATATACTCATATTTGTATGTGTTGTTGTCTCTTTGTGTTTTGTCTGTATTAAGTGTAATTATGTATTAAGTGGGTTTTATTAGCTACTTATTACATGTTTCACAGTACGCAAAACTCTAATAAGAAAGCAGTTATCATTTCATTATTCTACGTGGAAAGATTAAAAATATTGCACCTTCATCATGTATACTGCACACACTGCCTAAGTTTCTGCATGAGATGCTTAGTATACTGGATAGAACTTCATAATAGAATGCTATTTATATCAATGCATTGCTTAATGCACTAATTAGCTCATGATATTTATTCAAATGATCCTTGACACTTTTTGGTCAACATTATAAGAATCGCTCCTACAGAGTTTTCATGACAAGTAAATGCACATGTGATGTCATCAGTGATGTCATCAATGACATTTGTGATGTCATCTTTGATGTCCTGGGTGTTAGTGTTAGCAGTGCATGGTGGCGCGAGTTATGGTATAGATAAGTTATTCTGCAATCAGGCGATAGCTCTTCAATGCTGCTAGATGTAAGTAATTTGAGCACCAGTCCCATTGATCCAGCTTGTGTGTTGCCCTTGCCTTGAGCTTGAAGAAGCTATCTTCTCAGTTAGGTTGCAAACCAATCATGTAAAAGGTCTTGTTTGCCAATATTGGCAATGCATGGCAATAAGAGTGGTTGGTTTGCCATCACAATAGTTGCAATAATGGGCAAACTGGAAATTTGCGAGATTGCAACTACAATACTGCTCTCCGTTTAAGGGCCATAGTAGACAGTAAAGTGAGGCCCAGCTCAAGACGGATGATTTTAACTGGGACACTAGGGCACAAACCTAACATTCTGTGCCAGAATTTGCCCTCCAGCACATTCAGCCAGGAGAAGTCAACCATACTTAAGACTTCCAGACCATATAACACAGTTGCACAGAAACTCTGCTTGTATAGAGTAAGAATACAGAGAAAGCTATAACCTGAAACTGCCTTAACACATTCGTGAATCATGTTCGCAATAGCAGAAGCTTTCCGGTTCTTTGTGGCAATTAAAGTTTTGAAATGGACCTGGGAAGTCATTTCCAAACCCAGGTATTTAAAACAGGTTACATGTTTGATATTGTATCCATCAATAACCATGCTTGGAACAGAGTCCCACTTGTGTGAAAAATGCACTAATTTGGTCTCCTCGATATTAATAACAAGATTGTGACCACAAGCAAATCTTTGCAGTACCAGCAGAGCTCTTTTTAGGAACGAAAAGGTGTTGTCACACAAGACTAAGTCGCCTGCATATGAAAGACACATCACCTTTTCCCCAGAGATCTTAGGAGAGCAGATGTTAGTCTGTGCCAGATAAAGTGGAAGGTCCGCACTATAAATAATGAAACGTAATGGGGCAAGTGAACTGCCATGTTTAACTCCACATCTAGTTACTATGGGCACAGATACAGATCCTCTACTATCCAGTTTAATCTGGACCATGGTGTTTTCATGCAGACTGCGAATGGCTGATAATAGATCTCGGAGCAGCCCAGGGCTTCCATCTTGACCCAACGTTTACTGCTGTTCACAGTATCAAAGGCTGCCTTAAAGTCAATCATGGCAAGATGTAATTTTATGTTGTCTCTTAGTTTTAGCAGTATTTGTAAACAAATCAATTAGCCATAGGCAATGCACCGTGTCTGTACCTGATCTAACGCCCGTTTGGAATTTGTCCCAGATGTCAGAAGAGTATACCTATGTTTCAAACTTGTCAAGAAGCAGAGAAGCAAACACTTTTTCCTGATGTATCTAACATGGCCAGGAGTCTAAAATTCTCTGGTCGCAATCTCTTGCCACACTTATATATAGGGACTAATATAGAGCAAAGCCATGAAAAGGATATGAGCCCCTCTTCATACACTTTGGTGAAGAGAATGAACAATCGCTTTCCGGAGAATTCAGGGCATTCCTAATCACCAGGGTAGGTAGGACATTTGGGGCCCGGGACACTTGATTCTTTGAGAGCACAAACTTTCCTGTGTATCTCGTGTCGCTCAATAGAGATATCAAACCTATTCCCGGCAAATTTCAAGGGATTCAGTAAAGGAATTTGGTGCCTTAAAAGTGTCAGATATATATTGTACCCACACCTGTTCTCCAATACCTCATACCACCTGATTTATCAGGGTTGTATTTGAAGGCTCCCAGTATCTTTGTTGTTTGCAATGGTGTATAAGATTTTGCCATTTGGCATTTCGGCCAGAGCGCAACCAATCTTTAACCAAGCTACGGTATCTATTCTTGGCTGTATGCACCGCAGCCAATGTGTCTTGTATAGTAGCATATTTCTTAATATAGCAGAACTCAGTAGGTAAAGATCTTTCGGCATCGCAAATCGTTCTATCATGAAAATGGTTCCTATTCGGCTTATTCAGCGTGGCATAATACCCTTTTTGGACCTCCAAGGATAACATACACTCAAATATCCAGGGTTCAATGCCTTCTGCTGTTGAAGAGAGAGCCTGGAACAGCAAGCTCTCGAATTCTGATATAAAAAATGTACTGGCTCTCTCTATACTTCACTCGGTCCAGAGTGATTTTCTAAGCCCAAAATCACCACCCTGGCACAGGGTCTCCTAGCCAGAGTAGTATCTATGTCGAGAGTAAGAATGGCATGGTCCTACATATCATGTCTTTGATCTCAAGCAGCCTTATACAAGGGAGAGTAAAGTCGAGACTCTTGCATGTGGTTTTACCCAGTCTGTCACCAACAATGTACCCCTTAAGCAGATATCACTCCCAGCCGCCCAGTGAGTCACCCCATGTGGTTCCCTTCGAAGTTTGAACAGTGGATTCCATATCGGACTTGCTACAGACATAATCATTGCTACAGATTTCATAGGAACATTGACATCGAGCATTGAAATCTCCCCCAACATAAATCTTATCTTGATTAGTGTAGGTTTTGATGTTTTCAAAGACCCCAGGGCTCTTAGATGTTTAAATTCTGGCTGACAAAATGGTCTTGTTTTCAACTCTGAATGTAATTCTCTCAGTCTTTTAAATAGTTTTTCACCCCAATGATCAGGCCATTAAAAGGGCACCCCTAGGCCCCTTAATGGCCAGTATTTGAAAAATGTGGAAACCATCCATAATTAATTGAGAAATTAGCCAGCATTCCTGCAGGAGGAAGACATGTTTTTCAAAGACCTTCGAGCATTCAATAATCAATTTCCGTACTTGCAGCCCTGCCATTATTCTGGATTAGCCAGTTTAAATTACCCAAGATATTTCCTTGAAGGGAATTTGAAATATTGGTGTTTGCAGAAGACTCAGAGGTGGATTTTAGAGCTTCGCTCAGCGATTGCATGTGCTGTGCCATGATGCTTTTTGTTGCCACCGGCTCCTCCACAGTGTCAAGTTCTTAGCCCAGATCTGCATATCTTTCTTTGTACGGTCTGATCACGTCAACTGTTTCAGTGGTGCTGCAATGAACCCTGCTGAATAAGTGAATGGAATTCTTAACGGGTTCAAAAAACTCAAATTCCTTAGTATACAATATCCTCAATGGTAAATGTTTTCTGCATAATCAGGAGAAGAACTGGTCTGTTCATATGGGAGTTGAGCTTTGTTTTTCCCTGCTTATGTTTCTTGATACACGTCAAAGAACATTCAGATGACGCCACCTCCAGAGTTTTATCTAAAACATAGTACTGGGCTATCGTGGGCAGAGAAGGTATTGGTACGTGAGTAGGCAGCGTTGATGATGGCTTAGATATCATAGTTACTGCCAACGTTTCCTTGCTGATGGGAGTGAACGTCGAGGGAGAGTTAGCTGTTGACTGATCCAGTACATCTTGCTGCCGTTCATCATTAAGGAGCCAGTTTATAAGGGTGCCTTTGGATTTGGCAGCCTTCTTATGTCTTCTCTTTTCCTTGCCATTGTTCTGTTTCATAACGTTGACATTATATAGTTATGATACAGACTGTGGCTCATTAAATGGCTCCAGAAATTGAGGTCGCATAGACAGTAAACCTTTTTGCTGCTTTTTTATCCTGCAATGTTTGCGGGTTAAATACATGGTGGAGGTATCATTAGTCAATTCTGTTTAATCCAGTCGTTCCTCCTGAATAACATTCACCACTTCGATACTGGCAGCATCTGTAAGCAATGAATTCATCTGTTGAGGCTTACTGCAATTGGCTTGCATCGCTACTGTGGATATGAGATCGTCTAACTGCATATCTTTCATCAGGTTGTAGGTTTTATTCTTAACATGGTCAGATGTTTTATTTAGTATTTTTCCACACATTTTTAAGAGTACCTTCATTGTAAATTGCAAGACAGACAATTGTGCTCGTGTCTCGTTATGGTGTGTCCCCAGTAGTGCAGTAACCTACCTTTCATCAACTGACAGGCCTTAACCACGCCCTAACCGGATGTCCCGCCCCTTGGGGTGTCCATGGCAACGTATGTCCCGCCTTAGCGGATGTCCCTGTGCTGTAGTGACGTCATGTGTTGTGTTGAGGGGCGTGGTGGTGTAGGAAAGGGCGTTTCCGGGGGGTGATGTTGTGGGTGATGTAATATTTTGGGGGCTAGGCGTGGTCTAGCAGGTGTGGTGACATCACGGGAGTGTCCCTGAAGTTTCCCCTAAGGCCTAACCTAACAGTGACGTCATGGCTTGTGTTTAGGGCGTGGTGGTGTAGAAAAGGGTGTTTCCCGGTGGTGATGTCGTGCATGAGGTAATATTTTGGGGGCTAGGCGTGGTCCAGCAGGGATGGTGACATCACGGGCGTGTCCCTGATTTTTTTTTGTAAGGCCTAACCCAATAGTGATGTCATGGCTTGTGTTTAGGGCGTGGTGGTGTAGATAAGGGCGTTTCCCGGTGGTGATGTCGTGGATGAGGTAATATTTTGGGGGCTAGGCGTGTCCCAGCAGGGATGGTGACATCACGGGCGTGTCCCTGAAGTTTTTTCTAAGGCCTAACCTAACAGTGACATCATGGCTAGTGTTTAGGGCGTGGTGGTGTAGGAAAGGGTGTTTCCCGGTGGTGATGTCGTGCATGAGGTAATATTTTGGGGGCTAGGCGTGGTCCAGCAGGGCTGATGACATCCCTCAGGGGTCAAGGTCCAGGGTTTTGATGAGATGATGTAGGTATGAAGTTGTGATGTCAGGGGGCAGGCCGGGGTGCGTTGTGGGGGTGATGTAGTTGTGGGTCCTCCCCTAGGGGTGGAGAATGGTGTATATATACAGAAGGAGCTCTGGAGAGAGGTAGACGGCGCTCTTGGAGTCTGACTGTACTATTTGTATAACGCTTAGAATACCCCTGAATCATGAAGCGTTACAGCTACTACTCTAAGAATACAGGAGGGGAAGACGTCAGCAACACCGCTGAAAAGGCTGATAGTCCTAGAAGTCCGACAACAATAATTGCTGTAGCTGATGAGGAATCGCAAGGTCCCACTTATAGTGGAATGGCGTATGAGGATGAGTTGAGCCAAGGCATTTTTTTAATGAATCTGGGTGATATGACACCTCCTGATTCTTATCCATTTAAAGATGCTGATGGTGTAGAGGCTGGTATAATGGATGCAGACTATACAGAGGCCGATCTGAAGGCTATGGACGAATCTATGAAGACTTCTGAAGAGCCTTTGTATGCGGATCTGGGGGTTTTGGACAAGCTGTTTCCAGATGTAGCCATGACCCCGGAGTTGGAAACAAGCGCTGATGAAGATAGGCTGTTTATGGAGACAGCAGATGCTGTGGAGGCCGGTTTGTCTATGAATGCAGCTGTTGCTATGGAGGCGGAGGCGGAGGGACCTGTTCTGTGTAAATTGGTATGTAGGAAAAGGGGTGTGTGTGTGTGTGTGTGTGTGTGTGTGTGAACTATGTGTTAAAAAAAAAAAATATATATATATATATATATATATATATATATATGTATATGTATTGAAGAGTTACATTTCTTTCTTTTTTGAATTGCAGAAAACGGCAGATAAAGTTGACGGTACTGAAAGTCAGCGGTCTTCATTTAATACTGTCAATTTTTACTGTGTGTGCTGTTCAAAAATGATCGAAAGTCCAGCAACACAAGCCCGCAATATGTGTAAGAAGTGTGTTTGTTTAAAGCGCTTTGAAAGTTCTGATGAAGAAGAAGAGGAAGCTATGACTTTTTGGGAAACCTCAACTGTTCAGGCTTTTGCGGCCTGTGTGGTGAAAGTGTGTTTGAAGCGTGATTATTACCGCTGGTGTTATGGACATAAAAGCGATGACCCGCAACAGGATGCTCATGACTGTTTACTTCTGAATTATCACGCTAGAGCAATACGTCGGATATGTTTTCTGTTGAATTCATATAAAGGTTTTCAGCTGCTTAAAGCTGTATATAAAGGCATGGGCATGCGTGTACATGCTAGTATGGAGAGTGTTCTATCTAAAACATGGATAGAAATATACCATTGCTGCAATCCTGAGAAAAAATTGAGATCTTTACACATGGCTGGTCCTGTGCGTTTTAGAAACAGGGTAGCCCGTTTAATGGATAAAGATTTTTGTGACCTATACACTTTTGGGAATCCCCTGAAGCCTTGTGTAGCACGCCGTAAACTGTTTTAAAGAGAGAGGAAAAATAAAGAGAGTTTTGTTTCTTATATGTGTATATTTGTTTCTAGGATAAGATTTCTGAAGGGCCAGCAAGGCGTGTGGATCGTAAACTGAAACCGGGCCGTGTATGTGTGGAAAAACTGTTATACGCTATGCTGAAAGAGCGGATATCGGAAATTGCCCCAGATACCCTGAAATATCTACAGATACCTACCCCCCGACCAGAGCCAATTTGTAAAAGTTTGATGTGTGTAGGTAACATATGTACCAACACATGGCTCCCAGTATTGGATGAATACTGGCATTTGTACAAATATGATGTGGGTTCTTTATATTTACACCCTAGAGAGGTGTTACATCAGCTGTTGGAGCAATTGTATGAACATTACTTTAGCATTAAAGGATACGTTTTACAGGACCGTGAATTGTATGAACTTTTAAATGCCTCAAGTGTTTTATGTATACAGAGTTATATGCGGGGGGAACGGGGAGTTTTGTATAATGCTATTTATAAGGCTGCAGAAAAAATATCAAAAAGGGTCACGTTGTGCCAGACGCTATATGTATAAGAGTTGTAATAAAATCATCTTTCACCCATTATGCCTTTGTTTATTTTTTGAAGTGTTTCAGCGGTGAACATCTCTTATTGAAGCATGCATGCAAGCTATTATGATGAAAGCGGTGTTGGCAGTTATGGGGGTGTTGATGCTCTTTATAAAAAATTACAACATGACAAGAAACCTATCTCACGCGGAGCTGTTAAGGAATGGTTATCTGGTGAAGAGGCATATAGTCTTCATAAAAATGCTAGAAAACGTTTTAACAGAAGAAGAACAGTGGTTTCCCAAATAGATGAACAATGGCAGGGTGATATTGTGGATATGCGGACCTATGGGAAGCAGAACGACGGGGCGCAGTACATCTTGACGATTATTGATATTTTATCAAAATACGCCTTTGCCGAAGTTTTGAAGGATAAGACTGGATCAAGAGTGACGGCAGCTTTTAAACATGTTTTTAGCAAAGGCCGGGTGCCTGTAAAATTACAAACGGATGCTGGTAAGGAGTTTTTAAATAGACCCTTCCAAAATCTTTTAAAACAACATAACGTGTATCATTTTGTAACGTATAACGAAGTTAAGGCGGCTGTTGTTGAGCGCTTTAATAGAACCTTAAAATCTAAGATTTGGCGATATTTTACAGCAAAGAATACACATCGTTATGTGGATGTATTACAAAGTTTCATAGAGACGTACAACCATAGCTATCATCGCTCTATAAAAATGACTCCAAATTCTGTAACGTCTGAAAATTCTCTAACTGTTTGGAAAAACTTGTACGCTGACATGGTAACGAAGAAGGTCAAGAAACCATCCTTTCGCGTGGGGGACCATGTCCGAGTTTCTAAGCTTAAAGGTGTCTTTACAAAGGGGTATCAGCAATCATTTACGGATGAAATATTTATAGTGACCAAAGTAACTGTGAAAGAGGGGGTTTACATCTATCAGCTGGTTGATTATGATGGTGATGGTGTGAGCGGTAATTTTTATACCGAAGAGTTACAGAAGGTCACCAATGAGCCCCAACGGTTTTATAGGGTTGAGAAAATTCTTCAGAGTAAAGGTAAAGGAAATAAAAAACAAAGTCTGGTAAAATGGACAGGGTGGCCTGAGAAATTTGGGTTAGCGCTTCATCTCTAAAGGATCTACTAAGCAAAGGCGCTCCCTGAGAAGATGGAAAGCAGTGGATTTTATATCACCTTACCCAGTAACGCTTCTCACGATACATTCCCAAACAATGAAATATCAAATTATTGTGTTAAAATGGCTAAACCCGTTGATTTACAAGGATTGTGGGAAGCGGGTCTAATGGAGATTCAATACCCCCATACCTGGGACACTGTGTCTAGAAGAGAGGCCAAATTTACCATCAAACGTGAAGGTCCTATTGAACTGTTACACGCCGGTTTTCCTCATGGATTTTACAGCAGCATACAAGTTTTGTTAGAGGCTATCAATAAAAGTCTCGCAAACATTGAACGCTATTCTGATATACAATTGTTTCTGGATAAGGTGCAGAGAAAAGTATTTCTAAAATCGACGGATCTTACCACCGAGTTTATATGTAGTGGCAAACTTTTTCGTGTTTTGGGAACCGTTCAACATGTAAAAAGTACTAAAGATTTGGACAAAACACGTGCTGATATTGATGGGGGATTTTACAGTCTTATGATCTACAGTGATATAGTAGAATATCAAAGGGTCGGTGACTCGTACGCCCCGCTAATGAGAACAGCGCAGGTGAAAGGTGAAAATAATGGCATTGTTAATATACAATATATTAAACCTGATTATATACCGGTTTCTAAGAGTCATTTTGACACCATCAATATACAGATAAGGGATGATCAGGGGGAGTTGGTGTCATTTAAATACGGGAAGGTCCTAGTGAAACTACACCTATGTCCTAGGCGAGAAAAAGACTATTAAAAAACATGGTATTTATGAAAAACTATGGGGAGCCGTACGTTTATAGGGATTATTACCGCCGACAAGCTGGTTATGGCAATCAACCTTACTTTCAAGGGGCACCCGTTATGTATGGTACGGGTTTCGGAAGTATTTTTAGAAGCCTATTTCGAAGGGCTATGCCGTTTCTACGAAAGGGGTTTGAATTAGCCAAACCACATGTGAAAACAGCAGCCACCAATATTGCTAAAGATGTGGTGTCTACGGCTACAACATCCATCGCAAATCGATTTAACCAACCACCGCAAGAGGGTTCTGGGCTGGTTTATGTGAAAAACAACACAAACAAAAGAAAAAGGAAATTACTGCACAGATGGGGCCCTCCAGGAATGCATAAAAAACTAGGATCAGCAACAAAAACGGCTCAGAAGAGAAAAAGAACTCGCAAGAACAGATCGGTCAAGAAAAAAAAAAACAGCCCCGGCATTAATATTTTCTAAAAGATGGCGTTTATCCATTGTGCGTCGGGGGAATGTGTGAAATCTGAACTCGATCTGTTTGCTGTACCCCCGACACAAACTAGCATTGAAAACAGCTTTTTCATGGAAGTGGCGCCCCTTGCTGCACTATCTCCGCTAGCGCCTATAGAGTTTTATATATCAGGCTCAACAGAGATGTATCTGGATTTAAATGACACGTTACTTTACCTCACTTGCAAAATAACAAAAGCTGATGGATCAGCTATCCCCGCAACGGCTAAAGTTGCTACGATTGCTTACCCTGTGGCTACCCTCTTTAATCAAGTGGATATTACTCTAGGCGACCGGCTGATTACACAGAGCGACAACATGTATGCGTACAGGGCCTATATAGAAAGCATTTTGAACTACAGCAATGACGCTTTGGACACTCAGTTTACAGCGGGGCTTTTCTATAAGGACACAGCAGGCCATATGGAGGATTATGCTCTAGATGGGGCTAATGCAGGTTTTATAAAAAAGAGCTACACATGCCAGAGGGAGCAGAAATTTTGATTTACTAGGCCGTTTACACTCCGATCTATTTTTCCAGGAGAAACTAATGGTAAGCGGCGTTGATCTGAAAACTAAACTTTCTAGAAATAAAGATGCTTTTTGCCTCAACAGCGATGATGCTGAAGCCTACAAGCTGATTATAGTATCAGCTAGTTTATTTATTAAAAGGGTGAATGTGTCACCCACGGTCAGATTAGCTCATGCTGATGCTCTACAAGTATCAAACTTAAAATATCCGGTGGAGCGGACATCTTTGAAAATTTTCAGTGTTCCAGCGGGTAGCCGTGTCGCCAGTCAAGATAACTTATTCCTTGGACAGTTACCGAAAATAATCATCATTGGTTTTGTGGACAACACAGCTTTTTCCGGGGCTTACGCCAGCAACCCTTTTAATTTTAAACATTACAACATCAACTACGCAGCGCTTTTTAAAGACGGGGTCGTTATACCGTCTAAAGCCTACAGTCCCAGTTTTCAACAAAAAAATACAATTAGGGAGTATTTGGGACTTGTCTCCATCAGCGGTAAACATCTGCAGGATAAAGGTTTTGTGATACCCCGGGACGATTATTATGGGGGTTATACTCTCTTAGCTTTTGATTTGAGACCTGATAATACATCAACCGGCCATTATAATCTTATTAGAAATGGTAATCTACGCATAGAAGTACGCTTTGCTGCAAATTTACCCAACACAGTGAATCTAATTATTATGGCTCTATTTGACTCGGTTATGGAACTCAACAATCAATGACAAGTCCTGTACGACATGTAATGGATACTTACCAGATCAAGCGTTTTCTAAGTAAAGACAAACACGCTAAGAAAACATTCAAGGGTGTGTATTCATGTGATAACCTTCCAAGAGACATAAGTAATGAGCGACCCATTAGTCTTGTGGCGAACACCGATCCCCATGATCAGGAAGGCACCCATTGGATAGGTATGTTTATAAACAAGGATACAATAACAGTCTTTGACAGCCTGGGGTGTTTCCCAAGCCACCCCATATACCGAGGCGCTATCCTGGACTATGTGAAGGATATAGCACCCGTTATACATTACAATAAAACACCTGTGCAACATCCTGAAGACATCATGTGTGGCCAGCACTCCTGTTACTTTGTATCTAACATGTCTGAGAAACACTCGCTGATAAGGGTTATGCACACCTATTCACTGGACCTCTGGCAAAATGATGTCATGGTTACTGCTTTTGTGAATAAGATCAGCTTTCGGAGATCCCCTGTAAATGTTTTTGATCGTTGGCAAAAATGTACTCTTATTACTAAACCTTAAATTGTGTACACATATAAATAAACACATTTTCTTTTTAATTGAAAGTCTTTTTTGTCTTATTTAATATTATATAAACATGTTAGACATGATCAAAATGATTAGACATAACGCCTTTGAAAGTATGAATAATATTTTTATTGCAATGAATTTATTTATTTATTTATTTATTTTTTTGCAGACTGGAAAAGTAATAATAGTAAAAAAAAAAAAAAATACAAAAAAAAAAAAGATATACATGTATATACATATTTTACAACGGTTAAAGATTTTGTTAAAGAAAAAAAATGAGGTTACACGTTAAACCAAGAGGCTCGTTTACTGGCTTTAATTTTTTTCTTTTTTTTATTGACATTTCAGATGATTCCATAGCTGCTGTTAAAGGTTTCATCTCAGAGTCTTTTAAATATTCCAACAGTTTGCGATGTCCCATATTTCCAATTAAAGTTGTGGGCAGGTTCACATCGGCAGCTGCTTGCATAAACAGGTCCCAACCTCGGGGTTTTGTGTGTCTTCCAAAAGCCTGAGGGTTGGTAATGCTGCAAACTAAATCGTGAACATTTGATCCTTTAACAACTGTTCCTTTATAGATAAATTCTCCCTTGTTGTTCCATGTTGCCACGTTTTTTTCACTTCCCATTTTGTTCATCAAAAGTTCTGCATTTTTCCGATAACGGGGGTTAATAGTGTCCAAAACCTCCATTACGATAGGATCAGGGGCAGAGGTTGATAGGGAGGGCTTAGAGCTAATTGAAGGGTCTTCGGGGGGCATGTACAACATCAGTTTATTTTTCTCATTTTCGACCTGTTTAAAGTATGTTAAGTATTTTTGTAGAATAGTTGAATAGAGCCCCACTTTATCATAGTCTGATAAATCATGCCGCTTTAAAACCTCTTGCATTTCAGATTCAAGCCTTAAAGTGGCTGATTTTCGGATATCTGCTTCTTCCCGCTTCGGGGTACTTATATCCTCCAACTGACGTTTGTCAACCAAATACATCTTTTGGGCATGCTCCATTAACCACCCCCTAAAAGCCTGGTAATTAGAGACAATGCCAAACCTAGCAGTGCCCCTATAAAACCCCCAGATTGTTTTAGAAGCTTTCTTTTGGTTTTTATAGACGACCTCTTGTTACTCAGCTTTTTAAGGAGGGTTTTTTTCTTTTTTAAAACGCCTAGTTGCTGGGTGGATAACGGAACGTTACCTTTTATAGTGTTGAAGGCAATCTCTGCTATAGCTGATACTAGATCATCAGAGGCTGAGCACAAAATGGCCTTCCGTTGTTGGGGTGGAGCTGTTACTAGCATTTTAAGAAGAGCAAAATTCCTACGTATACGGGCCGTCATGGTAGCTGGTCGTCGTCGCTAATGAGGAAAGATAGTTTTTCACCGTGGTTTTCTAGACGTCTTTTGTACGTAAACCACGGGTATATCAGGAGGGAAAACACTGGTCCTCAATCTGTAGTCTTCTAAAGTGTTTGTTTTTAGATCCACCAAGAGGTAACCGTAAGGTTTTAAGGTAGCGTCTTCAAAAGCCTCCATAAAAAAACGGGTATTACCCGGGTACATCTGTCTCGCTAGGACGGTTAGTTGATGTTTATCTCTAGGGTTTTTAAACAACACTATATAGCTGGCGTTTAATGCTATGGAGCGGTTGCCCTTTCCGCGGTAGAATAAATTTTGAACAATGTAGCAAATGCTAAGGTTCCTGTGATGTGAGTATTGTGTAAAAGCTTTCTCGATTTCTGAGCTATGCCCTCCTTCCATCATAAGATCATCTACAATAATCATATTAGCAAGATTTGGTGGTAGCAAGCGGTCGTCTTTCAAAGAATTTGGTAAGCCCTCCACAAACTTCAGATGTGGTATTTTAGATGCCAATTCATTATACAAGGGCTGCCAGCAAGAAAAAAAACAAATAACATTTTCAGGAATGGTATTCATAACAGAGGGTGTGTTTTCTAATAGCTGCTTCATAAAATAGCTTTTACCACAGCTAGAAGGTCCCGCTAACACGCATGAAAAAGGGTGCTGTAACCGGGTATCCATCGTATACGTTGTTCCCTTTTCAATAACCATAGGGTAATGTTTTGTAATTAGCAGTAAGCACACGCTTATCAAATACTACCCTCAAGGTTTTTTGCAGCGTTTCACTGCTAATCTCCCATTGTTTCTTTTTACGCACTATTGAAGGTTGATGAACTGTGATATTTTTGGTTATGTTGTTTAAAGAGTATTCTTCCACCAGCTCCTTTAAACTATCAAAATTAATTTTTATACTATTGCTAACATTGGAAGTGATACCCTTGACTTTCATACAGACAACACCGTTGGATGTCCTATAGGAATAGGTTTTGGGACCTGCAGAAACAAATTCTACAATGTGCTCTCCAGAGCTAGTTCGCTTGTTAAATTACCTAGATAATCACCCAGGGGCGGGTCCTCGTCACCGGGTGAGCTGACAAAAATAACAGAGTCAGTATCGTGGTACAAACAACGGTCTTGGAGGGCATCCATGACTTTATAAAGCTCCAAACGGGCGTGGGCTGTTGTAAAACACGCAATAAAAATGTTTATGTTGTTGGAGCACGTTGGGAACTCTTTAGCATACTTCCAGCAAAGACACGCTGTTTCCTCATCTATAAACTGTAAGCTTAAAATGTCATAGCCCAGGTCAAAAAGATAAGCGGTCAACTCTTCGGGGTCCGTTATAATGGTTGTGTTTGGAAGGTTGGTTCTTTGTGCAAATTTACCCCATAAGGAATTTAAACACAGTTTAGCTAACTGACGTCTAGAGGGATTGTTTTCAATGAACTCGGGTCTTAACCGTATCCCTTGGTGTTTGTAATACTCGTCTATATATCGCTGTCGGGATTCATCATCCTTCATCATCCTTGCAACTTTCAGGGTAACCCGACGCTTGTATTTTGTGAACAGCTCTACTGTAGCTTTCCCAAAGTGCCATATTTCATAAATTCTACCCAGCCTGTATCCTTTCTGTAAGGCCACTTGTAGCTCAACAGTACACCAGGTACCAGTAATAGAGCGTTCCTCGTCACTGTGTGTGCATTTCTCAGTTTGTTTTGTAGTGGCACAAGTCATACAAAGTGGGAACATTAGTTTTCCAGAAACTCTTTGAGGGAGCACTGGGAAATAAAGTTTTTTAGGGGGGTACACCTGACATTTAATCAGTCCAAAATATTGTTTAACATCTCCAAAATCTTCATAGATAATTTGGGGGTGTCCTAGCGGGTATGGTTTTGAATTGTTAACAAAGGGGTAGAGACTGGTGTAGTCAAAGTAATGTATCTTTTCACCAGGAGCTATCGCGTGGTAAAGTTTAACAGCATTAGTCCTTCCCCCAAAGAGAGCATCACGGGGTTCTAAGGGTTCTGGTAGATTTGTTTGTTTCAAAAAAATGTTTAGCCCCTCATCATTTTTTAGCATATCTGTCCATTCATGTTCCCAAAGTGTAATAACGCGCAAACCCTTGTTTTCAAGAAAATTCTTTTTCAAAAGTGTTCTTCTATGTAAATGTCATTAGTACAGCCCATCATGGTGTTATAGTCATTTTCCTTATAGCATCGGGGGCACCCGTGAAAAAAACAACCATTAAATTCGTAGGCCAATTCCTCCCCATTTAGACAAGCATAACCATCTAAAAAATAGGGACCAATCTTTTTTTCCCCTCCACGCAGGGCATGTTGTATATGTATACCATCTTGATGGGACAAGTACATCAACCACTGTATAGAAGGGGTAGAAAAACGTTTTTGTTTTGCATGATACAAGTCGATTGGCACTAGGGCTATTGTTTCAGGCTCAAGAAACAGTTGTTTATGTATATGCATACACATGCTAGCTAGCGTGATAAAAGTGAATGGATCAACATACGTCACATATTTTAAATCCTCAGGAGTATTGGGTTTCAAAATGTGCTCCTTTTGGGTTAGCTCAATGATACCGCTTCTGAAAATGTTACAGGCTGTACTCAAAATATTAACATCTTCGTGACAATACCTTTTTAGCTCCCTCTTAAAATCAAAAACATCTTTACGGGCCTCTGAGTACCATTTTAGAAATGCCTCCTTTTCTTCAGACATCATAAATTCTGAACCATAGCACTCCACAGGAGGAATAGTACCCACATAGTTTTGATTCTGCTGGGTATTAAAAAAATGCGGAAAATAACCTTTCGACCCTGGAAATCCAAAAGCTTTAGGCAACTTACTTAACTTCATAGGCAAAAAATTTAAGCTGTCAATAAACCTAATTTTAAAGGGTATTACCTCTAAAAGTTTTAGCTTTGCACCATGCATTACCAGTTTGACTGCTACTCGTTCTTTAATCATTTCATGTATCAAAAAGAAGGAATCATACCCCTGACTGTTGTGTGCCAGAAAGCTATACCCCCTAAATTTTTCATCCAAGAAATTAGTAATAAAACGCTTAATGCAGTCTATACCATAAAAGGACCACGTCTTATCACCCGTCAAATGTTTGGCATAAACATAGTTTGGGACGTGTATGCCTGTCTCTTGCATACACTCTATATCAAACACAATGTAATCCTCAGTTTTAGCCACATCTTTTGGAACGGTCATGTAACACAAATGGTCCTCCAATGAAACAACTTCAATTTTACATCTAGGGCAAATTTTACCACGGCATTCATGATTAGCATTTATAAAGCGACCGCATGAAACACAGTCCGTTTTCAAACAACATTGGGCTAAACCCTGCGCTGCTTTCTCAATGTGTTTTTTAAGGCATTGTTCAGACCGGGCAAAAGTTTTACATTTGGGACATTTAAACTTTGATTCGTCCAACACAAGACACCCATCTCTTTGACACATGTGACAATGTAATCTACATTTGTGAGTCATTCGATTGTTGTATGTATGACAACAAAAAGGACATAAATTCTTTACCCCTAGAAAACCTTGTAGGTTTAAAATGCCGTAATAGTGTTTCTCATGATGTAAAAGGTAGACAGTGTTTTTATTAGAAGTGTCACCCTGGGGAAAATATGTCCAATTCCGGTCTTCATTATACAAAATTTTGATCGGCACCCCAAAGTAATCTTCAAATAGACACACTTCATTGAAACCAACCATGACGTCAGGGGGTATACCCAGAGTCTGGTGGACCTCTAAAGCCTTTCTTTGTATGTAACCGTCAGTAACAGTTCTAGGCTCCAGCAGACCTATGATACTAGCAGCCATACATATATTTAAGTCCCCATAGTTAAAATCCAAAAGCCAACGCTTCTTCTTAGCCACAATCATACTGTAGAGTGTTTTCTTTAATGGCCTGAACACGCCACCCGCTCTAGATCTAACAACCACAGTTACAATTCTTAAGGGTTCCGTTACAAGGAGCTCAGCCTTACTTTGTAGCAAACGGCCAATGTTTTCTAAAAACTCTAAAATATCAAACACCTGTCGGTGGGTTCGTCTGGTAAAAAGAGGTCTATTTAAAGTAGAACTGTCTAAACGGATCTGGACAAAGTCATTAGGACCAGCAGATTCCAAAATGTGGGAAACAAGCCTCTCAACCGATTCTGTTATCAGTAATAGTGCGTGACCTGTTGATGTTATCCTATCTAGATTCATAAAACGAAAAACTTCATAGTATTCAACACTTTTATATTTTGGTATATCATGATGGTAAGTTCCCAAACTCTGTAAAAAAACAGTTTCTGTATCAGACGTTTCAGGTGTATCTGGAGAGTGAAGCTCTAAATCTTTCTTTGCACGGCGGGTAATGATAGCTTTTGCTTTTTTTAAGCGTTTCAAAAACATTTTCCTCTGTCTCCTCGAGTGAAGCCATTTTAAACGCAAGGCCTTTGTACCTTTTAGAGGTAAATGTGGTGTGTCTACAGGCATAGGGGGTGTATGCACATCTTCCAAACCATACCCTATGGTGCTAGGGGGTGTCATTACATCTATACCATTTGTGGACTTCCCAGGACCTAACCCACTCCTTAATGCTGTTATGGGGATTGTCAACTGATTTGGAACAGCACTAGCTTTATTTTTTAAAGACTGTTTTTTATAGTCTTGGGCCAGTACATTGGTTTTAGATTTCATCTTGAACAAAAGGTGTTTAGCCTTACAAACACCTCGACGTGTATCAATTAAAGCTTTTTTAGTACCCTTTTGCTTTAATCTATACCTCTGGCAGCCTAAGTTTACCTTCTTCTGTATACCTGGTAGATGTTTTCCTTTTTTACTATTTAATACATCTACCTCAAATAATCGCTTAGCAGTGTCACCCCTTTTATAACAGGGAACCGTCACCCGGGCGGCTGGTGTGTTAACATGTTTATAGGTATGTCAGGGAGACAACGGTTTATTATCAAGCTTCTGAAAATTGTTCACTGCACACACCCGTTTGTTTACACCATTTGGCCCTGTGCTTGAAAGATCTAACGGCTTAGGGGGGTCATTTAACCTACAGATAACAGAGGCATATACAAATTCTTCACAAGCTAATTTTATTTGGGAGTCTGAGTTAACTATAATAGGCTCTTTTATAGGGGGATTTACAACAGGCTCTTTTATAGGTGGATTTACAATAGGCTCTTTTACAGGTGAGTCTATAATTATTATAACAGGTTCAGAAGCACGGGCTGTTGGTATATCTGGTACCAAAGGGACCTGTTTCAAATTCTGGAAAATATCAGCACACTGCTCACTGTTGGGGCTTGTAGGTAAACACGTATATGGTATTGAATAATCTCCACAATCCAGAGACTGTTGCCTAATGGTATCCTGTATTGGGTCTAAAGCAGGAAAATCTCCAAGAGGTTCTTTTATAGGGGAGTCTATAATTATTATAACATTTTCAGAATCAGGGGCTATTGGTACACCTGGTACCTCCAACGCTGGTTCTAAATTTTGGGGAATATCAACATACCTCTCACTGCTGGGGATTGTGGGTGAATAGGTATGGGGCGGTGTACAGTATCCATAATCAGGAGACCGTGCCCTAACGACGGCCTGTTTGGGTCTAAAGGGGCTACTACCTTTAAAGATGAAAACACATTAGACGGGGTAATATCGCCACAACCTATACTCTCCAGCGGCGATCTATTAGCTGATGGGTCTATAGGTGGTGTAACCTTTACACGAGACCTTGTTTTTTTATCACATCTAACAGACCGGGCCTGAGGGGGATCAGCCGAAGTTACCTGTATACTTTGATCTTCCACAGCTTCAGAGTTAGTCATATTTAAAACAGGTTGAACCCCTGTAAACCGTACATCTTTTTTCAAACTTAGTTTAGAGTTCTTTAAACATTTTTGGAGCCCCAAACACTCCTGATAACCCCCCTCCCTTGTTGTGCTAAAGTGTTCTGTGTAGGGCTGACCTGTTTTCTTCACACAAGTCGTTGGTGGGACTGCAAAGGGCGTAAGCGCAACACTAGACCCTAAAAATAAACATAATTAAAAGAACATTACAAACTCGAAGCAAAAGCCTATTCCTTATAAACATACACCATCTATAACCTAATACATGCTTCCTTTTAAAACAATGAAATCACATAAACACCTATAATAATATATCCCCTAGATACCTTTATAAACCTTTAATCTTTAAAGCTAGCAAGCATAAATAACATACCTTGCGTGCTGTCCCCTGAATAGGTCCTTTTCAAAATCCCCTTAAAATGCTCTGAGGTTTGGCCTGTTTTTTTCACACGATCGGCGGCCTGCCATCCAGAGGTACCATGTGCTAATCCTTTAGACTTCTTCACAACACTAGACCCTAAAAAAATTGACCATAACATAATCAGATACATGTTTACAAAACTAAAACATAAGTATGATTCCTTATAACCAAAGAAGCTCATAAATCCTAATAATTGTTTCCTTCTAAAGCATACAAAACCCATAAAAATAAAAAAATAAACTATAGTAAGCCTTAAAGCTGCTAAGCAAACATAAATCACGTACCATGCGTATCCACCTCTAAACGCTTTCTTTTCGGCTGACCCTCAACATGTTCTGCTTTTCCCAACAATTGTAAATCTACATAAAAACATTATAACATTAATCCTTACATACTGCAGCCAAACACACACAAACACACACACCACTATAAAATTAATTGCATTACCTTTAGTACACGTCGGTGTGTCTTTCACAAGTTTAGAATTTGCAGCATTTACATGCTTCCTCTTTTGGGAAGCCTTTTTCCCATAGACACGGTCTACTATAATGTTAATACAAAAGCATACATTTTTAATTCATATGTGATTACACCTTGAACCCTGATATCCTAAGACTTCAAGTGTTCAAATAAAAAACACTCTAAAATATCATTTACAAAACACACGTGTCTAAATACATAAGCCGCCTCGTGTCTTTACACAGTGTAACAAACGCACCATAACCAAATACAAACTAAAAATACCGTTTAAAGGTTGCACCCTCCACTTATAAGCAAACCATGTTAAAATTCCTGCGTGTATTACTGTTTTAACTTAAAACATAATTTTCATAAAACCCATTAACTTGTAACCCAAATGATCCATTTTAAAAAGTTACGATGGCCATGTTCATTTATACACTCCTGTTCAATATTTATCCACAGTGTCCTGGTCAGAGAAAAAATCAATATTATAGATTGGCTAGTCAAATACAGCTTCTTTTTTTTTTTACTTTGCACGGGTCCCATAAGCATCTGAAACATCTTTATTTTATCTAAAATAGCATGTGGCCGCTGTTTTCTTTTTTTTTCATTCATTTCTAGAAAATATATTTTATTTGAATAGGCTCAAATAATTGTCTGTCCACCCTACATTTAAAACTCTCAAATTCACAAGTCTAAAACAACGACTGCCTGAAACCTTTCAAAAACTCAAAGTCCTTCGCTCTCCACCACGTGTCTAACTAATCAATATTAGAGATTACCTACACATATATCCTTTACAAAGCGGCAAACAACAAACAGGTTTTAAGCATCCAGATTACCTTGTAAAGCACCTATGTTCTCATCTTTAATCATATATATTTTAAATAAAACACACAGTATAGCTTTATTAGCCTCATACACAAACCCTAAATACAATTATTTTCATTTTGCAGAACCTCCTACGTTTACATTGCCTTTTATTTTATTCACAGGACTCTTTTTCAAACAATTTAACCTTTTTCCAAGTATAACATTAATTTTACACTTATAAAACAAAATACACATACCCTTGTCTAATATTTTTTGGCAGTCAAATTCATCGTAAAAGGACAGTGCTTCGTATCTCTAAATAAAAGGAATCAATAATTATACACCTTGAATCATTTTTTAAAGATAAAAAAAAAAAAAAAAAAAAAATGCACTTACTTCGTTTCCAAACTCCATGACTTCAGGCGCAAAAGTGTAAATGAAAAGGCAGCTTTCCTGTTACCGGTATATTTATAACCTAGACTGTTTAATGTTTAGCTAGTCAGCCCACTTTATATCAATTTACATAGAAACGTATATCGTCAGAGACAGTACCCTAACCTCTTAGATCTGCGGACGTGGCCTTTTCCAAATGGTACACGTACACTCTACTAATACATACAATGACACGGCTTAAAACTCCATGCTCCATACAAAACGAAAGTAAGACTTGTTTTACAAACATGACCCAATGCTACACATCAGAGTGCGACCGAAATATTGATCGTTCCCTCAACGTTACAAAGCTTCTTTAAAGACACCAGTTAACTCTACATGGCCTGGATGATTCATCCATAAAAAACCAAAGCTTTTTTTTTTTTTTCTGCACCACATTTTACCACAACACAGCTCAACATTTATAACTGTTAATCTTTTCTTATTTTCTAAGCACACACACACACACACACACACACACACACACACACCCAAACACACAGCCACACACACACACACACAGCCACACACACCCAAACACACAGCCACACACACACCCAAACACACAGCCGCACACAACCAAACACACAGCCACACACACAGCCACACACACACACACACACACACACACACACACTCACACACACACACACACACATATATACCTAAACTTACAGGTTTTGGAAATATATTTATCAATTAAAAAAGATCCAGAGCCCACCTAAACATAGGGTCAGACCATGCATACTAGCGCAGACTCCAAGAGCGCCGTCTACCTCTCTCCAGAGCTCCTTCTGTATATATACACCATACTCCACCCCTAGGGGAGGACCCACAACTACATCACCCCCACAATGCCCCCCGGCCTGCCCCCTGACATCACAACTTCATACCTACATCATCTCATCAAATCCCTGGACCTTGACCCCAGAGGGATGTCATCAGCCCTGCTGGACCACGCCTAGCCCCCAAAATATTACCTCATGCACGACATCACCACCGGGAAACACCCTTTCCTACACCACCACGCCCTAAACACTAGCCATGATGTCAATGCTTACAAAACATTTTATTTATTTATTTATGGAACATTTAGATGGCAGAAAGTGTTTCCAAGTGCCACAAGACATAAGAGGGAGGGGGATATAGGAGAAAACAACAATAACAGTCCTACTAGGCCTTGTGACAATTGGATTGTGCAAGTATAGTATAAAGAAGTGCAGGGGAAGGGGACAGGTCAGGGAAAAGGATGGGGTAGGGGGAGGGAGAAGAGGAGAAGTGCTGGAATGAGGGGGCCCAGTGGGCTGGGTGAGTGCTGATGGGTGCCCAGGTGGGCTAGTGCATCGGGAAGCCAGGGGTAAGGTGATAGTTCAATGGGGGGCAGCCTTGGAAGGCTAATCAGGGAAGGGAGCCAGGGGGCAGTGCTGGTAGGAGGGGGTAAGGATGAGACTGGATGAAGGATGGACCTTGCTCCAGCGAGATTCATGAGGGACACAGGAATCCAGTTGTAATGGGAGGAGGAGAATAGCAGGGGAGGAGCAGAGAGAAGGAGGAAGATAAGAGAAAGGTCTTGAGGAGTTTCCGGAACTTACAACAATCAGGCTCAAGATAGGGAGCGGAAGGGGGGCCTTTCCAGAGGGAGGCTCCTGTCGCAGAGAGAGATCTACCCCCCACTCTCTGCTTGGTGAAACGTCTGATCTGCAGAGGGTTGAAGCTAGAGGACCAAAGGACTCTAGCAGGGAGGGCGAGTTGAATGTAGTGAGATCCCAGGCCCTCTACCTATACATCTGCTTGAATCCACTCTCCCATCCACTGAACAAATGAGTTTTCCTTTCTGGATAGAAGAAGAGTAGTAATAGGGATAGAAACGGCTTTGATACGTCCTGTACACAAACTTGTAGAAAGCCTTGGGTCAATTTATCAAAATCACCAGTGAATAGTCAAAAGGCTAGCCTGGCAAAATCATGGTCACTCTAAATCATTTCTATGATCATGGAGGAAGGAAAATAATATGGTTCAAAAGAATAAATACAAAAACTTGATTTACAATACTCTAGGAGACAGAATCAAAATATAAATGAAAACCTCTCAAAAATGCAAAGCCAAAATGAAAAGATAATGCAGATCTCCCTAACTAATTTGTTCAACTGCTCTTCATTCACTTCAGTTGTTCTTCATTCACTCCAGCTGTTTTCCAGATGTATTTCCACTTACTTAGTGTCCCAGATCATCTCTTAATTCCTCCCAAGAATCTGTACAATATATAGGTTTTACCAGTCTTCCGATTCCCGCAAGGACCCCCTTCCCAGGTGATACCTCGTCACACATCCGCCATCTGGTTTGGGATTTAAGGGCGATGGCCCTTAACTGGACCCTGAACATAGTATCTAGTGGAATTTCAGTGAGAGGACCCTGGGGTTTCTCACATACCCTTCCCCAAAAACACTGGCCATCCCCTGAAGGAACCTTAGCTAAAGGTCTGCAATGGAGTGGTGGTAGAGAAGTTTCTGGGTCACAAGCTTCTCTTGAGATTTTATTTAAAGGGCAATACCTTGTGAAGTGCTTCTTCTTCCTACAGGAGAAACATTGTTGGTCCTGTGGTGCTTCTTTCAGTGGTACTCCCTTCTCCGCAAGGATGTACATCATTTTGACATCTGTGGATTCAGGACCCACATCTGTGGGATCAGGGAGAAGGAGCGGCTTGGTAGAAAAACCCTAATAATGGGGTTTTAGGAACCGGAAAGTCATATATTGACTCTGTGGTGTTGACATTTCCTGTTCCTCTACCTCAACTTCTAGTTCTTCTTCTTCCTTATTAATGGGCCATGTCTCTAGGGTGTGGTTCCAGTCTCCACAGAAATAACATCTTTCCATCTCAGAGTATTCTGGAGCAACTAAAGTCAGGTGTTCTAAAAACATGTCTGGAGGGTTGTTATTCTCAGATTTCTGGGTCCATTCTCTCAATAGTCACTTCACCAGCTATCTTTGATGTAGGTAAATCTTCAAGAGGATTTTCTAGGGCCTGACTTTTATAGTTTTCATACTCCGGTGGATAGACATTCAGGAGAACCCTTAGCACCTGCCATGAGGATTCTGCGATTTCTGAAGAAATAAGGAGGAGGCTTACATGGTATCTTTTCCTCTGACAGGTGGGACAATTTTAGAAGCTTATTCTTCTCTTTGGCTTTCTTAAACCCATCATAATCCTGCTGTGGATGGACAGGGATCATTAGGGTACACTAGATATTGGCTCCCACATACTTTCGTACGTGAGATTTACCACTATCTCACTTCTCGTTATACTTACAAGGGCCAAAGAGAAAATGAGTACATCCAATCTCAGCTCGTTCCCACAAGAAAGGAGGAGTCATATTTGTAAGTCTTTCTTTTAGCAGGGCAAGATATAGATAGCAGAAGTGGCAGAAAAGTGCATCTGTGATTCCAGACAGATTGGGATTTTATCTCTTCCTGGTATTAGATAATCTTGTGGGCATCGAAGATGGTATATGTTACCCTCTATAGTTATTCTCTCAGGATGAATTGCTCGAGGGCATAGAAGGTGAAAGATAATTCCAATTTTATCGATGAAGGTTCCTGAGTGGTAAAAACTTGTCAGTGATTTTTCCATAGACTTCCCCCCTTTATGGAAAAAGAGGTAGTGGAAATGTGGTTTTCTTCTCAATAGAGAAAGCAAGAGTTATCTTTGGGAGACTTGCAGTCACTGGGGTTTTGCTTTGACCCCAGTGGAAAGGTGTAGGGTCTTAATGGGTTCTGGTCTCTACATTGATGGGATCCCCAACTTTTCTCAGTTGTGCTGCATCCCTCTCTGACACCATATGTGACAAAGCATCGGTATCACAAGCAAGGACACAACACGAAAGAGCAAGTTCAAGTGTGTTTATTATACACTTTAAAATGGGTTGGAGACTTCCTAACTTGCCCTAATACGAAAATGGGAGTAAACTCGACCATTTAAAATAAAGAAATACTGTCCTAGCCAGTCTTGCTCTAAAAACAATAATGGTTAAACTAAGAAACCTATGTCCTGCCCTAAGCTTATGCAAAAATGTGTGATGGGATATACGTATACAAAGGAAAGTCAGTGTTGTAACATAAATGATCAAGGTGGTTGTGTCAGCTCCCCTCCCAACATTGGACAGCATGGGATAAGGTGGCACACCTAGACAGGATGACCAACTTTGGGTCAAGACACCAAATGGCAGTTTAAAACGTGGGCCAGGCTCACTTGGCCTTCCCCGCTAAAGTCATTTGTCAGTTCAACAAATGTTCTTTCACAGTTCAACAGAAATTCACATAGGTCTCCCTCTGTCAGGCTCGGACCTCTTAAGGCATCAACAGTTCACATAGGTATCCCTCAGTTGGGCTCGGACCTCTCAACAAAAATGCCTGATTCAACTTAGTCTCCCTCAACCGAGCTCGGACTTTGCAATCACAATACTTGCAAGGGTTCCCTTCACCAAGCATCATTTGCATTATTTAGGGGTTCCCTTCCCCTAACTTATTTCACATTCCAAGTCTCCCTCAGTCGGGGTTCGGACCTTTTACTGATGTCAAAAACTTTTTATTGTGGGAGGTTTTTTCATAGGACTCTGCAGGACCACTTTGACTTTCACTTTAGCTCTCCTTTTTGTTATTTATCCCAGTGTCTCTTGGTCTTGGTAGTTCCATAACGCAACCAGAAATGTTCCAAGAAGTCTTTCTCTTTAAAGCATTAGCATTTAACTAACCCTTTTGTCAGCATTTATCTTGACCATCGCGCATTTCAGAGTTCATTCACTTTATTGCTTTATAACAAGACATCAAACATTTCGCTGAGACTTTAAAGTGACTTTTTCCTTCAGCCGGACCACTCTGCTACTCTATATCACTGGCTTCACAGTTATCAGTAAGTTTGAAGTTCACTATTGGTTTACTTTCATTTGCATCTCATTAGCACACGCTCAACCTTCAATTGTGAGATTCTCAAACTATCAGTCTCATAATGCAACAGTCACTTGTCACTTTGTTTCCTATTTCAATTCAATATTCGGGTCCCCGCTCCAGCCACACATACGTTCCCCGGGTTTCCTCTCTTTCTTGTCACGAGATTCACCTGGCTGGCGTGGAATTGGTGAGCAACTTCTTGGGAATCTCTGGGTTGAGGTCAAGATATTGGTCCTCCCCAACTCTGTCGTTCACCTGGGAGGCAGTGCACTACAGTTCCCAGCATGTACTTCTTCCGCTGCTCTTCAATGCCCCAGAGGAATGAGCACTGGGCTGGATATGGGCCATTGTGAACAGCTCTCCTTGTTTGGCTCTCTGGAGACAAGGCTCCCTCGCCCTGTTGCATCCCTTCGGACACACCGGGCCAGCATTCCAGCGTGCCATTCTCTGTTGGTCCAGATAACAATTTATGCTGGGTTTAAGAATCTAGCACACAGTTTCTCCTGCAATTTCCTCATATGATTATCTAAACTTTTACACCTCTCCCCTTTCCTTCCTTCTCTCCTCTATTCTTTTTGGGTGAAAGCAAGAGCAATTGACAGCTTTTCTGAAAGAAAACAGCCAATATGAAAGGAACTGAAACCTTTGTATAAAGAAGTGTTACTATTGGAGTTTGGAAAGAACATTTTCCGAATTTAAGAAATATACCCTTAAAAAAAAGGGTAAACCATCTAGCTTTACAAATTAATCACCTGTTGATCTAATTTTTTGCTTGTGCTACAACTGTCCTTTGTTGAAGATGAATTGGAGCTATTATTTGATCCAGAATGTTGTTTTCCTTTGTTTTTATTTTAGGAATTTCATTTCAGGCACTATTAATTATATCTCTCCTGATGATCCATTCTATATTTCTTGAATGGTGAAACATGTGCAGAGAGAGAGAATCTATTGTAACATAAAAATCAGAAAATAACACAAGAATCTAAAATAAACAATTTTTATTGTCAGCAAACCGAAGTTCTTTTTTCTTCTCTCAACTGTAAATACTAACAAAGGATTAAATAATTCAAGTTGGCGCAAACAGAAGCTATCCCAACCTCACTAAACACTATAACTTTATAGTTGTGAAGCAGTCTCGCAACGGGATAACTAACGATTGTATGACAACTGCCACCCATACAATTTCAATTTTGGTATAGCCAGGAGCAAGATATTTAAGACTGCTTTTTTGGATCACTTGGGTTTTAGAATGATTCCCATTCTGTATTCCATTAAATAGACTCCTTCTTCCAGCCCAACTGCTGCTGTCTGAGTGCTTGGGATTTAGTTAGGGATACTCTTCCAGACTCAGCCTGGAAGCCTCTCTCCTGGCTTCCCAACAGTACCTGACTCCCTTTGCCCTGCAGTCTCTTTATGTACACCTGGGTGAGGTTAATTGTCTGCAGGTGTTTGGTCAGTGTTGGGTCTGCCTGACCTTGCCTGTCCTTGTTAACGGGACAACCTGCTGTCAGAATAAGAGAGTCTGTCCTCTGTGTCTTAGTGTGTTTCTTGTTGGAAATCTTTACTCTTCTAGGTTGCCTCTTCTTCTTCTTGGTATTGTGGGGTTTTGGGGGGGGGGGTGTTTTGTTTTTGAAAATATACCAGAAATATAGAGTGGGTGTATGATTGTGGGTAACTGGTAGAAGGGGGATACTGCATCTCATACAAGGGTGTTCCCTCCACAGTCCCCAAGGACCCCCTGCCCAGGTGATCTCTCATCACACACCCACCACCCGGGTTGGGATTTAATGGCGATGGCCCTTCCCTGGCCTCCTGAACAAAGGATCTTGTGGGCTTTCAGTGAGAAGACCCTCTGGTTTCTTACAGCAGTGAGAGCAATTTTTGTGAAAGACTCCTTTCGCAGCAAGGGTAAACAACCCAGTGAAGCAGGGCGTGTGTGAGTTGACTGCAGGTCTTCGTTACCTTTAAGCCTCATTAAGAACATTAAGAACAGACCTTTGATGATACTGTGTAACTTGGCAGTAACTTTACTTTACGGGGAGTACGGTGCAGGTAGGGCGACTACAGGTTTATGGAACCTTTGAACATTACCAAGAACCACATATTAACGACACTACGTGATCGGCGATATTTGAATCACAAGGAATTGGCTGTTGTGTGAGATGACTGCAGGTCCTGATACCTTTGAGCTTCACTAAGACTTTTTTTTTTAATTTTGCATTTTGTTTTCATTGCATTTTCTGTGTAGCGCCTAAACTATTACTGCAAGAATGGTGGCAGTCTTGAGAAGTAAAGGGAACCAATCTCCAGGGTAAATGGGCTCTGGAAAAAATGGCAGACTTAAGTCCTGACCCATGTGTTGTGGCTGATGCTAAGTGTTTGGCTTTCCTAATAGCAGGCAGGAGTGGTTCACCTGCTATTGCCAGCAACACCTAAAAGCTCTCCACAAGTGAAGCCATAGATCTCTTGACAGAAAACTGGACATTTTGGAAGTGGGGGGAGCTGTTGTGGACATGGGTATATACCAAGACAAAACCACTAGGGATAGTATAGAAGGTGAAACCGCTATCCCCACTGAGGTAACCCAGTATGCGTACAGCGACAGTGGGCGGACTATCTATCACCTGGTGATTGACAATGAAGGAGACCTGGTATTGTACGTCTTGATGCTGGCACTGTAATCTCGCATGAATTGAGCAAGCAAGTTCAACTTTCGCTAGACTTCAAATCCAAACAGGGGACTCTACCAGAGATACTTTCTGATTCAGAAGAGTTGACCAAAATATTGCTCTACTTACCCAGTGAAACATCACTGCAAAGTGATGCAATGTGGTTGCCATACATCTTTAAAGTTCATGTTTTACCTGATAATTTGGGTTTGAACTTGTCAGAGGGGTTTGAAGGGGTTTGAAGGGGTTGAGGGTATTGAAAATAAAGAGAAACAGAAGTACCCCACTAAGGGTGCTTCCAAGGGGAGTGTCCACCTGGAACGGGGCCCAGATGTTACAACTGTAGCTGAACTATCTTTTCCAGTGTTCTCCCAGTTGCTAGACGCAATGGACAGAGGTTACGATACTTTGAATTTTGAAATGCAAGAGGTCAGAATGATATTGAAAGAGTCAAGTTGAAAGAGTCAAGTACTAAAGTCAACTTCATAGAGGGAATAAGTACGGTTACAAGTTTGAGTCAAAGAAACCAAGAAAGGAGGGAAGGGGTCTGTCCAACAGAAGCTGAAAGTAGTGGGGGTTTCAAAATAAAGTCAGACAAGTGTAAAGCCTGACAAGTACCTTTGGAAATTTTTGATTGGTTTGCTTCCACCCTATCATGTGAAAGCATGCTAGCTGAAGTGGTGGCACAACCCATTAAAATAAAATGTATTGTGGTACAGGAAATGCCACGGAAGAGACCTTCCCAACAGTATCTATCCTGGGTGCAGGAAACCCAGAGGCAGAGGGAGAAAGCAGTTAAACAATTTTTTTAAATGCTAGAGTTGCCAATCTTAGCACAGAGGTGAACAACAAATAAGGATAAAAGTAATAATCAAAAGAAATAAAAAAAACTGTAAAGCTCCACAAAAGCAGCGGAATAATGGGTTACGGAAATTTTTGTGTCAATTGAGGCTAAGGTGGATGAAACGGTTGGGAAACAGGTGGTCCTAAACAGATTTGTGAAGTCCCCTTGGAAGTTGGAAACAAGAGGTCAAGGATCCTGCCAAACAAAGGGCATTTTCTAACTCTGAAAGAGAAAAAGGTGGGTATCTGGTGTTAGCGCTCTCCCCAAATACTCAGAGTTTAATATGAAAATGTATTCCACTGATTAGGTTAGTCAAATCATCATGACAGTCAAATGCATGGTAATCCATATGTTTTAATTCCTCTTGGTATGTTATCAGTCTGCCGACACGTGTTTCGACCCCTTCTAGGTCGTCCTCAAGGCATAGGCTTTCTTGAGCAACGCAAAGTTATTTGTAAAGCCTGTTTCATACAATGGGTCAACATCTATATATGGGGCTTATATAGTCACAAACAAACGAGTATCCAGCCACCCCTCCCTCTTATTGTGCAGTAGAGAGTTTGTGTATCTCTTCACAAAATGCAGTTTGTGGAGACAAATACTACACATGACCTCTACTTTTTCATATCGTTGATTGTCACGCTCACCTGGTCTCCACGGGAGCATAGCACCTAGCCGCATGAATGATGTCTGCACTGGTGTAGCAGTGCTTGAATGATGATGTCCTCTCCCTTGTTATCACCCCAGGAAACTTTTGTCTAAAATGTCAAAACAAGATATTAGCTATTGAGTGGGGGTGGTTAGGTCCTACCTCCTTTAACCTCCTGATACCCAACTCCTCTTCTGTCTCACCTTGGAGTTTTGTGAGGTTGGCTCTCCGTCCTGCTGGTCTTTTTAGCAGGGGCGCAGTAGCACAGTTTTTCCCCGGACCTAGTTACTTCACTGGTCCAGTGTGGCTGTCGCAGAGTCTGGAATATCTGGTTTTAACAGGTAAGTCTCTATGCCAATGGATGCTTGGTATAGGTTCTCAAAGTCTTTATTGCCCCAGATTTAAACGTGTTTTGTCTTTTCTTTCAGGCGCGGTCTCGTGCGGAATTAGGATGCTGAGCACGTTCCCTTCAGGTGAGTATTAGCACGAGTGAGTGGCTCTGAATGTCTGAATAACTGTTCGTTTTCGTGCGCAACTAACATGCTGTTTCTTTTCCTTCTGTGCAGGCGCAGCGCGGCTCCAGGACGGCTAATGGAAGAACCGCTCCAACGTATTCCAGAGGAATGCAGACCCCCGGGTGAGTATTGGATGCCTGCATGGATACCTTCTTCTCTACAAGGACGGCAATCTGAAGATCAGCTGAAGGCGTGGATGAAAACTGCAGGTAAGGCCTTCGTTGCTGTACTAACTCCTGTTCTCTTCTCTTTCTTCTTTCGGGTACCGATGGATGGAAATCTCAGAACGGGCGTGGCTGTAGAAGTTTGAGGATTGAGCAGACACGGTGAGCGTTACACTGCAAGAGTGCAGAATAACGCAAAGTGTGTTCTACCTGCAGGGTGTGGCTTAAATAGCCTTGCAAGTAGTTCCAGGTAAAGTAGACCCTTTACCACACCCTGCCTTTCAGGTAAAGTAGTCCCTCAGCCATACCCAGGGTATGCAGAAAGGCTCAGCCTCACTAGGATGAGTAAGTAGTCCCATGCAGTTCAATCCACCTTATGAGCCTGCGCCAGGACTGAGTCCAGGAGGTTGTGGGACACTCCTTTGGGGCTTGATAAGCCTTTATGGGTGTCAGTGACTGGGGTGGGCCCATCAGTTCCAGGGGTTTGGGAGCATGCATCATGACAGCACCCCCCCAAAATCCCCCTAACGGTGTGTTCTCCCATTGGTCCCGGTTTGTCCGGTGATTATGATGAAACCTTTTCAACAACCGTGGGGCATGAATGTGTTCGCTAGGTTCCCACGATCTTTCATGTGGTCCGTATCCTTTCCAGTCTATTAGATAAAATAGTTTTGATTTGACTATTTTTGAGTCCAGGATATCCTTAACTTCAAATTCAGGCTCCCCGTCGACCATGATCGGTATTGGTAGTTTCAGTACTCGGTTTCCCAGTTGCACTGGTTTCAAAAGGGAGACAAGAAACACGGGATGAATCCTCATGTGCGGTGGTAAATCCAGTTTCACAGCTACCCGATTGATGATGGCCTTAATGGTGTATGGACCTACATATCTGGGATTGAAAGTGCGGGTTCCTTTCATTGGTATGTGCTTTGACGCCAGCCAGACTTCTTCTCCAACTTGATACTTTGGAGCATCACTTCTATGCATATCTGCCAATTTCTTGTATCTTTCTTTAGCTTGTCTCAGATGGTCAGTTGCTTATTTGAAGGCTTGAGTAATAGTAGTGTACAAACTTTTTACTGCTGGCATTTCCAGAAGTTTATGCGGGTCAAGATTAGAGGTTCGTGGATGCAACCCGTTAATGGTATAGAAAGGACTCTGTCCAATGCTGGAGTGCAGGGAATTGTTGTAGGCGTATTCGGTTATCCATAAAATGTCCTTCCAACTGCTTTCCGTTTAGTGTAACATACATCTGAGATATTGCTCTAAAGTCTGGTTGGTCCTCTCAGTCTGACCATCAGTCTGGGGATGATGGCTGGTGGAAAATATTACATCGATTTGAGCTAACTCGCAAAAGAAATTCCAAAATCGTGAGATAAATTGGCTGCCACGATCTGAAATCAGGATGGAAGGGAATCCATGTGTTCGAACTATCTGTTCTAAGAATTCTTTAGCCAGGATTGAAGCTGAGGGTAAGCCCCTCAGTGGGATGAAATGAGCCATTTTAGAAAATAAGTTCACCACCACCAAAATTGTGTTGAACCCATAACAAGGAGGAAGATCAGTTATAAAATCAAGAGCCAATGTATGCCAAGGTGTAATCGGAATATCCAGTGGTTGCAGTTGACCTGGTGATCTCTTCTTTAGGGCCTTGTTTTGTGCACAAATGCCACAGGATAGTACAAAGTGCTTGATGTCCTTACGCCATGTTGGCCACCAAAAGTGTCGCTTGATCTTGGCTTCAGTCTTAGCTATCCCAGGATGACCTTCTACCAGTGATTCATGGTAATTTGAGATGACCCTTTCCTGAAGTTCTTTGCTGGGTAGGTAGAGACGTCCCCGAAAATATGGTAAGTGGTTTGAGACTGAATGGTTAGCACTTTTGGTGGGCCAATCCCTCAGAGTATTAGTATCCATGAGATATGTTATTTCCTTGTGAATGTCATCTAATGTTAGAGACATTGTAATTCCTAAGATTTTTTCTCTGGGAATGATGGCCACTGGGTCGGGGTTGGTGGATTCCTCTTCTACCCCTATACGACATAGGGCATCAGCCTTGCCTTTTCGACAACCAGGTCGGTAAGTAATCACAAAGTCGAATTCAGCGAAAAATAATGCCCATCGGAGTTGGCGAGATGATTGAGCCTTTGCCACCTTCAGGTACTGTAGATTGCAGTGATCAGTGATTACTGTAATCGTATGCCTTGCTCCTAGGAGGTAATGCCGCCAAGCCCTGAAGGCCGCCTTGATGGCCAAAAGTTCCTTGTCGGTAATGGCATAACTCAGTTCTGGTGCCGTGAATTTCCGTGACCTAAAGGCCACTGGTTGAAGTTGACCTGTTTCAGGATCCTTTTGCGAGAGGACCGCTCCCATTGCCAAACTGGAAGCGTCGGTCTCAACCACGTGCGGTAGGTTTGGAAGCGGGTGTTTCAGGATTGGAGCTGAGATGAATTTTTGTTTTAAGTCCTGAAAGGCTTTCTCTGCCTCCTCTGACCATTGAAAACGTTTGGTCTTTCGCAGTAGAGAGGTAATGGGATGTACTAGCTGCAAGAAGCCTGGAATGAAGCGACAATAGAAGTTCGCAAATCTGAGCATACTCTGAACTCCTTTAATTGAGGTTGGAGAAGGCCAGTTGAGGATGGCATCAACCTTCCGCGAATCCATCCGTACACCATGGGGGGTTAGGACAAATCTAAGGAACTCGACCTCAGTAACATGGAAGAAGTATTTTCCAGTTTTGCAAATAGTCTGTGTTGCCGAAGTTTGTCCAGAACAGCACGGATGTGTTTCACATGTTCTTGTTCAGATGGGGAATAAACCAGAATGTCGTCAATGTATACTACGACACACAGATCAATTAATTCTCGCAGGACATCATTCATGAAATACTGGAACGCAGCTGGGGCATTACAAAGGCCAAAGGGCATCACTTGGTATTCAAATAGCCCGTATTTGGTGCGGAAGGCAGTCTTCCATTCGTCCCCTTTCTTAATTCCTACAAGGTGGTACGCTCCTCGGAGATCTAACTTGGTATAAATTCGTGCATCTTTAACTTGATCCAATAGTTCAGGATTTAGCGGCAAGGGGTAAGGGTTTTTGACTGTAACTTGGTTCAATGCGCGGTAATCAATGCAAGTCCTAAGGTCTCCTTCCTTCTTAGGCATGAAGAATAAGGGTGAGGCTGCCGGGGACTTGGACGGGCGGATAAAGCCGTTAGCCAGGTACTGGTCTAGATACTTTTTTAGATGCAGATTTTCAGGTTCAGTGAGTGCATAAATTCGACCACATGGAATCTGTGCACCAGGTATGAGGTCGATCTGACAGTCGTACGATCTATGGGGAGGAAGAGTGTTAGCTTGATCCTTCTGGAAAACATCCTGATAGTCTTGGTATACCGGGGGTAGCGGGTTAGTCAGACTCATGATTGTTGTCGCTTCCTTGACCAAAGGTTCCTTTGTTTGATAACAAGTACGAGCACATTCGACTTGTGAAAACAGAATCAAAATATCGAGGATGAGCACCCCAAAAGGAAATACACCGAACACGGGTTACTAAGGAACATACAAAGTACTTTATTTTATACTGAATACAGTTTCAAAAACAGAGCAAAATCAGATAGCTATTGGCCCTCAGTACAACACAACAAACTCCAGCGTGGTGCAGTGTGTTCAGTGAGAGACGCTGTACATTAGAATGCATTCGCTTTTTATACATTTGGTGGGCACGATGTCCAGCCCCACTTCGGTTAATATTCCTTTTAATACATCACCGATCTAGAGTTCGTGCCAAGTCTCAAACAACCGCATATAACTGGTTTGCCTTTAATACATGTATCAACATGCAATATGCCTATGCAATAACTGTGTATTCTACGGTTTTTCCATGCAGGCCTTCTTAAACATTAAATACAATGTAGTTAAACAGATGCTCTCCGGTCAGTATTTGAGTACATTGTCTCAACATATGCTCGTGGATTAGTTTCATTGCACAAGTAATCCTTCTACACATAGGTCAATGAAGGACAAGGTCTCAGTTCACGACCTCAACAAGTGGCCTGCAGGCAAGTTACACATTAGCTATGTACAGAGGTCAAGACGGCCATGTTGTATTCTGGAATGACATCGTCCACCATTTTAGCTCACAGGGTGACTTTTACACGACCAATCCTAAAATGGCGGTTTGACCTAAAATGGCGGCTTACATGGATTTCAGGTCAGGACCTTGCAACACAGATTTCTTTCGCAAGCGACTTTCGAGCAGCTTGGCGTAGGCCAATATTAATATATTTATTACAATAGGAGGCACGATATACTTTCTCTTTCGACAAACCCTCCTTTTGGCCTATGCCAAGTGCTAAAAACTACTTTGGATCTCCTTGCAAATAACTCCATGCATCATCGTCCATGCACCCTGAATCACTATCGGAAATATCTATTGCCATTAGGTCATTTGCTAAAATATCCTTCAATACATACTCTTTGGAAGTCTTATCTGGGGCATACACTTTATGTCCTATCGAACCTATCGCTTGTGCGCAACATCCCCTAGCATCGAACACATACCAGGTAGACACTGAATACAGCAACAAAGAAACAACAGGATTCCCAAAATAATTAGTAAGACCGAAAGTACCTTCCAATTCCAAGATCGCAAGAAGTCCCAGAACCAAGCGCTCAGATCCCAGTTTCCCTCGGGAACATGCACTTCGGAACTAAGGACGTGCAGATTCTGTATTACCTTGAAGCTAGTTGCGGAGGAATCTGGTGCGAAAACACAGCAAGTGGACCCCACTAATTTGCACACTCCACCACGCTAAGCTAGAATGACATCTAATGCCATTCGGTTTTGAAGTGCTACTAATCTTATCACCTTTTGTTCTAACGTCATATTATAGAGTATGTCCATGGTCAGGTTGATGGTTCTCTCCAGTACTCTCGCTAGTTTTCTGATATCTTCTGAATTAGCTATCTGCCCCCAAAATGGCACAACTGATTTAGCTATATCTCCCAAGACTTGTGCTGGGGTGTCGCCATTCTCATCCCGCCGTGGACGAGCCTTCGAAACTTATTTTGTACTGGCTATAAACACTCCAGGTAACAGGATCCCTAAATAACAGGTTCCCTGCCAATCCCTGGACAACCATGGGAATGCTACATTACTGCAGACAAAGTAGACAGGTTCGCCTACATACAAAGGTCTGTTCTCCCCAGTCAAATTTGCAACGTTGGCACAACCAAGAAAATTTCCCATTGACTGAGTTCCATTCCTCTGTATGCAAAAAGAAACTGAATCGGGGCTATGATTGACAGTGTAAGAAGGAGGAATGGCATCCTTATTGCCTATTGGAGCCATTTTAAAGGAAATCAAAGATTGGAAAGGACGAGACAGTTTATCAGAAGGCCTAATAGAAGCAACATTCGGTTTACTCCTATTTGCAAAAAGCGAGCATCCCAGGGGAGTCCAAACACGTTTCTCAAAACTATTCAAATTGGTGCCATATAAGTTCCCTGAGATGCTATCATTCCATCGGCCAAAAAACAGTGCTCTAAGAAAAGCATAGCAGACAGTTGTCAACGGTAAAGGATGAATATACCAACCTAGCCCCTTATCCCCGTGTTGCGGTAAATGTGAGCAGATCCAACAGTTAGATTTATTAAAAATGGCATGTGTAGCATTCATGATAAGCAGTAAAGTGTTATTGTGGTACCTTTGTCTGTGCTGGGAATCCCGAGGGGATAAAGTATGCAAATGTACAAAGGGAGTAGGAACAATGGGTGCACTTTCAGTAGGCAACAAAAGTTCTAAAGAGTGAGTTTCCTCAAGGTACCACAATCCTAAGACAGCGACTATTAAAAAAACAAATATCATTATAAGAATACAGCAATACGTTTTCGGGGCCCAGGCATTTCGTCCATTGTCCCGGTTGGTCACCCCCTTGTTTACAAGTCCCATACGAGCGGTAGCGGTGGCGGGCATGGTAATCTTCAAACAGACACTCCAAAGTTTGTTGCTGGCGACCTCCAGGTCGAGCGACTTCTTAGTCCTTCCACTACCCTAGCCAACAGAATCCACTTTCTCAAATTTGAGCAAAAAGCAAGCCCTCGATGACTCTTTTCCTTCTCCGAATGCACAGCCAAACCGTGCCGTAAGTCTATCAGATGCACAGCAAAACCGTGCCGTAAGTCTATCAGATGCACAGCAAAACCGTGCCGTAAGTCTATCTTCGTGGTCACAGGTTATATCGTACTTTTCCTGGTACTGATTGATCCGGAAACAATATGTCGTCACTTCCTGCTGGAAGCAACGTGTCGGAGGCAAGTGAAGGGGCTGAATTCGAAACAGCCGTTTCTGGGTGCGAAATTTGTGGAGAGTGCGGAGGTAAAATGGCAGCTTCCCCAAGCCTCCCGGGCTCAGAGAGATTCTCCGACACACTCTCAATGCTGCTTATTGCTTTGGGATTATTGGTTGCAGTGTCAGCGAGGGGTTCTGTTTCTTCTGTAGCGTGTGGCACAGGGTGAGGAAGTTTCTTGATGTGGTATGCGTGGATCCAGTTCTTTCGCCCAGCAACCCGCACCGCTGTCTGGGTGACCAACAGGACTTGGAATGGGCCACGCCAGCGAGGCGCGAGGCAGGGGGTGCGCTCAAATGATTTGACGAGCACCCAACTCCCAGGCCGTATGCTGTGGCCCGGGCCCTCGTATAGCACAGGTAAAGCTTCTCGTACCTGGTGATAAATCAAATACAGGTTTTTAGTCAATTGGCTACAATAATCTGAAAGTAGTACATTTTCAACATTCTTTAAAGTTCGACATTTTGGAAGTTTCCAGATATTGGCAGGTCTCCCCATTACCACCACAAATGGAGAGAGCCTAGTCTTAGTTTGAGGGGTTGTACGCATGGCTAGTAACACGATCGGTAAGGCGTCTGGCCATTCTAGTTTGGTGCCAGCACACGTCTTAGCGAGCTTGTTCTTGATGATACTGTTGTGTATTTCTATTAGTCCGGCGCTCTGAGCATGTCTGGCCGAATGGAACTGTTTGTCAATTCATAATGCTGTGCATATCTGTAGAATTACAGCAGCGACAAAATGTGGGCCATTGTCCGACCAGATAACTCTCGGCAAACCAAACCGCGGGAAGTATTCTTTTAACATGGCTTTCGCAGTGGTCATGGCTGTAGCATCTTTAACAGGGAAAGCCTCAACCCATTTACTAAAGGCACAAATGACCACAAGGACATTCTTTAGATTGTTGCATCGTTCCATTTCAATGAAATCAAAGTGAATAACTTCGAAGGGTACAGAAGGTGGCCCAAAACTTCCCCTTGGAGTTGATGTCCCCTTTCCCACATTGTGTTGTAGGCAAATCATGCAGTTCTGGACATAGCGCTGGGCAATTTTCTAAATTTTGTCATTTGCCCAAACTTTTTCTAACATTTTCGTAACCTGCTGGGCACAAACATGTGTAGGGCCGTGTGCCATGACAACCATCATCATGACATAGGCGTCAGGTAGCAGCCATTTCCCTTCGACTGTATCCACCCAACACCCATCATCATCAAGTTTCCCCAAGCCTTGAGTCCACCTCTTAGACTCTTCCATTGTGGCATCAGCTTGGATATTCCGTACAGACCCAACACCCACATCCATTACATAGGCATCAACAGTCTCCCTTGAAACATACATCTCCGTGAAGAGATCAGTGGCAGTTTGTCTAGCTATCTGATCAGCGAAAGCATTCCCTTTTCCAATATCATCTACAATCTTTCGATGTGCTGCATATTTCATAACTGCTAACTGAGTAGGGAGCGCAAGCGCTGAGAGTAGTTGTACTATTAGAGAGCCATGTTGAATTTTGGTGCCATGCGAAGTTAGGAACCCTCTCTCTGACCAAAGTCTCCCAAAGTTGTGAACCACCCCAAAGGCATACTGACTATCAGTATATATATTTACTGCAAGCCCTTCAGAAAGTTCACAAGCTTGGGTCAATGCTATAATCTCTGCGTCCTGCGCAGAATTATGCATGATTCTCTTAGTTTCCACAACCGTGCTCAATGTAGTGATTGCCTAAGCGGCTTTGAATGTACCATCTGGAAGTTTAAAGCAGGAGCCGCCACAAAACAGCTCTCCTTGCGGATTATCCAAGGGAGTATCTTTCAAATCAATTCTACCCTTTGTCTCTTGTTCGGTCGTATACAAACAATCATGTGGTACTTCATCGCCGCAAGTAGCATCTTGCGGAAAAGGTAGGAGTTCAGTCGAATTAAGGACACAACACCTCTTAATTTGAATGTGAGGAGCAAACAAGATCAATTCATATCTTGTCAACTGTGCAGAAGTGAGGTGTTGCATTTGAGTTCGGTTCAGTAGAACATCTACAGAGTGAGGCACCATCAGGGTTAGATCATGGCCTAGACCATTCCCTCACTCTGTTTTACAGATGCGGCAGCAGCAGCGACAGCGCGCAAACATCTTGGCAAAGTGCATGCTACAGGATCAAGGGCGGAAGAAAAGTAACCGCACGGCCTATTCTTCCCTCCATGTTCCTGCGTTAATACAGCCAAAGCACATCCATCACATTCATGCACAAACAACACAAAGGCCTTTTCATAGTTTGGTGTGCCCAAAACTGGTGCAGAGCATAATGCAGTCTTAAGCAAGTCAAACGACTGCTGGCGTACCACGTTCCATGGCAATGGAGAAGAAATGCCCTTCTTCGTCAAAGCCAACATCGGTTTGATCACTAGTGAAACATTTGGGATCCACAACCTACAGTAAGAAGCCATACCTATCAAGGCCCTAACTTCCTTCTGTGTATTTGGGACAGACATGACAGAAATGTGGTTTATTCTTTCAGGTGTCAATCTTCTTCCCTCCTTTGACAGGAGATAGCCTAAATAGGCGACCTCCTGACAACAATATTGACATTTTTTAAGTGAAGCTTTGTGACCATGCTTAGCAAGATAAATAAGTAATAAAACAGTGCCCTCCTTACAGGCACTCTCAGAGTCAGCAGCTAGAAGCAAATCATCAACGTACTGAAGCAAAGTACAAGAAGAGGGCAATTCAAGGGTATCAAGTTGTTCTTTCAAAGCCCTACTATAAATACTAGGACTCTCTGTGTACCCTCGAGGTGCACGAGTAAATGTAAACGAGCGTCCCCCTAAGGTGAACGCAAACAAATATCTACTATCCTTGTGTATAGGAATACTAAAGAATGCATTCTTTAAGTCCACAACACTAAAGTAAGTAGCTGTAGCTGGAATCATGGTTAGGATTGTCGTTACATCAGGCACAATTGGAAATTGTGGTGCCACAACTTTATTAATGGCATGTAAATCAATTATGAAACGGAACAGAATTACATTATCGCCTTTCTTGCACACGGGTAAAATCGGACTAATACGCAAACTTCCTGAAATTTCTTCAATCACCCCGCGATACACAAAATCGAAAACAATACATTTCAAAGCTTGCTCGCCCTCAAACGAAATCTTATACTGGGGAATGCATGGCAGCTCAATTCCATGTATCAAAACTATTTTGACGGGCTCAATCTGTAAAACACCAACATGATTGTCGTCGACAGCTCACAAGCTCTCTGGTACATCAATGAATTCTGGAGGCAAAGGTCTAGTCAAGAATTGCGAGGCAGAAAATTGCTGTGGTGAAATCGTCAAGCGCACTCCATCAGAAGAACAATAAATCACTGCGTTTAATTATTTTAACAGATTCAACCCCAGCGAGTTCTCTCCGCAATCCAAAGTCAACAGAAATGGACACTGGTCTGTAAAGGGACCCAAAGAAATAGGTACCGGCATAGAAACCGGACAAACAACTGGTGTACTAGAAAATCCTACAGATACATTAGTTTGCCCTGACAGTGGAATGTTTGGAACCCGCGAATGATCAATGGAACACTTCTTTGCTCCAGTGTCTATCAAAAACTAATGTTTCCTATTTCCCACCACCATTTCAACGTGGGGAACTTTCTGATTGACGGCAATAGGTGTAGGTTCCAAACCCTGCTTCGGGCAATCCTAACGAAACAGAATATCATCAAAAGGAAGTTCTTCAGATAAATATGCAGTGGAAGGATGATCAAATATGTTCCTGGTGTCCACACTCGGAGTCTGATTGTCCTGCGAAAAAGGTTGCTGAGGGTCCTGTGTAAACTGACCTCTACCAGGGCCCCCTACGCCCGGGGGACCTCTGGATCGCCTACCCATATTACCAAATGTATTATTCGACCTTGTTGAAGGATGGGGCATTGTGCTCGCCAATTACCCTCTCGACGACAATAAGCGCACTGGTTATTGTTCGCAGGACTCAAGGGCACATTCCCCTGTGGGACATACTGACCTCTAACCTGAGAACTACCCACTCTGGGGCCCCTAACAATTTGCTGCAATAGCACTTTAGTTTTTAAATCGCCTTTCCGTTTTTCAATTCTATCTTTTTCATTATTGACACAGTTCTCATTGTACTGAGCATGTGCAGTACTTCTGATTGTGATTTCGCCTGCCAAGCGCTCTCAGAAGAAATAATTTGTGACTGGATGTCAGGCAGCAATCCACGTACAAATGTGTCCACAAATAATCTTTTCCCAGACTCTGTGCCTAAGTCTTGTCCACTGAAATCTGAGAATACCTGTTCAAACCGATTAAAGAACTCGGTAGCAGCTTCAGACTTTCCTTGGACACAGGCCGTAAGCTTGTCCCAAATAATTCTCTTTTCGGGAATTATGGTTTTTAATTTAGCGACGATTCTATCAGGCAGAGTTAATATCACCTGAGGTGGTCTTTTGCTAGCTGGCCTTTCCCCATCGAGTCTAGTTATATTCACCCATGTATCTCCCAACCCGGGTACGTCGTCAATAGTTCTAACTTGTTTCCATAAATCTATGGGCAGGAGTACAGGAAACAACAAATCAATGTCACCTAAGGTGAACACTGAGGACTGCAAAACGGATTCTATCTCTTCATAGAACCCTGTTGGATTTTTCCTAATATCAGGAATAGATTGCCTAATGGTATTCACTTCCTGTCTTGAAAACGGGACGTGAACGAACTGTGATACATAATGTGCGGGAATGTTCACAGCGACTATATTCCGTGCAACATCGGCCGCAACCTCAACCTTCGGGACAAATGTCGGAGGAACCTCTCTCATAGGCAACTGAGAAATAGGTGACTCCGAACGCTTACTAAGCAACAGAGCCAAGTCGAGCGCTAAAGCAGTCGAAGAAGTGTCAAGTGAAAAAGCTCTCTTATAAATGCTCAGTAACTCTGTGGGACAACTAATCTTCCTTTTTACACACTCATCCTGCAGGTACTCTACCATTACCTGTATCACTTTCCTCTGCATTTCTAGCGTATATTGACTATGTGTGTCATATAACTCAACTGGAGTTATCGATTTGTCTGAAATCCATCTAATCGCGTCTTTCTTACAAATTCGCATTTCCTCCGATATCGGTTTAAGACACGGAAAGAACCGTTTCTGTACATACATATTTTCCTCTCCATCATCCTCATTCTGTAACTTTTCTAACTCCTTTCTATATCCAAATAACATCTCAACATGCTCATTTACCTTATCCACAGTGTCTCTAGAAAGCGCTAGAATATTTAGATCCCTTAACCCTTGCGGAACATACGCATTATTTAATCTTCCCCACATTATACATAACTGAATCCCTAAACCTTCAATAAAAACATTTTTCTCAGGAAAATTATCCATATCACAAAGTGTGGCAAAAATGCTAGCTTGATCATCCTTCTCCATACAATGCTTAGCCCATGCAATTAACTCACGTTTCTTCTCCGGCGGTACAGTATTGCAAGTGACAACCTTTGTTCCTGTACCTCGATCGATTACAAGCGGCTCAGGACCACTTGGAAGAGAGGGAGCAGGCAAATTCGATGGAGGTACTATAACTGGTGCGATAAAAAGAGGCGGATGAGCAGGTGGAGGGACAACAACCGGAAGAATAGGAACAATAGGTTGAGCAGGAAGACCAGGAATAACAGCAGGAAGAGGTACAGCAGCGGGAAGAGGAACATACAGAGGTGGCACAGAGGCACCAGGCCTTCGTTCATTTAATATTTTGTCAATAAACTCATCAGAAATATAAAGATCTTTAGAAGGATAGATTTTCTGAATTCCGAGTGAGAAAGCCCTATCCATATTTTTAGTCACCTCAGGCTGTTTGTCTTGATCATATAACAACGCTTTTTCAGCGTACGTTTTATGACGGCGTGCATGTTTCTCTCTACTTTTAAGTTGTTGAAACGCTTCTTTTTTCCAATTCTGCAAAACATCAACTGCTGCAGGTCTAGCCTTTTTCTTTAACAAGACTGACTCCAAATATTCAATACGAGGGATCTCAAAACTACCATTTATTGGCCACTGAAGTTCGGAGGCATGTCTGGTTTGTCTGTACCAAATATCATTAAATGCTATACTTCCAATGCCATGCTTACAGTACATAGTGCATGCCTGCGACCCCTCCTGTGGTGCGGGACGGCTAAATTCCAAAGATTGTCTATCACTGCGGAATAATGCCCTAAAGCAGGAACCCAATTTCCAAGGCATATCTCAAATTCTTGGTGTTACCTGGTCAATAATTGTGTCTGCAGATACAATGCGCCAAAATTCAAATTGTCAGGGTTAAATTAAGAATCGGGTCACGACTCACCTGAACAAACCTAAGGAGGTCCGATCGGATTTCTAAGAATCTTACCTAACTAATCTTACCTCGTGTATGGTGATTTCGGCAAATCTGCCCGCCTCGATAAGTGGACCCTCGTCAAGATGCCATCTTGGACCACAGGCTTATCGTCCAAGGATCGGGTCATGCAGCACTGCTGAGGTGTTGTGTCTCGATCAGGGGGCCTCTTATGTCACACCGTCCGATCCCGGCCCGATAGCATGCGTCAACCTTCAACAATCCGGCATCAATCTTGAGGGTCCCTATTCGGGCGCCAACTGTGAAAACAGAATCAAAATATCGGGGCTGAGTACCCCAAAAGGAAATACACCGAACACGGGTTACAAAGGAACATATAAAGTACTTTATTTTATACTGAATCCAGTTACAAAAACAGAGCAAAATCAGATAGCTATCGGCCCTCAATAGAACACAACGAACTCCAGCGTGGTTCAGTGTGTTCAGTGGGAGACGCTGTACATTAGAATGCATTCGCTTTTTATACATTTGGTGGGCGCGATGTCCAGACCCACTTCGGTTAATATTCCTTTTAATACATCACTGATCTAGGGTTCGTGCCAAGTCTCAAACAACCGCATATAACTGGTTTGCCTTTAATACATGTATCAACAAGCCTATGCAATAACTGTGTATTCTATGGTTTTTCCATGCAGGCCTTCTTAAACATTAAATACAATGTAGTTAAACAGATGATCTCCGGTCAGTATTTGAATACATTGTCTCAACATATGCTCGTGGATTAGTTTCATTGCACGAGTAATCCTTCTACACATAGGTCAATGAAGGACAAGGTCTCAGTTCACGACCTCAACAAGTGGCCTGCAGGCAAGTTACACATTAGCTATATACAGAGGTCAAGACGGCCAAGATGTATTCTGGAATGACATCGATCACCATTTTAGCTCACAGGGTGACTTTTACACAATGAATCCTAAAATGGCGGTTTGACCTAAAATGGCGGTTTACATGGATTTAAGGTCAGGACCTTGCAACACAGATTTCTTTCGCAAGCGACTTTCGAGCAGCTTGGCGTAGGCCAATATTAATATATTTATTACAATAGGAGGCACGATATACTTTCTCTTTTGTCAGACTGAGAAGGTCAGCCTCTTAGCATGCCAGTCGATGCAAGGATTGTGTGATTCTAGCCATGGCATTCCCAGAATTATTTGAAATTGTGGAGCCTTGATTATATTGAACACAATGGCTTCCCGATGTCCATCTTGGCACAAAAGTGTCATATCTGTCGTTGATTGCGTTACCGGACCCGAAGCGGTCTCAGTTCCATCGACAGTGGTGACTAAATCTGTTGTTGCCTTTTCGCAAAGAGGAAGATTCATCCTTGTAGCCAGTTCTTGATCCATATCATTTCCAATGGCTCCGCTATCGATATATGCTCTGACTGCATGCATTCGAAATGGCTGTTGATGATTTATGAGGATCATTGGCAAGGCTAGGTGCGAGGTCTGGGAGTCCTTCTTTTCGCTCAACAAGCAGACCTCTATGCTTGACGGGCGAGAAAGTTTTCCGACTCTAGCTCTGCTTCAACTTTGCCGGCAACCCCAACTGCTTTCTTGGGTGGTTTTATGGGGCACTCTCAGAGGAAATGGCTGGCTGACTCGCAATACAAACACAACTGTTGTTGTCTTCTCCTATCTCTTTCTGCCTTGGATAACGGCCCTCGCACTCCTCCAATCTGCATGGGCTCAGAAAAGTCGGTGGTTTTGGATGCATTTTCCTTTGGGCGCAAAAATACCTGAGTGTCCATTCCAGCTTGATCTGCCTTACGGTTCTGTAGTCTATGATCAAGCTGAACCACCAAATCTATGTATTCAGCACAATCACTGAGAGCTGGAAGTCGACCACTTGAGCTAAAACATCCTTCAACTCCCCTCTCAAACCACGGTAAAACAGGGTTGTTCTTTTGTCATTTGGCCAATCGGTTTCCACTATCAGTCTATTAAAGGTTGCGATGTACATCAACAGATCTTGGTTGCCTTGGCTCAGAGACAAGAGTTCATTATCCAATGCCTGACCCTGAGAGTGGCTGGCAAACAACTTCTCCATGTCCAATTGGAACCTCTGGAAGTCTCGCAAGATGGGATCATCCCGATTGACTAGAGGTACCGACCAGTCCGCAGCACTGCCACTGAGATCTGAAAGCACAAAGGCTACCTCATATTGGTCACTTGGAAAAGCTCCTGGTCTACATAGGAAATGTAGTCTGCACTGATTTATAAAAAACGCATACTTTTTGGGGTCTCCTGTAAAGCGTTCTGGAGGTGCCAAAGGTACTGCTCCTTGAAGGACCACTTGAACTGGGTTGCTTGGTGTAGTCGGAACCATTGACCCCAATCCTGGTAGCGGTGTTTGCCCCGCCTGTGATTGAAGCACTTGTCTAGCGAGCTCATCGATACGATCCTTGGCCACAATCAGTTCTCTCCTCAAAGCATTGGTTTCCTGTCGGGCTGAATGTACCTCGGCCCTGAGTTCCCCCAAAAGCTGGGCTAGCTGGTCGGTCTCAGAGGTTTCTATGACGCCCAGGTAGAGAATTTGTAAAAGGCTTTGCATTCTGTCACGCTCACCTGGTCCCCACGGGGGCGTAGCACGTAGACGCACAAATGTCTGCACTGGTGTAGACTGCTTGAATGATGATGTCCTCTCCCTTGTTATCACCCCAGGAGACTGTTGTCTGAAATGTCAAAACAAGATATTAGCTATTGAGTGGGGGTGGTTAGGTCCCACCTCCTTTAACCTCCTAATGCCCAACTGCTCTTCTGTCTCACCTTGGAGTTTTGTGAGGTTGGCTCTCCGTCCTGCTTGTCTTTTTAGCAGGGGCGCAGTAGCACAGTCTTTCCCCAGACCTAGTTACTTCACTGGTCCAGTGTGGCTGTCGCAGAGTCCGGAATATCTGGATTTTACAGGTAAGTCTCTATGCCAATGGATGCTTGGTATAGGTTCTCAAAGTCTTTATTGCCCCAGATTTAAAGGTGTTTTGTCTTTTCTGCCTTCAGGGTGTGGCTTAAATAGCCTTGCAAGTAGTTCCAGGTATAGTAGTCTCTTTACCACACCCTGCCTTTCAGGTAAAGTAGTTCCTCAGCCACACCCAGGGTATGCAGAAAGGCTCAGCCTCACTAGGCTGAGTAAGTAGTCCCATGCAGTCCAACGGCGCCAGGACTGAGTCCAGGAGGTTGTGGGACACTCCTTTGGGGCTTGATAAGCCCTTATGGGTGTCAGTGACTGGGGTGGGCCCATCAGTTCCAGGGGTTTGGGAGCACACATCATGACATTGATTCATTCAAACACTTCTCAATAAAAAAACATATAACAAAAACAGACACAATGGTACAAATCTTTCAGAATACCACATATCATAAAGTACATAAATGGCAAAAAGCCATATACAATACGCACAATGTTTTCTGGGGGTTAGTGTGAGGTGCTATAAGTGCCATATATTAAACCGTTCTTCTGTTTTTGCAGATTGGACATTAACATGCTGATAAATCTAACGTTTATGGACCTCCTACTTGATGTTACTTTGTTCAATGATTCCAAAATGATTGTTCACAATTCGTGTGCTAGCTTCTGCAAGTTAACATTTTCCTGCCATTAAGATGGTCTTTTTTCATATATTCCGCAATGGTGAAGGATATTATACTTATCACACCAAAAGACGACACTGGTTGGTTATTTCTAAAAATTCAGGTGCACCACCATCTGTTGCCCTTATTTCAGTCTTGCCTTTATTAACAAAATTCTGTTCAGTCCTCGTCAGGGAGTGGCGGGACAGCCGGAAGTGAAAACTCACCCTATCAAGAGTCTGGCGAGCTGCGAGTGATTTTGGAACATTCCGAAATCACACGCAGCTCGCCAGACCCTGCAATCGCATCACACAAGTACAGCAGGTAGCAGAGTATTTATATTTCCACTAGCAGTTAGTGGAAGAGTGAGTGCAAAAGGGTGAGGCTGATGTGCTGAAAGCAGACTGAGGCCTGGGGATAATGCACAGCAGAGCAACTGCAGGGTGAGCTGAAAACATAACAGCAAGCCAGTGCAGAAAGAAGAAATATAGTTTGATGTGCTGCATAATGCATACTGAGGGTTCAGACACTGTAAATCACCTGCATTCCCAATTGAATGACCAGATTGGCCACAACAGCCGGTTGTTATGTGACAATATTGCCCTCAAACAACAAATTAGGAAATTGGAAAGGACGATTAGTTAGTTTATCATTAACGAGATGGACTCACAAAAGGAGTTTGATGAAATGTGGAAGAATGTAAATATTCTGAGACAACAGAATTTACATCTGATACATTCAGGTTGAAAGTGGATGCAGAGAAGGAACAGTCTGGTCCTTAGGAATATACCAGAATTAGAGAATAAAGGAATAAGCTGGTAGAGCGTGTGTGACAAGTAGAAGCTGAACTATTAGATGCAGAGAATTGTAGGGATGAGCAAGAGAAAGAAAGTATTTTCCTGAAGGAAAAGCGCCTTGAATATGCATGCAGCATACAATGCTCACAAAGGGAGAATTAATCACTTCGGCATGAGGTGCAGCAAACAAAAGATCGGTTGGTAGCTCCTCAGAGCAGAGTGCATGACTCTAATCATGCCTTAGTGTCAGAATTAAAAAGCCAGCTCTCTGACTACGAACAGGAAATAAGGAAAGATGCAGGTGTGAGACTCTCACCAAGGACATTGAACATTACAAACAGGCCTTGAGGCAACCTGACTAATCAGGATATGAGACAAGGCCTACTGATCAAGATACGATGCCCTTCCTAGCAGGGGCCTCATGCCAGTCATTTACAACCTCTCATGTACAAATGGGAACCAACCTCATGCATGCCACCTATCACAAAAAGGGTGACATAAGGCAGTTTGACTTACCCAGGCCTAGCTCAACAAATCCAGAATGCCAGTCCCAGTCTGATATTGATGAGTATTCATCTCTACCACATTGAAGGGAAGGTGTCTACACCAGTGTATCCTGGGAGGCCAAATTGAAACTCATGACTGCAGTGACCTCTCTGGGTCACTTTCACAGTAGTTACTTTTAGGCCCAGGATTACACTCAGTCTCTTCTTCCCTCCTTTCAGGTACTCCGCGGAAATCCCCCCATGCCCCTTAAATAGATGGAGATTTTTAATATGCTCTTCCTGGGTTGAATCTCTGTCTTTTCTCTTCGAGGAAAGTGGACCAGGTGGTCTCTTTGTATACTCATCTTCTGCAAGTCTAACTCCCTGATCTTGTCTTCATAGGAGTTTTCCAGGTCAGAATTACTCATGAGATTCATCGGCGAAGAATTATTCAAGAAACTCCCGAAAGATCATACTATTCCCACATTTGAATTGTTTTACAAATGGGAACTAGGTATATAGGAGCAGATGTGTACATCACTGATATGCTATGCCCCCACTTCCATCATACTGGATGAATGACGGGAAAACACTGTGCATGATTCCAGGCATCATGCCAATACCACATTGAGTGTATGAGAGATGTAATGCACTCAAAGAACTGTATAGAATGTACCCTGGTACTGAGGTGGTAGCAGGAGATTTGCAGACACCACTGAATATCTGTCAGGTCTCCAGCTTCCAGGCTCAGGAGTGGCACGAACCAACCAACCCCTCCACGGTCTTGGTGCCTGCAAGTTAAGACTTACGCAAGCTTCCGCGACCCTGGCAGGGAAAGAGGGTTAGGGTCTCGTTGGTTGGATGGGTTCCAAAGGAAGGGTAACTGGTGAGAGGACTAGGATAGGGGAGGTGGACAGGGAAGGGGACATAGGATAACACAATAAAGCATTTGCACATTCACAGCATGCACAATTCCCCCCCCACACCAACAACAAGGGCTAAGAGCCAGAAAGAGACTTATCTCAAAGGGTGAGTGTTGGCCTCCTGCCTGCGCACTCTCAGGTCCAGAATCCAGAGCAGTGTTATTGCTTAGAAGAGAGTGGGCATTACCATCTGCGTGTTACATCACACACCGAACCTTGCATTCATACACTCTCACACAAGGGGTTAATTGCACCCTAGACATGCTCAAGGTGCGCCATGCTCAAATCGATAGGCACATGCATATGCACAGACTATGCCCTAGACTATGAGTGCCCCTGCATAGCAACAACTCGTGTTGTAATTCACAAGAATCGAATTGTAGCTTTCCAGGAAGCCGCGTAATATCAGGAGCGTTCACTTCCAGTAGGTCAACTCGCAGCAGTTAGTGGGTTAATACATGCACAGCTATCGCGCTGCGTAGCTCCTAAAGTCTGCGTGTGATTTGGATTGCTGAAACTACTGCACTGATAGTCAGGACATTCACACTTAGCTTTTATTGGAGCAGGGGGACATTAGAACCTCGGGCAGAGCCCCCTGCGCTTGCCCCTGGCCGCAGCTGCTGGTGAAATCTCTTGACTCACTACGATGCGCTACAGTGCTGCGCGCCTTCCCCCAGGTCTGCTTGGCCTGCCTGTGGCTTGCGGTACTTATCTGAATGAGGCGAGGGGCCCGGGTGGAGGATGCGTGGGGCGTGGCCCCTCGTGCGCTTCCCCTTGCTCGGAGCTTCGGGGAACACGTCTTCTCTGGTTGGAGTTCTGAGCACAAGCCCCGTTCTCTTGATGGTCTCGTGCGCACGCGTGCACGTGCCCCGCCCGACGTGGGCTGTGATAAGTAGTTCTTGGCTCGGGGGTGCTTGAGAAATGTAGTCTGTAGGCCAATTCTCCTGCAGAAAGGACATAGAAGCCTTTTGTAAGGCAGAATTCTACTTACAAAGGCATGTTTCTTCATGGTGCTGGCTACCATTATTCTCTGATCCTTTCCCAGCACTGGGACACCATGATAGTGAAGTGGGAGAATGGGAGAAAAAGCTCCCCCCAATCTCCTCGCGACCATGGCCCAGAGGATCGCGGCCCAGACACCCACCACGAGATGAATTTGTCTATCTACCAGACGACCAAATACCCTGGTTCAAGAACATAAGGATATGCCCACCAGCCTGCCCACCAGCCTGCCCTACTCAATCCGACACCTGCGGCATGGATGAACTCGACTAAGACCTCAACAACAAGCACCCACATCGTTAGAGATGCCATGACGACCTAGCCAACTGCCAAGAACACACGTGCCACCATGCACACTGGACACTCACGCACCAACCCACACGAAGACTATATTCAGTGCTATGACGTAGGTGACAGATACACCCACTGACGCGCATCTTTATTATTTTTCACATAGGTTTTCCGTAATGCAGAAACGCAAGACGCATAAAGCACTCGCGTATACGCTTGCTGACACTTCTCCCACCCCTTGCATCGTGATGAGAATATAACAAAGACGTAATATTGCCTATGAAGCCATGTCGGACCGCAACACAGGTGCCGTGCATTACACATCCCCACCTATGAACCAGGCCCAAGTAGGCCGCAAGCAAGAGCCGCCATGAATACTGAATGAGCGAGTGCTGATCCCGCAGAACGAGTGCAGCGAGAGCTCACAGCCAAGGGGGCGATGTTGCAACTCGTATGCTACCAGCCGGCGCCAAGGTCACACCTGTAAGCACAGCCAAGCACGCAGAAGTAAAATACAACTTTAAATGTGCAGAATTCTGCCCCAGCCACGGTCTCTCCTCACGTGACCAAGCCAACCTGACAAGGTGCCAGACCCACGAGGGAGAAGTCGCCGGGGTCCCACGTCTGGGACACAGGCTGCAACAATGAAATGACCCAATGGACACCTACAGCGATGGGAATGGTCTGCTCTCAAGCCTATGAGCAAATCTGCGCATTGTCTGCACGAACACATAGTTACATATTGTTGCTAGTGACAGGTACACCGCGAGCTGGGAACAACGATGGTCCCAGGTTGGGGGGCTCGCGGGTGGACCAATCAGAACATGGGGGCACTCATCACTGACGCCACTAACATTAGTCAATCATTAGGGGTCTTCGTGTATCAATTTTCAAGTATCTAATAGAAGGGACAACCCAAGTATACCACCTGACTCACCCTCAGCCACTAATAATGTTCTCTATATGTATGCTATACTAACCCTACCACTCGAGGAACCAATACGGAGTGGCGATAGGTTTTCTGCTAACTTTCCCAGGTGACGCAAGTAGCACGTCATACTGAGGCAAAAAGGGCCTGCGAGCCCCCCGAATTTTGAGAGTCTGGACGGACGCGTACGATCCTAGACCCATCCCTGCCGTTGTTTAGTAAACAGCAGAACCACTTTGCTTCTTGCGTGTGTCTCATACTCATTTTTGGGGAACACGGGAGGAGTTGGAGCCTCCCAGCCGGAGGTCCGCGGACGGCCCAGCCGACCCCGGGATAATCACCCCGACAAGTTGGAGGCACTGCTGAGTTCTATTTCCGATCTACCTTTTTATTTTTCCAAGGCCTCTCGTTGCGGGGAGGCCCGGCGGCGCGGCCCCCTCTACCGCTGCCCCCTTTTTGAGGACTACAGGACCATCGCGGAACTGCGAGAAGACCGGGCAGCACAATCCGGATATTGGCCCTCGGGAGCCGGTTGAGAAGTATCCCGCCCGCGCCCACTGACGCGCATCTTTATTATTTTTCACATAGGTTTTCCGTAATGCAGAAACGCAAGACGCATAAAGCACTCGCGTATACGCTTGCTGACGCTTCTCCTACCCTTTGCATCGTGATGAGAATATAACGAAGACGTAATATTGCCTATGAAGCCATGTCGCACCGCAACACAGGTGCCGTGCATTACACATCCCCACCTATGAACCAGGCCCAAGTAGGCCGCAAGCAAGAGCTGCCATGAACACTGAATGAGAGAGTGCTGATCCCGCAGAACGAGCCCAGCAAGAGCTCACAGCCAAGGGGGCAATGTTGCAACTCGTATGCTACCAGCCGGCGCCAAGATCACACCTGTAAGCACAGCCAAGCATGCAGAAGCAAAATACAACTTTAAATGTGCAGAATTCTGCCCCAGCCACGGTCTCTCCTCACGTGACCAAGCCAACCTGACAAGGTGCCAGACCCACGAGGGAGAAGTCGCCTGGGTCCCACGTCTGGGACACAGGCTGCAACAATGAAATGACCCAATGGACACCTACAGCGATGGGAATGGTCTGCTCTCAAGCCTATGAGCAAATCTGCGCATTGTCTGCACGAACACATAGTTACATATTGTTGCTAGTGACAGGTACACCGCGAGCTGGGAACAACGATGGTCCCAGGCTGGGGGGCTCGCGGGTGGACCAATCAGAACATGGGGGCACTCATCACTGACCCACTAACATTAGCCAATCATTAGGGGTCTTCGTGTATCAATTTTCAAGTATCTAATAGAAGGGACAAGCCAAGTATACCACCTGACTCACCCTCAACCACTAATAATGTTCTCTATATGTATGCTATACTAACCCTACCACTCGAGGAACCAATCCGGAGTGGCGATAGGTTTTCTGCTAACTTTCCCAGGTGACGCAAGTAGCGCGTCATACTGAGGCAAAAAGGGCCTGCGAGCCCCACGAATTTTGAGAGTCTGGACGGACGCGTACGATCCTAGACCCATCCCTGCATTTGTTTAATAAACAGCAGAACCACCTTGCTTCTTGCGTGTGTCTCATACTCATTTTTGGGGAACACGGGAGGAGTTGGAGCCTCCCAGCCCGGAGGTCCGCGGACGGCCCAGCCGACCCCAGGATAATCACCCCGACAAGTTGGAGGCACTGCTGAGATCTATTTACGATCTACCTTTTTATTTTTCCAAGGCCTCTCGTTGCGGGGAGGCCCGGCGGCGTGGCCCCCTCTGCCGCTGCCCCCTTTTTGAGGACTACAGGACCATTGCGGAACTGCGAGAAGACCGGGCAGCACAATCCGGATATTGGCCCTCGGGAGCCGGTTGAGAAGTATCCCACCCGCGGTTGGCGAGTGTCCAGACGTGGTCCAGGCGAGGGGAGGTGGCGAGCCGCTTGGAGGGGTGCAAGCAGTCGAGCGGCCCCGCATCAAGAGAACTTGGTGAGTATGTCACACCCAACAAGCAATGTGAGATTGTGAGAGAGGGGGGAGGAGTCCAATAAGGGTGGTGGGAGGTGTTACTAAGGTGTGCGGCGAAGATTTGATCAATTAGTGTTGATGGTGAAGTGAATGGTAGCAGGACAGGCGCAAGAGCCGTCCACCACCATGTCACGGAGAAGAGTGGGCGGAGCAAGAAAACATCACGTGCGGTTGCTCGTAGACACTGATTGGCCTAGGTTGTGGCCACCTGTAAGGGGGGGGTGTGTGTGGCTTCCTACAAATTGGCGGTTATTGATCAATGAGTAGATGAGGATCCCTATTGATCGAGCAGTGAAACTCGATAGATAGATGACGTTTTCCTGTAGGTGGTAGCTAACTTGTTGCCTAGTATGGAAGATAATTGGCTGGTTAAGCCCTCCTGTTGAGGGGCGTATCACACGCGAGGTGATGCAGTGTGCGCAGTCCGATTATATTGTTGGTTACCTTGTTCCAGGCGTAACAAGAGGACAGCTGTGGGGTTCACGTGGACAAACAGCAAAACTTATTTCGAGCTTTCTGAAGTGTAAAAAGATCTTACCGTTAGTTTTTGGAAGAGGTCGGTGACGTCACCCGTAGGGCTTTCATAGGATACCTCGACCACACAGCATTGTTGAAGGGTGGTGGAGAAGTGAATAGTGGACAGGGGATGCGCACGGAGGTTGTCGGCCACCCTAAATACGGGACAAGTGCAGAGGGGGAAGTGACCGTGCACAGAGAACGCCGGCCACGCCGAGTGAGGTAGGAGGAGGAGGGGAGGAGAAAAAAAAAAAAAAGTGGGACGGCTGTATAAGCACGTCACACAGGGCACGCAGCCGCAGGGGGCTTCGTGCGCCGTGGCCGCAGGGGGCCGTAACGGTATTAAGGAAGAAAAACAAATACAGGAAAAGACAGCATATTTGCAATCGTTATATTTGACTGTTTTCCTTTTAGCGGACGGTCGCTAGTCCCCAAACTACGGGGCCAGGTAACACATCTGCAATTGTCATATTTGACTGGTTTTCTTTTAGCGGACGGTCGCAAGTCCCCAAACTGCGGGGCCAGGTAACGACAACTATACTGAAGGGAGCTAACAACACAGTGTAACCATGTCATACGGGTTAGGATCGGGAGGTTGGGGGAATACCCTCACTACCCCATTACAGCACATTTGTAAAACACTATCACCCCATAGGGAAAAACTGATCAAATACAGCATAGAGTGGACACAAGGGACGGACAACAAAATGACGACACCCTGGCCGCCTAACGGCAGTTTCGACCCGTACGTCCAACACTCGCTACTGACACATATACATAACACATACAAGGGGAAGAAGTTGACGCAGCACGTGGAGGTGTTTAACTTATGGAGGTTGTTCCAGGGGTCCCGACTAGGACCAACCGGAATGTTCACTGTGGAGGAAATGAAGGAGGGGAAGAAAGTAAAGGAGGAAGAGGTAAATGGGGAAAAGGAGGTTGACAGCGCACAGTGCGCGGGAAGAGACGGGGGGAGAAAAGCTTAGCATCGCAAATGAAATAGAAATAAAAAAGGAAAGGACCGACGACATGCCTTTAGCGAAAGTAGTGAAAAAGGAGGAAGGGGGGTTATATCCTGTAACGGAACTACGAGAAGCGGTAAGGCAACAACTAACAGCGGCTGAGGGGTATTCAAACCCAGCGTACAGCCCACCACCATATACAGCTACAGGTGGCTACACGGGGGGGGTGACAAGTACGGTAGGCCCAACTTATACGAAGATGCACGCAAGGGAAGGGAAGACTAGTGAAGAACCAATCCCAACCATAGGACACGACGAGTGGGTAGCCGCGCAGGTGCTGCTAAAATTGCGAGGGACACTAACGGGAGAAGAAAAGGAAGTAGTACGGAAAATGAACGAGGACGATGAGGGTAGCAGTGAAATAAAAGGGGAGGAAGATAAAAGGAAATAAGGGGAGCTGTTACGAGCAGAGGAGGAGATGTTGGAGGAACGATTGGTGGAATTAAGGAATGAGCAAAACGCCCTGATCAAACAGCTTGAGCAAGAGGAACGAGAGAGAAGGAGGGAAAGGAAGGAAAGTAAGGATGAGTTAGAAAAAATGAGGGAACGAACTGAAGAACGGAAGCAGGAAGCTGAAAGGATGAAAGCGATAGCAGAAAGGGTATCTCGAGCAGCACAGCGTGACAGGAAAAGAGAGGAAGAAGAGAAAGAAAAGGAAATGGAAATATGGAAGAGGAAAATACTATCAGAAACCACCAAGAAATACTAGGAAGGCAAAGTAATAGAAAGCATATTAGAAAGGGAGAGAGAGAGATGGAAAAGGAGGAGAGAGGAAGAGAGGATATTAGAGAAGGTGAGTAGTGAGGTGATGGAGGAATTAAAAAAGAAAAGAGAGGAAATAGGTGGTGAAATAGTAGAGAAGAGGGAAGGGGAAAGAAGAGATAGGAAAGGGGAGAGTGGGGTAAGGAAATATGTACGCAGGGATGCAGAAGTAGCCACAACATCAGCACAAAGGAGAGCAATTGGTAAAGAAGAAGTGGAAGGAACGGATTTAATAGACTTAAAAACAGTGACGATTAGGGGGAAAAAGACAGATTGGGGGTTGTCGCTCCTGGATGACTTTTGCAGCGAAGAAGAAGAAGGAATGGGGGGAGAAGGAAGAAGCAGCGATAGGGAAAGCTTAGACAAATTGTACATCACCCGCACCAACAGGGAATCACCATGGGCATGCAGAAGGAAGGAAGAACTGGGGGGAAGTGAGGAGAAAGAACGAGAAGTGGCCGGAAGGCAAACACGTGCAGCCACACCCGCATCATCCCGTCCAACATGTCCACCCACACCCGCTCCTGAACACACCCCCTACGCCGGCAGGCTTAGAGATCTCCTCGGACGTAGGCAGGAAGAACGGACACACACACACACATCAAATAAAGAAAGTAATAAGAGAAGGGGAAGAGATGAAGGGGAAGCTGCAATGAGCGGCGGTAATATGGACATGACAGATTATCTAGACGACACAGAAGAAGAGGAGGGGTATGCAGACTCTACACCGCGACAACTGGGGGGACATATGGGACACAATCTAATGCCGCTATTGGAGAGAGGGGGGGTTAGACCACAATACGTCCCTTGGAAGCATGCCGATAAGGAAAATATAAAGTGTAGGCTCCCATCACTAAGTGGAGGAGCGGGAAAATGGATATACGAGATGGAAAAACACACTGCAGGACAGAAACTAGCAGTAGGAGACGTGAAGGGCCTACTAATATCAATATTAGGGGATGCGGCAGATGACATCTGGAAGAGAGCAGGTTTCCCCGGGGTCACAATAACGAACACATCACATGACGGGGCGCCATTTGCGAATTGCAGGCATGCATTATGGCAAGCGCTGAGGGTACAATACCCAGACACCTCAGACATAGGAGCAATTACGTCACGCAAGATGCGTGAGAACGAAGATCCTGTTGATTATATCCAGGAGATTCAGGAGAAGTGGCGTATGGAAACTAGAGAGCAATGGGACAAGACACCGGCAATATTTTACCACATACTAATACAAGGGCTCCCGGAGGAGGTACAAAAACAATTGAAGAAAGTAGTGGGGATGGAAGCAAAGGCTTGGCCGGAAATACAACTGACAATAGTACACCATTGTAGGACGTGGCAAGAAAAGATGAAACAAAAGAAAGAAGACAGAAAAGCGGAAGAGGCTAAATTAGTGCAGAAAAAACTGACTAAGTATGGAAGGTGCACTAATAACTACACCAACAACAATGACACCAAACCCCACGCAAGTAGTGGCCGCACAGGATCCCTCACAACTACAAATACCACCACTACCACAATCACCCCGACTTATAACACAACAGCTGCCACCACCACCACCATACACGGCTAACATGGGAGGAGGGTACATGGCACCAGGAAATGGATATAATAATAACATCAGGGGAAGGGGTGGAATGATGAGGGGGAGGGGATATGGCCAACCTGCACAACAGCAAGGGGGAGGATTCCAAAGCTTCTACCCCACTGGGCAACCAGTGTACCAGGATAATGCAGGAAGTTTCCCATGGCAGACCAGGGAACCACGTGTATGTTGGGTTTGTGGGATGTAAGGACACACGTCACGTACGTGTAGAATGAGACCCTCCACACCAGCATGGTGGGAACAAGGACAACAAGGGCCTATGAGGGAGCAGCAGGGTTACCAACAACTGCAGGGGCTACCACAGAGCAGCGCACAGCAACAATTAGCAACACAACAACAGCCGCAGACATATTCACTACCGCAACAACAGGTACCAATAACACAACAACACCAAGTGCAGCCAGTGCAGCAGCCCACTCAAATACAGGACCATAAGGTAACCTCCACCGATACACAGCTACAACAAACACAATTGGGAAGGGTGACTGTCCTGGGACACAGCCCTTACACAGGAAGTGGTCAGTCATTATACCCACAATAGGACAGCCCACAGACGTCCTTGGTGTGTCCCATCCTGTCGATAACACCTCATAGTGCGGAGGAACCACGCATTGAGGTAACGATAGGTGACAAAAAATTATCATTCCTTGTTGACACTGGGGCAACCCGGTCTTGCATAAGGGAGGGTAGATTTAAGATGTCAGGTGAGGCCATGAACACCCAAGGATTCTCTGGGGCTAGGGGGTTGGTTCCCTTTACTGATAACATCTCCTTATCTATTGGAGAATATGACATGTCTGTCCCGCTCCTGTATTCAAGGGAGTCACCAGTGAACATACTTGGGAGGGACATAATGAGCAGGCTAAATATGACAATCTCCTTCACGGAGGATGGCATCATTTGCTCCACTCCAGGAATAAACATGCTTACTGCACAGCAAATACTGCAAGCGTACTGTGGCCAGACAGTAGCTCGGGCTGAGCCAGTGGATGGAGAACTGTTCCAGTACGGAACAGACATGGCATTCGCCTGGATGCCAGGAATAGAAGGAAAGATCTGCAGGAGGCCAGCAGCATATTTGTTCAGGCCTGAGACACCAGCCAATGACCCAGAAGGGAAGGTGATTTCGGTGAGCATCGAGCGTATTATAGCAACTGCTGATTATATGGCAGTACATGCCCAAGACCGGGAAGGGAGAGCATGGAGGGCAGTGATAGCCCTGGCTGAGGGATGCAGGCTCACCCAGGTGTCCGATGAAGAGCTCTTTTCAGAAGACAAGGAAGAAGGTGAGATGGTATTTATGGTGAGTGTAGATATATGGCTAAGAGTGACATGTAAGCAAGTGGCACAGAAAATGGCCATGGCACTTGAAGCACCCGCATCTACCCCAGTTCCCTTCTACGAGGAAGATATGGCAAAAGTTCCAACATCACTGTGGACCACCAGTCCCTATGACGTGGGCTGCATAAAGAGTATCGGGGGAGTAAGAATAAAGCTGAAAAAGGGTGCAATACTACCTAGAGTTAAACAATACCCACTATCAAAAGAGGCAGACGAGGGCATATACGAAACCATAACGGCCCTAATAAATAATGGCATATTGGTACCATCAGAATCACCATGTAACACGGCCGTGTACCCAGTGCGCAAAGCTAAAGGAGGGTCTTGGCGTTTTATCCAGGACCTCAGACCCTTGAACAACATTGTAGAAGCAGAATACCCCATAGCAGCAAACCCGGCCAAGATATTATGTGGAATTCCGGCAGAGGCCTCACGGTTCACAGTGATTGACCTCAAAAATGCCTTTTTCTCAATACCCCTGCACCCAGATTCACAAGACTTGACAAGCTTCACATACAGAAACACAAAGTGGAAACACACCAGGTTACCACAAGGGTACCGCGAGCCACCCTCAATTTTCAACAGAGCAATACAGATGGACTTGGGAAACATTGAATTGGAAAGTACGGTGCTGCAATATGTTGACGATATAATAATTTGCAGCACAAGCGAGAAAAGGTGCAGGGAGGACTCATTGAAAATGCTGACAGTGTTGGCTGAAAAGGGTTACAAGGTAGACAAAGAAAAGTTACAGTACTGTCAGGAACAGGTACTATACATTGGTCAACTAATATCCCAACACGGAAGAATGATTGCACCACAAAGAGCACAAGCTATATCAAACACGCCACTACCACAAACGGTGAGGGAGCTGCAGCAGTTCCTGGGATTATGCAACTACTGTAGAGCATGGGTTTTTGACTACAGCTCATACATAGGACCCCTACTTGAAGCATTGAGAGAAGCACACAAAGGGGACAAAACATTGGGGTGGACAAGGGAAATGAAGGAGGCTTTTGACGAGTTGAAGTACGCCATATCCACTGCTCCGGTACTAGCCACCCCAGATTATGAACGGCAGTTCTTTATCTTTTCAGATTGCGACTCAGCAGTAATGAAAGCAGTATTGACTCAGAAAACCAGCATGGGACACAAGCCAATAGCGTTCTACAGCCGTCACTTGGACCCTGTTATGTTGGGACATTTCCCTTGCGAACAGAGTCTCGCCGCGGCTGCATTTGCGTTAGAGAAATCATCATCGATTACAATGGGGTTCCCAACCACACTATTTGTGGAGCATGCGCTGTTTGCAATATTGAATAAGCCTAAGTCCACACTAACCATGCAGAGGGCATCAGGTTATGAGATCATTTTGTCTAGACCTGAACTGTCAATTGTCAGATGTAGTACAGTTAACCCAGCCAGGTTTATAGCGGAAGTTATTGAGGAAGGTGATTATGCTCCTGATTGTACACAGACTATCGAAACGTACTCATGCACTAGAAAAGTTGAAGAGGATGCACTCAAGGGTGGAGAAATTTTGTACATTGATGGGTCATCAACAATAGACCAAAGTGATGGGATAAGGAGAACTGGGGCAGCAATTGTAAAAATGACAGAAGATTTGATGTATGTCCCGGTGAAATGTGTGCAGTTACCACAGCATTATTCGGCTCAAGCAGCGGAATTGGTTGCACTGATCTTGGCGTTGAAGGAAAGCATTGACAAAAGAGTTACTATATATTCTGATAGCGCATATGTCACGTCAACTGTCCACTCGGGGTTGATAAAATGGCAGAGAAGGGGGTTTAGGAGAGCTGATGGCACCCCAGTGCAACATGCTCTCTTGTTAGCAGAATTAATTGAAGTAATTAATGATCCCCAAGAGATAGCTTTGGTTAAATGCCCGGCACACACTAATGGAGACGACCATATCTCGAAAGGGAATGAAACAGCAGACGCACATGCCAAACATGCGGTGTACTTTGGTGAAATATGGAACCCCCCAGAGTCAGAGAGAGGGAGAGGGGGGGATAGCAAAACAGATGTTGATGAAAGAAGGGTATACCCATCTCCCCGCCACACAGATAATGGAATTACAGGCAGCTGCACCAATGGCAGAAAAGGAACTATGGGTAAAAAGAGGATGTACGATATCCCCAACTGACGCACTGTGGCGTCAAAATAACACTGGAAAGGTGGTCATGCCGTTGGCACTGTTGAACACCGCCCTGGCCCAGCTCCATCACCCAGCACATACAGGAAAGGAAGTAATTGCAGCACGAATTAGGGAAAACTGGTTTTGCCCGGAGTTAAATTCTCATGTAACAAATTTCATCAGCAATTGCCGCACATGCCAACAGTTTACGGCCGGTCACACGCTGCAAGTGATAAAAGGTACTATACCCCGGCCAGAGGGACCCTTCCTGCACATTCATATTGACTACGTTGATATGATCAATGTATGTCAAGGAAATAGGTATATGATTGTAGTGGTGTGCCCATTCTCCAGGTGGATCGAGGCCGGACCCTGCTTACACGCAGATGCGTTCAGAGCAGCTAAATTTCTAGTGAGAGAGGTTTTCCCCAGGTGGGGTGTGTGCAAAGTGCTGCGGTCAGATAACGGCCCACACTTTGCTAATGAAATGTTTCAGCACATCACGTCCTTGCTGGGTATTAAGCATAAATTTGCATGTGCATATCACCCGCAGGCCAATGGTGTATGTGAACGCCTGAATGGCCTATTGAAAGAAGAAATAGCAAAGATACAGCAAGCAACCAAGAAGTGCTGGTTGTACTGTCTTTCGCTAGCTCTATTTGAACTAAGGAATAGGCCAGGATCTGATCACCACCTCACTCCTCACGAGGTGGTGACAGGACGTCAAATGCGCCTTCCTCTAACACCTACATCAAGAGCATTCACAGACCATGAAAACACTGCAACTGTTCTTGGTGACGAAATGTACCAATATGTGTCTTCTTTGATTACTAGTGTAGCGTTTGTATCTCAACAGCTCGAGCGCACGCGGGGCGGGTCGAAGAGTTCTCAACAAGAAGACACCAACAAGGAACTGGAAAAGGAAGGACTAAGCAAAGTTGCTAAAGGTGAACATGTGCTACTCCGCAACTTCAATAGAAGGTGGAACGGCCCACATTTTACTGGTCCTCATTTGGTAGAGGAGGTAGCTACCAGAGCGGTGAAATTGCAGGATAAGTGTGCCTGGAATCACCTACACGACGTGAAGATCTACAAACTCCAGACCCGCCCTAGCGTTAACGACAGGGCCATTGGAAGAGCAACAACAGCAACAGCATCGGCTACATAGAAGGAGACGTCGGCCACAGCTGATGACAGTAGTGTCACTACACCTGATCACCCCCCAGATTCCCGAGAGACAACTACTGAAATAGACACTGGACGCTTGCCCACAGCCCATCCCATGGTCACGAGATCACAAAGTAAACAAACTTCTGCCAATTGAGGCCCAACCCCCTCCCTTCTAAGGTCACCCCCGATTGAAGGACATTGTACAACAAACTTGGGTATTGCGCACACACACATGTAAAACACTTGTATGTTTTCTCTTTTCTTCTCTCGCACATGCAGGTACCGTGTATAATTGTATTGTTAAGAACATAAGTAACTAACAGTGTACATTGCCCAGGAGTAGATGCTACCCACGGATGATAACACCCCTGAAGCCCTATCACACCAATTTGTATATCATATAAGAAGGCCAAAGCACCTGAAAAGAAGGAGGGTACGCGTATATTACACCGCATTTGTTTTGGCCATAGAACAATCATTTCCCCGTCTTCACCAGCACTTACCTGCGCTAAGAGATAGATTACTAAGGTTAGCGTGTGAACAGCTCTTCCCCTGGGCACTGAACGATTACTTGATAGGGAGAGCTTAATAACAACGACTAACAATAATAACAAGCATATTGAGGATTTTCAGGCGGGCACCTTTAACGTCGCAAGATTAAGCTGCCGGACTGCAGCAAGGTAAGAGCAAAATGCCGGTGAGACTAGCTTTTGTAATAAAAATGATAGGGGTATTGGTCATCACTGGTCTGTTGGCTGCCTCTGTATGGCAGATAAGTTATGCTATCAATATTATGGCTGCACCCAAACCTAACATACCCCCTCCCACGGCTGCAACAGGTATGACGTCAGGTGGTACTAGCAACCCTCCGCAGAGGGGAAGTAGAGTTAAACACAGCACATATACAGATAACAAGGGTATTGATAATTACATAACAGATTCAGCACACGTCTCAAACAACATGTGGTACCAGCACATGACCCAAATTGGTAAGCAGACAACAGAAGATAGCTGTTATGTGTGCTCATTGATCCCATACGCCATGAGCGCTTCTCGAACATTCGTCGCCACAGAAATACAAGAAAAGACGCCGCGATGTATAGTATATCTGGCACTATTTCAAACGAGAGGACGATTTCAAGGAACGGTGGTGAGAATGCAGTAGGAAACAAGAGACACATACCCATACGAAAACAATTTCCTCAAGTCATATTTGAGTTACCATAAGAGCAGTTTACATACTGAAGCGTTCAGATACATGACAAGTGGCCCTGAAAAGGGAGAAACGAAGAAAGTAACCCTACAATACCTACCATGTGATTGGTACGCCACTGAAGTTCCTGGTATACAAGGCTGTTGGGAAAGGCCACTGATAATAATAACAGGGAAGGTATACATGAACAATGAATGGGAAATAGGAGTGATCGGTAGCAACATGATAACAAGAGAGAATATTACCACCATACAGGAACACAACGACAGATGTTGGACGACATGGGGCAAATACGTACCCATGCTGACATGGATGGAGAAGGATGAAGACCCAATAAGCATGCTACCGCTGACCGCGCCCAAGTTATGCTACCAACACAGAGGAGATGTGGAGGTGGGATACAACACTAACTGTGGAAGCGTGTTAGAATTACCAGAGGGGGGTGCTGGAACGGCAGTGATAATGGATCACTATTGGGTCTGCGGAAATAAGGCATATCACACTCTGCCCCCGTTGTGGAATGGTATATGCACAATGGTACACATCAATGTACCATCGCTAGTGGTGCCCCAAAAACATGTGAACATGGCCAATTTCCCCAAAATGGATGAAGGGAACAAGAGGAAGAAGAAATCCGTACAATCACAGGAGGGAGAGAACAACAACAACAACAATAATGTCCTAAAAAGGATAAAGAGACAAGGAGAACCCCTGACAGGAAACTAACTGTGGGGAAGGTCGGAAACAGCACTCACTTCTATCCCACCAGAACATAGGTTATTTAGCAGGGCTGCTATGTTCTTCTCGTCAATCATACACCCTGGACTACAAGCTTATGCAAACGCTAAATGGCTCCAGATCACCCGATGGGAACTAATGATGACGATTAATTCAACAGTAAACTGATTCAATGCAATAAAAGAGGAACTGCGAGCGGTAAGAATGGTAGCACTACAGAACAGATATGTACTGGATCTCCTCACAGCGATGGAGGGAGGAGTTTGTGCAAAAATAGGACAATCATGCTGCACATTTATTCCTGCTAACGATACAGATAATGGTACACTTACCAAAGCAGTATCACAACTGGCCCAGATGCACTCCAAGATGATGGAAGAAAGTAAAGGAGTAAAGAAGGATGATAGCTGGTTTTCATTGTTATGGTCATGGATGCCATCATGGCTGTCGGACGGGCTGAAGATAATAGTTGGATGCATAATACTGGCTGCAGCTGTATTGATTGTAATAAGGTTTTGGAAGGCCAGGACGGCACGCACTACAGACGAAATGATCGAAATGGTCAGCATGCACCCCTTGATGCCAACTGACGATGACCAGCATACAGACGTGATAATAAAGGAAAGAGAGAAACTGCGCAAACAGATCATCACCAATCATTTAGACCCACCATCCGTAAAGCTTGAGAACCCAAGAAACCCGAGGAGCTACATCGGAAGATGGGTATACTGCAAACCGGGAGGGAGCTGTGTATACATGTACTGGTCATTTGAAGACCATGCCAACCACTACGGACACCTGGGAGGAGTGACCAAAATATGGAGAGTAAGAGGAGATAAAGAAAAAGATATGTTTGTGGTCGACAAGTCGACCAGAGGGGGGACTGAAGTGGGAGAATGGGAGAAAAAGCTCCCCCCAATCTCCTTGCGAGCATGGCCCAGAGGATTGCGGCCCAGACACCCACCACGAGATGAATTTGTCTATCTACCAGACGACCAAATACCCTGGTTCAAGAACATAAGGATATGCCCACCAGCCTGCCCACCAGCCTGTCCTACTCAAATCGACACCTGCGGCATGGATGAACTCGACTAAGACCTCAACAACAAGAACTGACATAGTTAGAGATGCCATGACGACCTAGCCAACTGCCAAGAACACACGTGCCACCATGCACACTGGACACTAACGCACCAACCCACACGAAGACTATATTCAGTGCTATGACGTAGGTGACGGATACACCCACTGACGCGCATCTTTATTATTTTTCACATAGGTTCTCCGTAATGCAGAAACGCAAGAGGCATCAAGCACTCGCGTATACGCTTGCTGACGCTTCTCCTACCCCTTGCATCGTGATGAGAATATAACGAAGATGTAATATTGCCTATGAAGCCATGTCGCACCGCAACACAGGTGCCGTGCATTACACATCCCCACCTATGAACCAGGCCCAAGTAGGCCGCAAGCAAGAGCTGCCATGAACACTGAATGAGAGAGTGCTGATCCCGCAGAACGAGCCCAGCGAGAGCTCACAGCCAAGGGGGCAATGTTGCAACTCGTATGCTACCAGCCGGCGCCAAGGTCACACCTGTAAGCACAGCCAAGCACGCAGAAGCAAAATACAACTTTAAATGTGCAGAATTCTGCCCCAGCCACGGTCTCTCCTCACGTGACCAAGCCAACCTGAAAAGGTGCCAGACCCACGAGGGAGAAGTCGCCTGGGTCCCACGTCTGGGACACAGGCTGCAACAATTAAATGACCCAATGGACACCTACAGCGATGGGAATGGTCTGCTCTCAAGCCTATGAGCAAATCTGCGCATTGTCTGCACGAACACATAGTTACATATTGTTGCTAGTGACAGGTACACCGCGAGCTGGGAACAACGATGGTCCCAGGCTGGGGGGCTCGCGGGTGGATCAATCAGAACATGGGGGCACTCATCACTGACGCCACTAACATTAGCCAATCATTAGGGGTCTTCGTGTAACAATTTTCAAGTATCTAATAGAAGGGACAACCCAAGTATACCACCTGACTCACCCTCAACCACTAATAATATTCTCTATATGTATGCTATACTAACCCTACAACTCGAGGAACCAATCCGGAGTGGCGATAGGTTTTCCGCTAACTTTCCCAGGTGACGCAAGTAGCACGTCATAAAAGGGCCTGCGAGCCCCACGAATTTTGAGAGTCTGGACGGACGCGTACGATCCTAGACCCATCCCTGCCGTTGTTTAATAAACAGCAGAACCACCTTGCTTCTTGCGTGTGTCTCATACTCATTTTTGGGGAACACGGGAGGAGTTGGGGCCTCCCAGCCCGGAGGTCCGCGGACGGCCCAGCCGACCCCGGGATACCTTGCCCCGTGACAATATCGAGGAGCTGTTAAGAAAACCTGACAAGTGCAAAGTGATGTCATAAGGAGAATATACAATGACGCACCAAAACGATATGAGAATACTTAAAGAAAGAAGATGTAACTGAAGAAACAATAGCAAACATATATGAGTGAGAAGAAACAATATGTACAAAGACAATAAGTAACCAGATGAGTAGTAAATGTATATGTACAGAAAAGCAAGGTATATGAGCCATATAGAAGTGTGTTGAAAAGATGGACGCCGGCTCTCAATGATAGTAAGCAAAGAGCCCGAAGGAGAGAGGCCAGAGCTGCAGAGCAGATAGAGGCTGGGAATACAAATTCATGTATGAACAGAGACTAGCTGCTGGCCAGAGATCAAGGATGCCACAGCGAGAAACTACTGAAGGGTACAAGGGATGTCAACGAGGATAAGCAACATACGCAGTACATATTTCTCTTAAATTAAGTAAATGAGCGAACCTTTACGAGTTTCAAGTATTGACAATAAAGATGCAGAAAAGTCTATGTGAGATGGAGCAACCAAGTCTCTTGAGGCCAAAGAGGGTAATGACACCTGAAATAATTGAATCAAATATGTAAGGAAGGCATGGTATCTGTCATGAAACGTCCCTGAAGACTATGGGACAGATGGTCAATACGGAAGAAGGACTAGTATGCCTTCCTCCCACCGAACAGGAACACTCTAGTCTTTCATGTGGGAGACTATAATTAATCACCAGGTGTTGCAACCGGCACATTGCAACTTTCTTCTGACGCTAGTTTGCTGAGACAGTATGGTTTCAGGCTACTCCTTTGTTCTTTACTCTTGTCCTTTTCCCCATGTATTCCTCCTCCTCCTGTAATTCGCCATAGTTCATATACCATGTTGCTTACACCTCCTGCCTTCTTGTTTTCCTGCTCTCTCGCAGCTGCTTTCACCACTGCATGTACACGAACGCAGGTTTCCATTTCAGCCGCATTTGTAGTCGCACAAAAACGAGCAGCTGTTGCCTGCCAGCGCTTGCACTGAAAATATCAGCTACTTTCAGTGCGTGATCCTATGTGGGCACTCTTACATCTTCTTGGACTCCTCCACTCACTTGCACTGGAACCCATTTGTGACAACCCGGTGCATTCTGGTATTTGGAGTCATCATCAGGATTCTGAATCACAAGACGGAATTCCAGCACAAACACCTACAACAAAAAGCCTACTCCTCAAGATCTACACAGGGTTTTTCTGCTGAGGCTTTTCCCTGGTTTGGCATAGGCTACCCGGGGACCTCGCTGCCAGGCTTATTGCCTAACTGGCAAAGTGGCCTCTGGGGAATCCCGTCCCTATCTCTACAAACAAAAGGGCCAGGTGGTAAAGAAGAAGACACCCAGTGCCTGGAGAGGTAAATCCGTGGAGACATCGTCCGACGAACTTTCAGAAGTAACTTCAGGTGAAGAGTGGGAAAGTGATACGGGAACCATTGTTGATTCAAGATTGACTGAACCTGAGAGTATCAAACAGTGAAGACAGACACAAGTGATTACAGTTCAAGGGTGTTTATTGAACTTCAATGGGTTGGTAGCACACCTATCTAACCATAGATCTAAGGATGGGAGCAAGCTATGACCATCAAATAATAATAACGCAGTCCTAGTGGAGTCTCTGTCAAAATAAAAGGTCCTATACTAATAAACCTATTGCCAATCCTTACTTCTAAATACAAATGGTGTGGGAAAATTATGTATGCAAAAGAAAAATGTTCAAGAAACAATATGTCAGGATAGATGAGCTTCCCTTACCCAAGTTATCAGCACAAGGTGACACACTCGAGCTTCGCACACACTCTGGCTTCTATGCCATGAGGATGCAATTCAAAATATGGGCATTTGGGCCTTCTGCGCCAAAGTCTCTTTTACAACAAATGTCTCTTATTGCAGAGTGCATTGTGCAACAAACAAGTCTCAAAGTTTCCTTCTCAACAGGATTTTCACATTCACAAATCCTCTGGTTTACTGTTCACCATGGTCTCCATCGATCGGGCTCGGGCCACTTTAAGCACAAGTTCACAAGTGGTCTCCCTCAATCAGGCTCGGACCACGGTCTCCCTCAGTCGGGCTACAAACTTATAATCTTGCTTTCTTTCACAGTTCAAACTTTTCGACTGTGCGATGGATTTTTCTTAAACCATTGCAGGAACACTTCGATTCATTCCATTCATGCTTTGCCTTTTATCACTTTTTGTTTCTGCCACTTCTTGGCTGGGTACTTAATAGAGGGACCTTCGATTGAGCACACCTGCGGTGCTGGACAATTGTTTTACTTTGTCTCATACCATCTCTTATTCGCATTAGAATTCAAACATCCATCAGCAATTGAGCTTTACTCGCGTCTTTCATCACACACGTTAAAATTCTTTGCTCTTGCACGCTTCATACAATGTTGCCTCTTCCAACCTTGACTTCAACACAGACCGGTCTTGCATACGGTCTTGCATCGGTTTCCCCAACTCACCGGCTTTGTTGATTTCTCTAGTGCTGCTTTGATCCTGGAGCCAAGGACGATACCACGGCAGCTGAAGCTCCTCCCCAATTCACCCAGTCATGCAGGTGGGCCCCAGGTATCTCTGACACACAATACAGGATTCTTCAGTCTGGTTTCCTGGCCTTAAACATTACAATCTGAGGTTTTATGGAAAGTAACAGTTTCTCAGCAGAAAGGTCAAGGATATCTCTCTCCTGTCTGTAGTAAGTCCCATGGGGATTTTATAGGCTTGCAAACCCCTAATTGGCCTTGTAGTTGTAAGGCAACCCCGGAAAATCTAACTTTCACCCAGTCCCCTATAGTGGGGCAGCGTATTATAGACTCCTACTTTGACAAAAAAGTTGGAACTATTACATAAATAAAATCAATTGCCCCTACTAAAGCTATGACTTTTATTGACCACTCATTAATGACCAATGTGAACCGCAAGGCCAATTTTGGGGAGATTCATGAACTAAGTATTATTGTGTTTGTGGAATTTTAGTTATTCGGGGGCTGTCTCTATCTGGTGCCTAATTGTGGTGGAACTGAAAGAAAAAATGGGAATCAGCACCAAGTAGACGGGATAAAGGGAGTGACATTTAACATCCTGGACTTGTCTAAGAAGAAGGTTGGGCTAGAGGTACAGGGACATTTATTTTCAAATGGGGTTGGTAAGGGACCTGCTATGGGCACAATGAAGTCTACTCCTAGGACTATTCCTCTTATGAAGGGCGTTAGTCCCTCTAATCAGTTAAAAGGTAGAGTTCAGCCGAGGCGAAATGGATTCTATCCCAGAGCAGAGGCTAAACATTTTTGACTCAGTAACCACATGTACAGTTACTTTGGGTGAGGACGGACAAATGCCCTGTCAGAGAAATCCCAAAACTAACTGGACGGAGCGGAATTAGCAAAAAGAACAATGCTCACGGACCCTACTGCAGAATGTATACCCGAGGTTGCATTCAGGGGTTGGACCACTATTGGATAAGCTATATAGATGTAACCCACTAATCCATGAGGAGGAGCAGGTGGTGGTTCAGAGTTCAAAATCATATAGCGCACTTAGAAATGCTAAGGAGGGTGTGGGAATATGGAGAATGATGGCCACCAGGAAAAGGTTGAGGGCTATGACTAGGGGTTTGCCAAATGAATGGATGAGGGGCAAAAGTGTGGGCATTTTAAACTATCTTTGTCCAGTATTCTGGGGCTACAGATTGAGTTATGTTTAAATAGGGGTAATGTCCTCACTATTTTTGCTGAAATTCCCAATCTTATACTTGTCTCATCTACGGACATTACTCGGGTAACTTTTCTAAATCATGCAGATACTAATTGCTTTCATCTTTACTTTACATACAATTTGTTTAAGGAACTAGTTTTTTTGGAAGCAATGAATTTGAGAGAACTGAGATTTGATCTTCACTCAGAAAGAGGGGAGGATGAGGTATAAACCAATCAGTGGGGTATAGGGCACTCAGAGTCTCTGTTAACTCCGTACCTCGGGGTGTAACTCCAATCAAACGGGTACAGTTACAATTGGAGGTGGACGATCGGAATTGGGCCCTAATTACATCTTCTTTGTGGAAAACTACCAGCCGTAGCAGTGGGAAATCTAGCACCGAGAATTGTGACCATTTAAGATTGAAAGTTGTTTCCTGGAACTCTAGAAGTAGCACACATTTGTTTAGCAATTTGGATGCAATGAAAATGCAGCGATGGAGTAATATTATTCTGATCCATGAGACATGGTTGCTGCAAACTCTGGTCCCTGGATGGCTACCAGGTCCTTACTCATTTGGCAAGGCCATGTAATGGGCCAGGGCCACGGGGTCTCCTTACTGCAGTGAGCTCCTCTTTGGGCATGAGGGTGTCTCTCCTTCTCAACCTTCCTTTCAGGGTGATGGCCATACAATTATCTTCCCTTGATGGCATATTTAAAATGTTGATTATGAACATTTATTGGCATAGTGTAGTGGCTAATTTACAAGATTTACTTTCAGTGATTTTGGAGTTTATCACTACTTGGGTTAACTTGTTCCCGTAGGGAAGGATTCTTGTGGGGGGACTTAAATTCGAATTGTATCATTCCTGACAACCTTGGTGACAATCGGGAGGTTACAGGGAGACCTTATCTAATGACCCTAAAATCCAAAATGGTTTGAGGTGGTGGTCAACCATGGAGGCGCTGGGCTTGAGCCTAATTAATCCCATGACAGTAAGGGAAGTTAAGTATGCGTTTACCTGGAGATGAGAGGTTCATCTTTCAACTATAGATTATATATTTGTGGATGTAGTCTTAAGCAGTGGCTACGTGAGTTTTGTGGTACAACACAGCAATTTTAGCGATCACTCAATTCTCATTGCCGAATTTATTTTGTTGACGATAAAGCGTCAATTGGGCGAATGGAAGGTTGAAGTAACCACCTCTGGGAACGTAATCCGATGGTCTGATCAGAATATAGAAATTCTGAATGAGGAGCTTGACTGTATTATCAGAGGTTCCCCATTGGATGGAAGCTAAGGGTATTTAACTCTCAGTGTTTTGATGATTTTATGGGGAAATTGATTGGTCGAGTTAAACAGAACTGCGCATTTTCGAGTGGGGCTAGGGGGAAAACCACGTCCGTTTACAATGTGGCCTTGGTTGAAGCAAAGAGGAAACTTCACCTTGATATTAGGGCCTTGAAAATGGCTAGTACAGGGAATATTAGTTTTGGCCTCGATTTGAAGAAACTGAAACAAAAATCTAAAAATGTTTGTAAATCCATTAAAGCTGCTATGCTACAGTTGGTTTGCGGAATGCATGCTTCATACCTTAATTAAGCATGATAAATGTGCATTTTGGGTCTTGGTTAATAATTTGGACCCGTTGGTAGAGGATGTTGCCCTGAATGCTGTTTCTGAAACCCAACGGTTGTATTTCTTTAATGAGATCTACGGTGGGGGCCACTTGACAAGGAACTTGATCGTGATATTAGTAAATATATTACAGAGTCTACATGGGATATTAGAATTGATTGTGAGGACATTGGGGTCTTAATATGGAGGTGTAAGAATTTGCATGCCCCGGGGCAGAACAGCCTCACAAATTATGCACTGAAACAAGACCTGATCAACTGGTCAAAGGTCCTTTTGGTCCTGTTCAATAGCATTTTGGTTTTTGGTATTCTCCCTGTCTCCTGGCGCATGGCTAATGTTGTTCCTATTTTTAAGAGAGGCTCAAGATCTGAGCCAAAATGTTATCACCCATCTCGCTGATAGATGCAGGTTGTAAAATGTTCTCATCACTTTTCGTAACTCATGTGGAGGAATAGGTGGTGGCAACTGGTCGATTGAGCCCATTTCAAATGCACTTTCTTAAGGGGCACTCTACTAACATTAACTGTTTAGTGGAGAAGGCCCTACAAGTGACCGCATGGAATAAAGCGAATGGCTGTACCTATGTAGCAACCATCAACCTTTCCATAGCTTTTGATAAAATCACCAGGAATAGACTGTGGCACAAACTGGCTCAATGGGGGCTGCCAGGTGGTTTGTTGAGACTTGTGATGGCCCTCTCTGAGGATTCCAGGATTTGCGTGAGACGGAATAGGAAGGGTGACTTATCAGAACCTCTTAAAACTTTTATGTGTTTAAGACAAGGTTGCAATATTGCACCTTGTCTGTTTAATTTGTACGTATCTAATGTGCTAAATTATTTGGCGGGGCGAGCCTTATCCCTCCTTCGATTGGTTCTTTGAGTGTGGAATGGTTAGCATACACTGGTGACTTTTTGTTATTTGATAACTCGTGGACTGGTTTACAACATCTGCTGACTAAATTATCCGAGTATGCCATTGATAATGGCCTCATTGGGAATCCTAGTAGGACCAAGATACTCACCATTTCAAGGGGAGGAGGGAGAGAAGGAAAGGGAAGGATCCTTGGAAAATAGAGAAATTGGTACTGTTGATTAATTGGTCTACCAGGGTTTCCAGATTAGTGCACGGCTGGGGTGAATAAATATCAGAGAGGCTCTTTGGAATAAAGTGAAATTCTTGTCTACCCTTACTTTTTAGGAAGGCAAGATTGTTCCGAAAACTCATCTATGGCCAATGCGATACCACTTGCAGCCATTAGATTTGAGTTGGGGTGGTCTCAATGAAGGCACAGGTGGAGTGGAACATACTCGCCTTATTCGCCAAACTAATTGACCCAATTCCACACTCTCTATATGAGTTATTGGGAATTCATGTTTCTCTCTTACCGAATAAAACCAACTTTCTCTGTCATTTGGAGGAGAGGGCTCTTGGAATTTTGAATAACCTGGTGATGGATACAGCGCTGTTTTCTAACCCTGTGAGAGTTAAGAAAGTCCTCTATGATTATGATTGGGTTTGTACCTCTGACTCGTTTCATTCATATCCATCGATGAATAATTTGGCACTTGATCATAGTAGCGGGGGTTCGCCAGCCCTGATTCTGTCACAGTTCCCCAACACATTTCATAGAAGCATTTTGTTATGATTGAGACGGAACCTCCTCTTAACTAGAGTGATCTTGTTAAAAAGAGGAATGGTGCCTGTGATGGACACAAACTGTAGATTCTGTAACTCGGGCCTGATTGAGACAGTGCAACATTTGGTCTTGGAATGTGTTGTTTTAAATAAAAATGGGATTGAATATTTCCGTAACCCTTCAGTGTGAGCTATAAATTGGTGCTCAATGAACTGCGATTATATATGGAACCAATGTCTCAACATTAAGTCTATCAAAGAGGGTTTGGTGGTAGCTGGTTTCATTAATTCTATGAACCTGATGTACTGAACCGCTGGTCTGATTTGACGAGTTATTGTATTGTTGGGTTTTAACATTATGACTGCAGCCTGCTTTCAAGGAATGTACTGTATTGCTGAACTATATTAGATGAATCACTGAATTATTGTGTTTTAACCTCATGATGAATTGGAGGTACTGAATCGCTGAACTGTTGTCATGAATTAATGTATCATTGGGTTTTAATTTTAGGACGGCATTCTGTTTTTAAAATGCTTTATATAGTTGAATTGTATTATACGAATTACTGAATCGCTGTGTTTTAATATCATGATGATAGCATGTTTTATATTTGTTTTGTTCTCTCTGCTGTTTTATTGTTGGTTCAATGTTCTTTGTCTTACTTGTTGGGATTCTACTCTATTTGATGTACTGTGGTTTTCAAGGATGCATTGTCTTCTTTTTCTTTGTAAAAGTTTGTTGTCAACCAAATATAAATAAATAAAATAAAATATCTCACTTCTTGCGTTCCCTTCTTGGAGTGCCACCTTTCTCCCCTTGTTCAGCTGCCATCTGGATAATGCTATTCCTTTGTGTGCTTTAGCTCGCTCATAGTGTGCTCTCATGCTTCGCTTTTTATCCATGTGGGGAAGCTTAATGGAAGTCAGGTGTGAGTTGTTAACAGTAATTGCCTGACTTTGCCTGACCATAGTAGTGGGACATGTCAGGTACAAAACTCGAGTGTGAGTCTATTATCTCCCATAGTGGGCTGTCTGTGTAAAGATTGCCATGTAGGGAAGGGGGTGTAGATCCCAAGTATCCTTCCTGGTAGCATAGGGTGAAGGTGTTACAAGGGGGATACCACATATCGCCATCCGGTGTCCTACTCCCACTCCCCAAAGACCCCTCACCCTGGTGATCCTCTCACACTGGTCCATCCCCAGGGTCTGGATACAAAGGCAATGGCCATGCCCTGGCCACCTGAGAGAGAGACCCCCATGTACTAGCCAGTGAGACTCCTTCTGGTTTCTCATGTACCCTTCCCATATGCGATATAGTCACATCTGTTTCACAGAGAAACTGGGAAAAGAAATCAAAGTTCCCCTGGTTCTTACCTTTTTGGTGTTGCACAGTGAGACAGTAGGTTTGCAGGTCAAAGCACCATTGCATGACTCGAGGGTTAGAGTCCTTTCGTTGACTTATCCATACTAAAGGAGAGTGGTCGGTGACAAGTCTGAACTTCCTCCCTAGAAGATAGTATCTTAGATCCCAGTCTTTCCCATCCTTATCTACCAATTTTCTTAAAATCATCTTAAGGATTTTGCTAAATCTCTCTTCCTATTTGACCGTTTGGGGGTGGTAAACTGAGGTTCTTAAGGTGGCAATAAGTAGTAATTCCTTGTCTTCAGCCTTGATTTTGCTCATAAAACTGGATCCCTGATCCATTAGAATTTCCTTGGGGACACCAACCTAGAAAAGATTGGTAGTAGGTTTAAGATTTTCTGGGTTGTATTGTTCTGCACGGGGAACGTCTCTGGGTATCGGGTAGCATAATTAACAATTACAAAGACATATTTATTTCCCAGTCTAGAGTTTTCCAACAGTCAAATGATATCCATCCCAATTCGGGAGGAAGGGCCTTCTATTATTGGTAAGGGGTTTAGAGAGACAGATAAGGGAATATGTGTGCTGGTTGTCTGGCATATTTCACATGTCTGAATGAAGTTCTTTATGTCAGCATGGATTCCTGGCCAGTAGAATTTCCCACTGATGTGAGCTTGGGTTTTAGATTGTCCTAAATGTACCCCTGCCAAATGAGAATGTGCAATCCGTAGCACAATCTTTTTATGGGTTTTGGGAATTACTAACTATGTTTTACTTAGGCTTTCATTGGAGGTTTAATTTCTATATGGTAATCCCTGTTTCAGGAAGAAAAAGAGGCTCTCCTTTTCTAGTCCTTCCCCGTCAGGAATCACTTGTAAGCAAGCCTCTGCGAGTGCTGGATCATTTCCTGGATGAAAGCTATATCGGGGAGGATGGTAGGTTCTTCTTTCCTCTTTGCCTCAGTGATAGGTTGTTCATTGGCCTCCCAAAGACCTATGCTACCTTTTCAGTTCCCCCTAGTTCACGTTCTTCTTTAGAACGGGGAAATAGAGCCTTCTCAAGAATTCCTTATGAAATGTTATCCCCACAATGTATTTCAAATGGAGTTTTCCCATGGTTCTATAGGAGAACCTTTATGTCTCCCCGGTAATTGGGATCTATGAGGACCTGGGGTTAGAATACTGTATAACGTGAAGTTGTTCTAGTTGGTTTGTTTGTGAGCAAAGCGATGTGCATTCAATTGTCTACTGTATTTTTACATTTCATGACTCCATATTGCCAGCATTATTAGGAACAGTAAAGTACAATCACCATTTATTTGTAGTTCAACTTGTTTTATATTTCAGTACAGAGCAATGGTATGTCAGTCCCCATCCTCTTATTGACTAATTTTTCTAAGTTACTTTAGCAAACCTTGTTTTTACTTTTAGTGCAAAACAATAACAGGATATAAGGCATTTAGCAATTTACGCTTTTGCACATATTCATCTATTCCAAATGTCTTACTCTGTAACATACATTCATCTCTGGTAGTTCTTTCAATCCATAAAACTTAATTTGATATACAAACAGACAATTCATATACAGATACAAACAAAGTTTTTTAACAAGACATTACATGTGGTAAAGGAAAAAGTTATGCAAAACATGAACATTTAACATAGTGAGAATCTACAAGGTTTTTCCGAACTTGTAATTACACCTCTATTGTTCCAATGTTCACTTTGGTTATTCGTCCCACTAAGTTTAGTTGAAGTGTACTCCTCAATGTTCCCCAGTAAATGAGAACTGAGGTACTTAATATTGGTCTATTTAGCATTGGTCGACTTTACTATTTATTAGCAAACAGTTCCCGGCAGGCCTTCCTATTTTCAAGTCCTGACACTTCTTAAGACGTTTTGGCAGGTAACGAATTGGTCGCCCTTCATCTGGACCTGGTTGGTGTAGTACCTAGTGGGGAATACCAAGCAGCTTAATTACTTTGAGGTATAACTTTGAGGTATAACTGCTGGTTGAAAAACAGTAGCCAAGTAGCCAAGTATGCACATATGCAGACCGCAAGAAGAACAGCAAAACAGGCTAAAAGAGCGCCTGACATAGGCTGACCTTATATAGAGTAGTGTTTCTTCACCCAGAGGTTGTAAGTGGGTACTGTTGAGCGGTGCACTTACACCACTGAAGTGGGACTTCATATTGGGGATCTAGTTTGGGAGAACATGAAGTAATAGTGAGTTATGCACCCTGTTGTAGGAGCACTGTCAGCCACATTTAATATGTGTTGGAAAGTATTGACAGAGATACACCGTGGGTAGGGGACTCATTACCTGTGTGGGCTCCAGTGCTCTAAACTGAAGGAGAGGGATCAGTGTGTAATGTCAGCTTCCAGGGCTGACAGTGCAGTCGTGCTGAAGGGCAGATACATAATTTGGGAGGAAGAGATAGCAGATGTTGCAAAGCCTAGTGTGTGTATGTACATATTGGCAAGCAGGCCACCTTGCTTGTTTTGCAGTTTGTAAAGTGTCTAAAGGTCCACAAGGTCCACACTCTGCCCGCCACTGTGAAGGTTTTCATCTTCATGGTAAATCTACAAGCTCCAGAGCCAAGTGGGTGACCTCAATGAACTGATGCCAACATCCACACAAAGATACACCAGCCAAACCAGGCAGTTCTAGTAATTAGGCCTCAACTAGTAGACTGACCTAGGCTCATGCCTACTTACCAATATGTACATACACACACCGGGTTTTGCAACATCTTCTATATCATCCTCCCAAATAATGTAGGTACCAGTGCCACTCCCATCTGCTGAACCCTGGCAAACAGCAGTACACCCCTTTGGGCTACCTCAGGCAACTCAGTTCCAAGTCCTACAATGCATCACACATACGTGGTAAACAGGCACCTTCGGTCCCAGCCCATTACTACACAAACTAAATGATTGCCTTTACAAACGGGCGGATTGTGCATGTGCACGTGAGTCCACGCATGCGCACTGCCCTTGTATAGGTTTTGGTCCCCACAACAACGTCCTGCGCTCACTTGTGACTTCCATATTACAGCTTGCATCATCTCCATGACAACGGGCAGCACATGCACTCACACGGTAGTCCACGCATGGGCACTGGTTTTGTATATGCCGGTCTCCATGACTAAAGCTCACACTCACCATTTAATCACACAACGCAAGCTTACTACTCTTCTTTCCCATTCACACACATCGGGCGCTACATGGCCCACCGTATTGCTCCCTCTATGAGCCCACATGGTGACACCAGGTAAGGAGACGCCCTCATACTGCATATTGGGTGCTCCTCGACATGGGACATTTTTACTTTTAGCAACGCCCTGATATCACTTTCCCCTGTGTTTATTCCTCTCCCCAGTGTTGCCCTCTAGCACGACTGCAATGCCAGCCCTGGAAGCAAATGCTTAAACACTGATCCCTCTCCTTCAGTTTAGGGCACTGGGGGCAACACAGGCAATAAGACACCTGTTTTTATGTTGTTCTTGTAGCAGTCTGCATATGTGCATAATTGTCTACAGTTTTGGCAGACCAATTTGTTCCCTGCTGAAACATCTTAAGAAGTGTCAGGACTCGAAAATAGGAAGGCCTACCCGGAACTGTTTGCTAATAAATAGTGACGTTGACCAACCCTAACTATGCCAATATTATGTACTGCATGTCTCATTTAATAGGGACCATTGAGAAGTACACTTCCACTAAACTCGGTGGGACGAATACCCAAAGTGAACATTGGAACAATAGAGGTGTAATTACAAGTTCAGAAAAACTTTTTAGATTCTCACAATGTTAAATGTTCATGTTTTGCAAAGTTTTTTCCTTTACCAAATGTAAGGTCTTGTTAAAAAAATCTGTGTGTATCTGTATATGAATTGTCTGTTTGTATATAAAATTAACTTTTATGGATTGAAAGAACTCCCAGAGATGAATGTACATCACAGAGTATGAAATTTGGAATAGATGAATATGTACAAAAGCAAAGGTTGCTAAATGCTGTATATCCTGTTATTATTTTGTACTAAAAGTAAAAGCAAGTTTTGCTAAAATAACTTTGAAAAATTAGAAAATGAGAGGATGGGGATTGACATACCATTGCTCTGTTCTGAAATATAAAACAAGTTGAATCACAATTGAATTATGATTGCACTTTACTGTTGCTAATAATGCTGGCAATTTGGAGTAGTGTAAAAATACAGTAGAAAATTGACTGCACATCGCTTTGCTCACAAACGAACCAACTAGGACAACTTCTCATTATACAAACTTCCAGGCCAGACCAGATTTTGGGGCCAATCTTTTAAAACAACCCACAGGGGGTATTAGGACTAAGTCTGTGGGAATCATCCCTCTTTTCCCTGTAGGGATAGTATCTTATCTGCTTCTACAAATATCGAAGCTTGTGGATTCTTTCATGGTGGTAGAGAGATTTGAGGCTCTCTAAGTCTCTAGAATTTTAGGGTCCCCCAATTTGTCTCAATTGAGTCGCATCCCACTTCTGACACCACATGTAAGGAAAGTGTGGTATCAAACCGTGAAGACAGGCACAAGTGATCACAGTTCAAGGGTGTTTATTGAACTTCAATGGGATTGTAGAATGCCTATCTAACCCTAAATCTAGGAATGGGAGCAAGCTACCACCATCAAATAATAACAACACAGTCCTAGTGGAGTCTCTGTCAAAATAGAAGGGCCTATACTAATAAACCTATTGCCAATCCTTACTTCTAAATACAAATGGTGTGAAGAAACGATGTATGCAAAAGAAAAGTGTTGAAGAAGCAATATGTCAGGGTAGATGAGCAGTTGGCTTCCCTTCCCACGTTTTCAGCACTGGACAAGGTGACACACTCGTGCTTCGCACACACTCTGGCTTCTCTGCCACGAGGATGCAGCTCAAAATATAGGCATCTCGGCCTTCTGCGCCAAAGTCTCTTTTCCAATAAAAGTCTCTTATTGCAAAGTGCAACAAACAAGTATCTTCTCATCAGGATTTTCACATTCATAAATTCTCAAGTGTACTGTTCACCACGGGTCTCCCTCTGTCAGGCTCTGACCATGGTCTCCCTCAGTCGGGCTTGGACCTTATAATCTTCCTTTCATAGTACAAAACTCAAAGACTTTCGACTGTGTGATGATTTTTTCTTAAGCCATCGCAGGACCACTTCGATTCATTCCATTAATTACTTTCCCTTTTATCACCTTTTATTTCTGCCACTTCTTGGCCAGGCTCTTAATATAGAGACCTTCGATTGAGCACACCCGCAGTACCGGACCACTCTGTTACTTTGGCCCTCATTCCGAGTATGGTGGTAGCCATGGAGCAATTAGCTCCATGGCTGCCTCCCATACCGGTACCGGTTCCGGCGTCGTTCAATGGGAACAAACCATTCCCCATTCCCATTCGAGCCCCCATAGGGCTCAATGGGAATGGGGAGGGCGCAAATAACGGGCTCACGACTTGCAAGCCTGTTATTAGCGCCCTGGTCCCTTAACAGGTCTCGTCCAGAATGGCTGATCAGACCAGCCGTTCCTGGTGGGACCCGCTAAGGGACCTTGTAGTAGGGCGGTAAGGGATTACCGGCACCGGTCTCCTTACTGGTGCCCGGTATCCCTTACCGCCCACCTTGGAATTACCCCCTTTGCCTCGTACTCACTCTGATTCCAAACACCCATCAGCAATTGAGCTTTTCTCGTGTATTTCATCACACGCTTTAATATGCTTTGCTCTTGCGCTCTTCATGCAATGTTGCCGCTTTTAACCTTGACTTCAACACATACCGGTCTTGCATCAGTCTCCCCATCTCACTGGCTGTGTTGCTTTCTCTGGTGCTGCTTTGATCCTAAAGCCAAGGACGGTACCACGTCAGCTGCAGCTCCTCCCTGACTCGCCTAGTCATGCTGGAGGGCCACGGGTATCTCTAATACACAATACAGGATTCTTCAGTCTGATTTCATGGCCTTACACTTGACAATTTGAAGGTTTCTGGAACGGTTTCTCAGAGGAAAGGTCAAGGATATATCACTCCTTGCTTCCCTTCTCGGATTGACGCGTTTCTCCCCTCATTCGGTTGCCATCTAGAAAACTCTATTTCTTTGTGTGCTTTGCCTCGCTCAGAGTGTGCTTTCGTTCTGCACCTTTTATCCATGTGGGGAAGCTTAATGGAAGTCAGGTGTGAGTTGTTAACAGTAATTGCCTGACTTTGCCTGACCATAGTAGTGGGACATGTCAGGTACAATGCTCGGGTGTGAGTCTGTTTTCTCCCAGAGCAGGCTGTCTGTGTGAAAGTGTTTGTGTAGGGAAGGGGGGGGGAGATCCCAAGTATCGTACATGGTAGGATGGGGTAAAGTGTTACAGGGGGGAATACCACATCTCGCCATCCAGTGTCCCACTCCCATTCCCCAAAGACCCCCACCCTAGTGATCCTCCCGCACTGGTCCACCCCCAGGGTCTGAATCCAAAAGCAATGGCCATTACCTGGCAACCTGAGTGAGATACCCCCAGGTACTAGCGGGTGAGACACATTCTGGTTTCTCACAAATAGCACTAAATAAAAGGTAAAAATTCACAAAATCATGGTCTCCTCACACATGATTCAGAACTTGAAAGCAAGGCCTATTCATGAAGCTCCAAATGAGGATAGTGGTGTACCTACAATCCTTTAAAAGTCCCACAGAAAAGAACAGTTCACAAGGTCAACTACAAAAAAGAGGCCTTGGCTGAAGACTTGGCTGATGAGAGATGGTAGAACTAATTGGGCAAGTGGGCAGTAGTAACCAGCCACCCCGGTGACGCTTACTGGAGCTTTGCTTACTGCACTGTCCTTTTCCCTCCCCCTGTTACTTCTCCTCTCTCTTCCCCCTGCACTTGCACGATCTGATTGACACACGGTCTAGTAAGATTGTTTGTTTTGTCCTCCCTTTGTCTCCCCTTACTTGTCTTTTTGCGCCTAGAATCACATGTGTACAGGCGCGTTATAAATTACTTATCATATCATATCTGATGTTGTTCTTTGCACCTGAGATTCGTTTGCTTATGTGCTGCTAGTGAGACCAGTGTCCAAGGTTGGGAGAAAATGTCAACCTATCATGAGGGCCTATGCAATGATGAGCATACAATGTTGCATGAGCCAATCCGCTACCTTTATATTGTTATAATCTGTATTATACATAGTTAGGGAGAGGTTTGAGGCTTGCCTACCAGAGAGGAGCAGCCAATAAAGTAACTAACACTCATAGGGCCTCATTACGAGTCTGCCGGTCTGTAAACAACAGTGGTGGTAAACCCAATGCCACCGTTGTTTCCGGACCGGCACATTACGAGTTCTGCAGGCGGGTGGTGTCACTCCTGCCAGGTCTGACCTGGCGGGTGCAACGCCACCCACCTGCAGGCGGATATAGACAGAACCGGTGTTACCATGGTCCCCATTCCTATAGAATCCTATAGGACTCTATGGGAATGGGGAACAGCACACTCACCGCCTCCGGAATTACTGACACCCAGGGTTGTAATCCCCCAGGCGGTAACTGTTTACGGGTCTGGCGGCTACCTGCCGGTTTTTATCCGGCACGGTTACCGCTGGACTCGTAATGAGGCCCATAGACTCTATAAGTACATATATTCCTCTAATCAATCCCAAAACTTAAAAGGTTTTATTATTTGCCACGGAGGATGACATCATAGCTGACGAACATCTAGGTATAAAGCCTTTGTGTAACCAATCCGCAAGGTGACTGTGTGGACTACAATTTGTTGTTCCTCAGATCTCCCTGCTTTATTGAATTGATAATAAAGTAGTATTTTGCCATATTCTTTGAGTCTATCTGGTTATTTGAGTTCAATTTTATTTGTTATGGTAATTTCATTCTGTGCACAGATATGCCCAAAAAGTGCTACTGCACATAGGTCTGGAAACCCGAAATTCAAAATATCTCAAAATATTTCAAACTATCTCCTGCCATACAGGTAGATGCTAAATATTTCCATTGGCAACAAAAGGATAGAGCCTAATTGTTGATTCGAGAGGGATGTCCCTTCCGCCTTTTATTTGGGCAGTGACATTAGCAACCGTTTTGCAATCAATTTGGACCTAATTCATTATAAAGCCCGATCACAAATGGGGGTTAGCCTCATGGGCTTTGACAACACTGAAAAAGCATTGCAGTCAGCTCAATTGATGCCTTATGCGGTTGACGTTTAGGTGCGAGAAGACGTTACCATCTCAGGACAGGTGCGACAATTTACTATTTCACTCAAAATTAACCGAGTACAGAACCTCAAACTTCAAGACGCTAATATAAATTTCAATTCCTATCTCCAACAACAAGGTTTGTGTTTAACTCTGACACCATTAGTAGACCTAGAACACAACACCATTCGGATATCGGTGGATAAGAGCGACCCTCGAATTATCACTTTGGGCGCAGACACCATTACTGGAATGGCGGTTGATGCCTAACATTATACTATTGATGTAGGCAATGAAATCATGGGGCCAATCCCAAATTATTGTTTTGACATCAGCTAAAGAGAGGGCACATGGAATGCCCCTCCTCAACCCCATCAACATGACGGTCCGAAGAATCAAAAACACAAAAAGTCACTCACTATTCAGACAGCCCCCAGGAGGGCCCATGACATCCACGTATGTGGAAAGATGCTATCTTAAGCAGCCATTCAAACCTTATCCAGTGAATGTCTTTATGGATACAGGCACTTCATCAATGGGTATAGATCCAAATTAATCGATGCACAACGTTGACTAAGGCTGAGAAACCAATGTGCTGACGTCATTAGTGACACCACAATGTAGCCACGTTAGTCACGAAGTACACTCGCAGCCATGCACCGAGTTACACAAACATACACGCACATACATGAAGAACATGCTTACACAGTTCTGTAGATAGAGGACAGAAACATATACATAGTGTCAAAAGCTTTTATTATTTTTCCCTTAGCCAAGTGCAGAAACACGGAACGCAAGGCAAACCAAGAAATGCATAGCAAGCTTGCAGATGTTTATGGCAACTAAACCTATGGAACTACAGGACCATGTAAGGAGCCTGGAGGGACCAAATACCACTAACCTATGGGAAACATAGCACATTATAGACTTGTAGAAATCATAGTATAACTATAATGGGTATTACATGAGGCCGCAAGCCACAGGATGAGAGACGAGGGAAAGCAGAACAAGACCAGGGTTTTCAGCCAAGGTCAGACACAAGCAACACATTCCAAACCTAAGTCGACAAGGGGCCATCTGCAGAAAAACAGAATAAATCCTCATAAATTGCAGACCAGAAGAGCTCAATATTGTTGTCCTCAACCACATGATGCAGCCGAGCTAGACAATGGTTACTTACCCGCGGTGGGTAGACAAACAGTTCTCAGCAACACAGACATGAAGCGAACCATGAAATCCTTAACAACTTTGCAACGCTGAGGGCACTCTCACAGGCAAAAGTGGCACTGCTAACAGTTACATTGGGAATACATGGTCATTCTCATCACCTTGAGAAGGTGCACAGAGCTTTGAGAACAAATCTGGGTCCCAGGCCTGGGGAGACCAGTTCCAGCCAATCAGGGGACAGATATTCAGGGGTGGATGGCACAGGGCAAGGGCCAATAGTAACCATCCGACCCTGCAACAATGTAATGGATAGTTTCTTAGGGAAGGGGGAGGCCAGGCCATGCAAGGGCCAATCAACTAAGGTCTATAGGAGTTATCCATAAGGGATACTACTCTGATCACCCAACCGAAAGGACTGATTTTTCGTGAAAGGGCCCATGTTGTGATGCAAGGGGACCGCAAAAGGGCCCGACATGAGCAATGATTCTCTGAATTTTCTAATATCCTGTATGATCCCTGTTGGTTTGTGTAATAAATGAAAGTTCTACCTTGCCCTTGGTTGAGTCCTCTGTTTATTACTGGGGGAGGGTTGTTCGGCCCAGGATGCTGAAAGGGTATGCTTGTAATAACCCCAAGACCTCTGGCATACTGAGCCAGCAGGTTGGTAGCAGAGGTGTGGTTATCTATGCCCGTTTGGCATAAGCTGCCTCTTCTGCCGCAGCACCTGAAGGGCTGCTGGGTACCTCGCAGAAAATGACCCCAACAGGGAAGTGCACCCTGTGCAAAGGCCATCAGGAGCCAGTTTGGAAATATCCCTCCGGCGGTCTGTGAGGAGTCCTGCAGACCAGAAGGGTGATGTGGCAGCTTTGGGGGAGCCGGAAGCCAAACAGCATCAGTGAATCACAGAGTGTAAGTATTGACTCAGCCACATGGCAACAAAGGCGGGTAAAGGAACAGTGGGTGTGGGGTAGTAATGAGTAGTGTTGACCATCTTTGGAGTATTTTTGAGTATTGTTTAGTAGTGTCAGGTATGTGAAGCATAGTAGGGAAAGGAGTGGAGGTAGATGTAATTTCTGTGGTTAGGGAACTTTCGGTCTTGAGGTAAAAGGTTCTGGTGAATAACCTAGACTATTGACTTAAGGGCAGGGATGATAGAAGTCATGTGAATATTGGATTCCCTATGAAGTGGGCATTTTAGCTCGGGTCATGGATGATGGTATCCCTGTGTAATGGTTTAGTAAAGGGAGCTGGCCTAGATTGCGGAAGATGTTTGTCTGGTTAAGTCTTGCGGAGGCCTTTAATCTACAAGGCGACGCTGTAGGTACAGATTGAGCACGGGAAATGTTGGTATCCCCGACTAGGAGACAGAAAGACAGCTGTGGGTTCATGTTGTGGTAGTGTACATGTTTGTGTAATGGAACATTAGAATTGTAGGCATTGCAAGAGATCTGTAGCACTCCCGTGTTTAGTGAAGTGGAGACATCACCGATCAAGTCTGTGCATATGACTAGGAGAGCACGAGGAGGTACAGATGTCGGTGCTGAGAGTTTAAAATTGACAGAGCGGGTTGTTCAGCGGTGGTGCATGGAAGGTGCATGCGGAAGATTGGTGGGTGTGCCTGAGGAGGCAGAGAGTTGTAGAAGGGTGATGCGCGGAGCACTCCTAACATGTTGTTCGGGAGCCAGAGAGGCTTGGGAAGAATTGTTGAGAACTGGTATTTGTGAAATTTTAGAAAAAAATAAATCTAAATTGAAATCATTCATTGTGCTTGTATAATAATGGGAGTATCGAAAGCCTCGACCTGAGGACAAGTAAGTATAAAGCAATGTATCAAAGGAAGTTCGGGGGATACTCCCCTACAGCACCTATATAATGACCTTCCGTGATATAAGGACACGATTTGTAAATATAGCGCGGAATGGAGAAAGAGCACAGAGAGTAAATGGACTAAGCCATGGCCACAATGTGGCAGTTTCTTCAAAAATGTGCAGCAACCATTACAGACACACATGCAAGACACCTATAAGGGGAAGAAGTTGACCAATCGCAGGGAAATATTCAAACTCTGAAAAATATTACAGGAGGATGAGGGGGAAGTAGCGAGACATCAATGGATGCTGAGCCACAGAGAGACAATGGGTGCAATGCCCTTGATCCCTGCTACCCCACTTCTTCCTGAGCACGAGAAAGAAGGAGCTGCAGCTGAAGCACAGGGGTTATACCCTATAAGGGAGCTGACAGCAGCAGAGCGGTACACAAATCTAATGCTTCACGCTCCACCTTATACAAAGGAGGAGGGGCAGAAAGGGGTCAGACAGACAGATGGTAGGAGAGGAGCACAGGACGAGACACAGACAAGAATCAAGGAGGTGCATAGCATCCAACTAATGGTTAGGAGGGCAGATACTTCTGAAATTGGATGGGATGACAACGGGAGAGTCAGCAGGGGTAAGTAATGAAATAGAGGGTCATGAGGGGAGCAGCGAAGCGTGAGTCTGGGCGGAGATACTGGAAAAGGTAGAAAGAAAGTAGAAGCAAGAAGAGGAGGGACGCTAGAGAGTGTGAAGAGACAAGCAAAGGGAAGAAGCGAAAGAGCGGGAGCAGGGAGAGATGAGGACACAGAGGGAGCTTGAATAGTTACAGAGGTGAAGGGAGGAAGAGGAGAAGGAAAGTCAAGTTTTAGTAAGAAGGGAATGGAGAAATTCTGAAATAGAGCGGCTCGTAAGAGAGCGCAAACGCAAGGTGGAGGAGCGCGAAGTGAGAGACATAAGGACAAATTGGGGAATGGGCATGATAGATGACAAAGTGGGAGGAGATAGGCAAATGGCGCAAGACAGCAACACCACAGAGGACATGACTGCTACACTACCAGACAGGATAGACGTGGAGTCCTCTGGGAGAAGGGGTAGCAGGAACTTCATTGACTTTGAGGGGAAGCTAAGCGAAGACACAACCTCAAGGAGGCTCAGCTTTGCAGACGATATTGACAGTGACTTGGGAGACACTGAATCAGACGAGGGCGCAAAAGGAATTGAGGACGTGGGAAGGGGTTGACCCAGGCATCGATTGACAGGGAGAAGCACAGATAGGAGCATGACATGCAGAGTAGGAAAGGGCACAGGGGGATCAAGGGGTGACAAGGATGATAGATCACGACAGTCCATGGAGGCATCCCGAGTATGGACAACGAAATCCCATACATGCAGAGACTTAGGGACCTTGCCGGATGAAGGAAGGGAGAGTCGTCAAGGGCATGTACTGACATTAAAGACAGCAAGAGATTGAATAGGCAGATCAGGCTGGCACAAGGGGTAAATGGGGAGATTGGGTTTACACAGTTGCCCCTATTGGAAAAGAGAGGGGGGCCACCTCAATACATTCCATGGAAGCATACAGATAAGGAAAACTTGAGAGTTGTAGGCTACCCTCATTAACCACGGGTGTGGGGAAATGAATATATGAAATGGAAAGGATGATAACGGGACAGAAATTAGCAGTGGGAGACGCAAAGGGGCTATTAGCGGCTATTAGTGTCGATCCTCACGGACGCTGCTGATGATCTATGGAAAAGGGCAGGGTACCCAGGATTAACCACCCACAACACAACGCATGATGGTGCACCATTTTCTAACTGCTGAGCAGCCGTATTGGCAAGATTTATGGACACAGTACCCACACATGTCAGACATTAGTGCCATAATCACACATGTCAGACATTAGTGTGATTATGGCATGCAAAATGGGAGAAGACGAAGACCCCTTACACTACATTCAGACTATTCAAGAGCTCTGGCGCCTTGAAACACAAGAACCATGGGATAAAAAAAAGTGGCATTATTCTATCATATACTATGTGAGGGACTACCAGAACAGGTGCAAAGGCAACTGAAGACGTTGGTGTGGACTGAAGCAAAACCATGGTCAGAAATACAACTCACGATAGTGCATTACTGTAGGTTAATGCAAGAGGATGCGAGGAAAAAGCATGAGGAAAGGAAGCAGGAGGAGGCAAAGTTAGTACAGAAGAAACTATCTAAATACAACATGGAAGGGGCAGTATTAACAAGCACAGGAGGACAAGGGGCACCACAGATGCAGTACGCACCATTGCCCGTGGGTGGTGGGTACATGGGGCGGGGGATGCACAGCACAGATTCCGAGGAAGAGGGGGGCCACCAAGAGGATGCGGATATGGGGATCTGGTGCAGCAGAACCAAGGTGGATTTACTAGGGGGTTTCGAGGATATTGGCAACAAATGCAGCAGGGTCCAGAAGGGGTTTCTGGGGGAGTTCTGAAGCAAGTGAAAAAAGCCACTCCAGTGCTGCATGTATGGACAGATAGGGCATATCTCGAGGGTATGTAGAAGCAGGGGAGGGACACAACCAGAAATGACGAGACAGTGGCACACACTGACTCCTTGACAACGACTGCCATTAGGAACCTGGGGGGGGGTCACTGTAGTGGGAGGCAACCCATTCTTGGGAAACAAAATGTCATTATACCCTCACTCAATAGGACAGCCCACAGATGGACTTGATGTGTTCCATCCTTTTGATTACACCCAACCCTGTGGAGGAACAACATATATGGGTGATGATAAGTGACAAGACATTTTCCTTCCGTGTAGACAGAGGGGCGACTAAATCCTGCATACTGGAAGGGAAATATAGTATGTCAGGCAATGCCACGAATGTGCAAAGGTTCCCTGGGGCAATGGAAGTGGTTCCTTTTACAGAAGATATTGCACTTTCTATAGGGGAGCACAATCTATCTTTGCCCCTACTATATTCTTTGACAGACACCTGTAAACATACTGGGGAGAGACAACATGAGCAGACCTAAAATGACCATTTTGTTCACTGACAAGGGGACAGTGTGTTCCACACCAGGGATACACCTTCTAAATGAGAGGGAAAAGATTCAAGCCTATTGTAGACAAAGGGTACAGAGTGGAGTGTGAGTAGACGAGGAACTGTTGTGACTGAAATAATGATAGCTTGGATCCCAGAGATACAGGGGAAAATGTAGCACCTTCCAAATGAGCACTTATGCAGGCCAGAGATACCTTTAGATGAGGAGGAAGGTACACTACTGCTACTAGAATTAGATGCAGTAATAGTGGGGGACGACTGGATAGCAGTGCTTGGGACAGACGACACCGGGAAACCATGTTGAGCAGTGATCGATGTGGCAGAACGGTACAGATTGACTACAGTTACAGATGAAGAACTATTCAAAGACAACAGATCAGACCATGACACAGTGTTCAAAATGAGCATCACATATTGGGTGAGGACACATTACAGAAAGGTACCACAGAGAATGGCGATGGCGCGGAAAGCACCACCAAACTTTCTCAAGGAGGACTTAGCCAAGGTACCCAGCATCTTATGGACCACAAGTCCCTATGACATGGGGCTTCTGAAGGGGATAGGAGCAGTTAGAATTAAGCTGAAGACACTTTCAAGAGAGGCAGTCAAAGGTATCTATGAGCCCATTTCAGCACTGGTGAAGCAGAGCATCCTAGTGCCACCAGAATCACAATGCTACATGGCTTTACCCTGTCAAAAAGGAACAGGGGGGTCATGGTGTTTTATACAGAATGTGTGCCCTCTTAATCATATTGTAGAAGCAGAACATCCTTTAGTTCCAAATCCGGCAACAATTTTGTGTAGCATACCCACAGAAGCTGCCTACTTCGCGTTCATAGATTTGAAGAATGCATTCTTCTCCATACCATTACACCCAGGCTCACAGGACTTAACTTCCTTTCTATATAGAAATAGGAAGTATAAAGATACAAGACTTCCTCAAGGGTACTGTGAATAACCTTCATATCCAATAGGGTGCACCAAATGGACCTAGAAAATGAACAGATGGAGAGCATGGCACACAGTATGTAGATGACATATTAATTTGCAGCAAGACATAGGAAAAGTGTAGAAATGACTCAGTACACACGCTGACCATACTCACAGAAAAGGGGTACAAGGTAGACAATGCCATGCTACGATATTGCCAGACAGAAGTGCTGTACATTGGACAGATGATATCCCAAAATGGCAGGGGATTGACACCAAAAAAGGCAAATGGAATATGCAGGACAGCAAAACTCACAACCGCAAGACAAATACAGCAGCTCCTAGGACTATGGAATTACTTCAGGGCATGAGTATTTGACTACAGCATTTACACTGTGCCCCTATTGAATGCACTGAAAGAAGCCCAGAGAGGGGAGAAGAAATGGACGACAGGAATGACTGAGGCATTCAATGAGCTGAAGGGAGAAATATGAACAGCTCCAGTGTTAGGGATCCAAGATTATCAAATGGCATTCTTTATATTCTCACACTCCGATGGAGTGGTTATGACCACAGTACTGACAGAGGACAAGCATGGGTCAAATGTCTCTAGCATATATAGTGGGAAATTAGACCCAGTCATGAGAGGACACTATCCATGCGACCAGACATTGGCTGCAGTCGCATTCTCGGTGGACAAGTCAGCGGGTATTACCATTTGATGCAGCACCACTTTTTATGTGGAGCATGCTCTATTTGCAATACTGGAAAGACCGAAGAGCACACTGAAAACACAGAGGGCTTCGGAGATGAGGTGTTACACTCTAACCCAGCTCTCAAGATAGTGAGATGCAGACTTGTTAAACCAGCGACCTTTCTCGCTGATGTTTTACAGGAGGGTGACTATGCACACGACTGCATGACAAACATAGAAGAATTCAGTTACACTCGCAAGGTGCGGGAGGATGCACTTGAGGGGGGAAACGTGGATTACATTGATGTGTCTTCAACAATTGACCAAATGACTGGGGAAAGGCATAGTGGGACAGCAGTAGTGAGATTGAGGAAGGACGTGACAAGCGAGGTAGTGACGAGCGCATGCCTGCCATCACATTACTCAGAACAAGAAGCAGAATTAGTGGCCTTAATATTGGCATTGGAGAACAGCAGAGACAAGGAAGTGACTATTTACTCAGATTCAGCCATCTGAGTGACATTCACAGTGCATTCTGGGCTGTCACGTTGGATGAGGAGGGGCTTTGGGCGTGTTGATGGGTCACCAGTGCAGCACAAATTCATATTGGGCAGACTGCTAGAAGTCATAGATATCCCAGAATTAATAGCAATAGTAAAGTGCCAAGCACACACAAAAGGGGAGCATCCCATCTCCAGGGGTAACGAAGCAGCAGATGTGAAAGCAAAACACACCGCCTATTTTGGGGATATTTTAGAAATGAGTCCTCATCCCACGCACATGATTGTGCAAGAACTATGATACTAAAAGAAGTGTATAACACATTACCAGTAACACAGATTATGGAGTTACAGGGAACTGCAACCAGGGATGAAAAAGAGCTGTGGCTAAGGGGGGGATGTACAATGTCTCCAACAGGCACCCTATAGTGGCAAAACAACACAGGGAAGGTGGTAATGCTTCTCACATTATTACACACAGCACTGACACAATTACACTATCCAACCCATACAGGGAAGGAGGTGTGTGCTGCTCCTATTAAAGAAACATGGTTCTGTCCTAAATTGGTGGAAAACGTGGCCGAATTCATGACTAATTGTCTAGTGTGTAAAGAATATACTGCAGGTCATTCATTGAGGGAAGTAAGAAGAGCCATACATCGCCCAGTGGATCCATTCCAACACCTGCACGTCAACTATGTCGACATGATCCAAGTTGGCCAAGGGTACCGCTACATGATAGTGGTTGTGTGTCCATTTTCCGGTTGGATCAAGACCGATCCCTGTTCTCATCCTGATACCCTTAGAGGGGCGAAACTCCCAGTCCGGGATATATTCCCATGATTGGGTGTGTGTGAGGTCCTGCAGTCTGAAAACGTCCCTCATGTTAGGAAAGATTTCGAAATTGTGGGTAATTTTCCTTCCATGTGGCAACCCCTAAACTTTTTGCTGTTGTTTTTCACCATGATCTAGACTTTGCCAGAGAAGTGCAGCCTTCTGCCGCACTCCTCTGGGCTTTCGTTCCATTCTTACGGGGAAACTGACATGCCCTTAAGACAGTCAGTACCGGGAAACGCTGTTTTCTGTAGTTTCTTTATCATGTTGCGGCTTTCGTGCAAAATGACACAAGAGGGCACTGTAAGCTAAGTTACTGCTATCTTGGGTCTCTAGCCTTCTACAGGCCCTAGATACTCTTTTTGGATTGTAACTGATCGGTGCAAGTGAATCACGGACGGGAACGGTGGCAGCGATCGTTTCTTGTGTTTTGAGCTCCTTTTGGCATTTTAAGCATGTTTCTCGCGCTTAGCCCAAAATGGTGGCCTGGCTCCCAAAATGGCCAGACCACAAGGCTCCTTTGTCCTGTCTGCTGACCGTCTTGCTCCCTTCACCTTCCCAGGTCGAGCCGACCCGGGGCCTTCCTTATTTGGGCATGTACTTTCCCGCGAAACACAGATGCTTTCGCGGGCTTCTACAGGCCTTGTGTGTGCCTCCAGGATGTGGGCTGGGATGTCTGGTCCCAATACACATCCTGGGTGCCAGAGAGTCTAGGGTGGTGTGAATGCCTGGGACCACCGTGGTCCCTGATAGGTCCACGTATGGTGTGAGTGTTGATGAGCGGATCTCCCATTGGGTCCCCTCCGTTTTGGTGCGAAGGGAACCGTGGATAAGAGGGGGCTGGAAACGCCACTACCATGTCGATCTCCTGAGTTCTCGCGAACAAAGGAATACAGGAGCCAAGTATCCTGCAACCACGAGGCTGAACCGAGGAATCGCTGGTGACCCGCTGAAGGACTGCTCCTCTGCACTGTTGTCGCCTTGTGAAACCCTTTTTACCTCTGATCGAACCAGAAGGCCTGTACTGGTACTTCGACCCTTGGAATAGCGGGGACAGCAATTCTAGGCATCTTCACCATCTCCTGCACGTAAGCCTTCGGAAGTGTCTCTAGGCCATCCAGCAGACTGACCAGCCTACCCAGGAGTCTTGCTCTGTAACCGCCGCCAGGTTGTGTTGTATTTCTATCCTTGTCACTCTCACACGATTCGTACACTTGGCGTTCCCAGGTCTGAAGTGAGTAGTGTACATTTGGCTGAGATACACACTGCCGCTCCGTTGCCCTGCTGGGGTAACAAACTGTGCGGGTTCACTTTGTTTGGGACATCTTTAACTCAACTCTGCTGCTGCAGAATCTACACGACGACGAGACGTCCCCTGCTCTCCTGAACCTGCCAGCACTGAAACTGACGCGGAGAAGCCTGGGTCTGCTTGCATCGGGGACCGGTGAGTAGCATAGCTAGGAACTGGTCGCCCTCCTGCAGGAGCCCATAGCTTTTCCCCGCTGTGTCAAAACAGCACACCTTTCCGTACTCGCGCTCTGCTTCTGCCCACAGTGGAGGCTGCACTTGAGTCGCGGAACTCTGTTCTTCTTCATTCGTGCACTAAACTGAACTGCCTGATTCCCTCAAAGAGACTCCCCTTTTTGCCCGTTGGCACCAGCGTGTGCAGGTACTTTTGAGCACAAGGCTCCACTCTTCGTAGGGCTCGGACTTCCTTTTAGTTAGGTGCCTCTGAAGGCGGACTGGGTCTAAGCATTATTTCGCACTGCCTGTTTTCCTTCCCTTCTAGGTGGACTACACATTTCGTGCATCTAACGCTTTAGACTCGTTTGTATTTCTATATATATTGTATTGGTTTGGTATGTGTTGGTTTACTAGAATTGTATTGTGATTTCTCGCTACGGTCATTGTTTTAAAGGCCTTGGAATAAATGTGTATATATTTTTAATATAACACCTGTTTGGAGTAGTTTGTAAGTGTCCTTGCTTTGTGTGCTCATTGCGGGCTTTCAGTCACCCTCACCCCTCTTGAGACCTAGTCTTGACCGCCGCAATCGCTACCCTGATTGGTCTGCTTGTCCAGAGGTTACCCTGTTCCAAGTAATTAGGTTGGCCTTCTGAACTTCTGCGCCGCCAGGACAGAGTTCAGAAATCCGTCTTAACACCTCACTTCACAAATGAGATGTTCCGTCACATTAAAACGTTGCTTAGAATCCAACACAAATTCTACTGTGCCTACCACCCGCAAGAGGACGAGATGTGTAAGCACCTCAATGGCTTGCTCAAGGACGCTATCTCCAAAATTACGAAGACCCTCAATAAAAACTGTATCCATTACCTTCCCATAGCCTTATTCACACTGCACAAAAAGTCCGGGTCCAACCAGCATTTAACTCCACATGAGGTGGTGACAGGACGGCCCCTGGCTCCTCCCACTATTGCAATAAAGGATGAGGAAAATGTGTCTGATGTATTGGGTCAACAAATGTTTGATTATACAACTTCCTTGATTGCTAGTACCTCTTGCATTTCTCACAAGCTGCAACGACAACAGGAGAGGGCTGAAGCCGGAGAAGAGAATGTCACCACCGAGACCCACAAGGACTTACTTAAGCTTCCACCCTTGTATCCAGGTGCTCAAGTTCTTTTGTGCAACTTTTCCCGCAAGTGGGATGCCCCACGGTTTATGGGCCCCCACGTAGTAGAACTGTTAACTGAGAGAGCAGTGAAGGTCGTTGGGAAGACAACTTAGAATCAAATTAGCATCCAATTTGTTAGGAGATCCAACAGAAGCGAGAGAAATCACCCTAATGTGTATTTCCATGTCTTCATAGCATATCTGGCCCAAGTTTACCCACATCTGGAAAGATGAACCCCATCCGTACTTGCAGTCCTCCGAGACCCTAGAATTAAAGCTGTGTGGGAACAACTATTCATTTTTGCCATGGCAGACTACATGGTCCACGGGGCTTCAGTTAATACAATACTAATCCATTAACGCTCGTTTTGCACATTTCAGGCGGGCAACTGATATCTCCAAGCTCAAGCTGCACCAGAATCCAAGCAGTACAGGTAATGGAGACGGTTATTTAAAAAAATGCTCATTTTGGTCTCGTCTCTTATTTCCAAGGTTTTTCTGCTTTCATTTTTTGGTGAAAATCCCTTGTTGCTAGTGATACCATTGTATCCTCTACTAACATTATCTCAACTTCAGCAGGTGGAACGACAATGTCAGGTGGACAGGGGGGCACTGTAAGCACAGTGAGGAGAGGTAAGTGCAGTGCTGATACAGACATAGGTGGGGTGGACCTGTATATCACTGACACTGCTCGAGTGTCTAATAGCATGTGGTACAAGCACATGGCAAAAGTAGTTAAGGAGACCACCGGGGAGAGCTGCTATGTCTGCACACTAATCCCCTTTGCCATGAGGTGCTCCAGAACGTTTATAGCAACTGAAATATCAACAGCAATAGCAGAATGCCTTATGTGCCTATCCATGGTTACTACCCGAGGAAGATGCCATGGGAAAACAGCAACATTGAGATGGATGTCCAAGGCAACATTTCCCTATGAAGACAGCTATATAAAAACTCTTGACAGGATAAACAAGTAATGGCAACTAGACCAGGCCATACAATACATAACTGACGGCCCGCAGAAAGGAGAGACCAAAACAATAGCACTGAAGGAACTGCCCTACCCGAAGAGGGGGGTCAAGGAAACAGCGGGAGAACCAGGATTTTGGGAAAGACCACAAATGCATGTGTATTGCCAGGTATATACAGCAGAAGCATGAAAGGAGGGAGTAGTAGGTAGCAAGGCACACAGCCTAGTACAAGCACTGATAAACTCAGTACAAGTAAAAAATGACAAGTACCTGAAAGAATGGGATGCAAGCACCAATTTACTGTCCTGGGTGGACAATGAAGCTGGACCAATGCCCGTAATACCAATGAAGAAACCAGCATTATGTTACCAGAATGACGGTGGAGTAAAGACTAGAGAAAACACAGAGTGTAGGTACACATAAAAGCATCCAGCAATGAAGGTTGGCACAGCAGGATCACAATTCGGCGTACAGATCCAAGGCACACGAAAAAGCTGCCATCCGACTGGGGAGGAGTTTGCTCATTGGTACACATCAATATTCCAGCACTGGTAGTGCCACAGAAGGACATCAAGATAGATGACTTACCTAAGATGGATACTAACAAAGGAAAGAAGAGATCAGTAGAAATGGAGGAAAAAGCAAGAAAGAAAAGGTCAGTGGAAGTGAGTACAGTGAAGAGAGACAACTATTTCTAATTGGAATCAGAAGCATCACTAGTCGATGTACCATCTGAGCACAGGTTGTTCAGCAGCACAGAAATGCTTTTTGCGTCAGTTGTTCCAGCTGTACAGACATATACAAATGCAAAATGGTTGCAGATAACAAGATGGGAGATGATGCAGACAATAAACTCTACAGTAAATGGCTTCAATGCGATAAACGAAGAGCTCAGACAAGTAAGGTTGATGGCACTCCAGAACATATATGTCCTAGACCTTCTCACAGCAATGGAAGGAGGAGTTTGTGACAAGGTCGGGAGTTCCTGTTGCACGTTCGTGCATGCAAATGATGGAGAGCACAGCACGCTGAAAGAAGCAGTGACAAGTCTGTCGAAAATGCATGCCAAAATGGAGGAGGAAGCCAAAGGAACAGCAAAGGACCAGAGCTGGTGGTCATACATATGGTCATGGAATGCAACATGGTTAGCAGACAGACTGAAATTACTACTCAGAATGCTAATACTAGTACTAGTGGGACTGTGTGTGATCAAGATCTGCATTACACAATGTCGCAAAACTACTGAGAAAACAATAGGGATGAACGTGTTATTGGATATAAACATAGATGAGAGAAGGACAAGACAGTAGAAGAAAGAAATTATCTGAGAGCAAGGATAAATGAGTGCCCACTGTTCCTGATGAGATGATAATATTCGACAATCCTTTTGACAACAACAGATACTGGTCAAAATGGGTACGTGACCTGAAGTTTCGATGACCATGCAAATTACTATGGACATCTTGGAAGAGTAACAAAGATATGGCTACCGAAAGCAAGAGTGACGAAGTATGGAGGGTTGGTCGACAAGTCGACCAGTGGGGTGACTGAAGAGAGGGTTGTCAGGACTTCCTCCTCCTGGTCGCTTTGGCAGCAGTTGCGATACAGACATCCACACAGAGTCAATGCTCCTTCAAGATGGTGCCCTGTAAATGCTGTGCAGAGAGCCTATTGTAGCGTTTAGCGATTCTCAAAATGGACACCTACTGTGGCACACTGAGATGGGAGTAGAACACCAGACCGGCAACATATGTGGAGGATCAAGGTGTGTTCCTTGAGTCGCCTTACTATTCTGAGCCTTGAGGCTCTGTAGTTCACTTGGTTCTTGCTTGCTAGAAAATTCTTCCCTTTACCACCATCCTCAAAAAAGGGGTGCCTTTCACTGGAATGATGCTGCCAGAGAGGCATTGCAGGATTCGAAAGAACATTTCATTCAGTCTCCCATTTTGCAATTGCCGGTTCAGACCCTGCCGTTCATCCTAGAAACGAATGCTGCAAATTTTGCAATAGGAGCAGTCCTGAAACAATTATTTGAGGATAGTTGTGAACATCCTATTGCATTTATATCAAAAACCTTGTCCCCTTCCGAATAAAACTACACTGTTCTAGAAAAGGAACTTATGGCAATTAAACGTGCCTGTATTGAGTGGCGTCACCTTCTCTTGGGATCAAGATACCAGGTCACAGTCAGAACTGACCACTGTAATTTGAAGGTTCTTCAACAACAGGAATGCCAATATAGCTGACAGGCCTGATGTGCTTACTTCTTTGCTTCTTATGAACTTCTGTTCACCTTTCTACCAGGTGTGGACAACCAAATGGCTGATGTCTTGTCACGCATACACGTTGAAACAGAAAGGAGTATTCAGAAGGAAAAGCTACTGCCTAAAGCATCATTTTTATTCATGATCTCCACATTTCTACAGAAGATCCGTAGGGCAACTGAAATTCTTGAAACCGTGGAACAGGAAGTCAAAAAGAGGAACGACCTTCATGAAGATCAAGGGTTGATGTTTCATGGGCAAGAGCTCTATGTACCCACCTCTTCTTTGCAACAAGCACCCCTATGGATGTGCCATGGCGCAAGAACAGCTGGTCATTGAGGAGTCTGTGTCACATTGTAGAATGTCAATTGCCATTTCTGGTGGCCTGGTGTACAACAGGACGTCCGAGAGTACGTGGCTGCTTGTACCATCTCTCAGAAAAGTAAGAATCCCCAGAGACTCCCAGGAAGTTGGTACAGCCAGCATTTCCTGTGGGCCCTTGGCAACACATAAGTACTGAACCATCTCTCAGAAAAGTAAGAATCCCCAGAGACCCCCAGGAAGTTGGTACAGCCAGCATTACCTGTGTGCCCTTGGCAACACATAAGTACTGACTTTATTGAGGATTTACCATTATCTAGTAACCAGACCACTGTAATGGTGACTGTGGACTCTTTCACCAAAACAGCCCATTTTACAGCCCTAGCTGTTTCAGGAAGATAGCTCAGGGGCATCGCGTTTGTCTTGGAAGCAAGATGACACAGAGCAACACAGGTTCAATCCCCGGGTACGCGCTTAGAAACCTCTGGGTATTAAGCGCACTATAAATAACCTATTACAATTACAATTACCTCACATTCCCTCGGCTCAACACATGACTAACATCTTTCTCAATACCATTTTTCATCTGCATGGTTTGCCCACCATCTTGTCTGACGAGTTCCACAGTACACCTGCAACTTTTGGAAACACCTGTGCAAGTCGAAAGGAGTTCAAAGGGCTCTGACCTCAGGATACCACCCGCAGTCTAACGGACAGACCGTAAGTTTGAACCAATCATTGAAACAATATCTGCACTGCTCTATCTCAGCTGCCCATGACAATTGGGCTAAATTACTTCTATATGCAGAGTTTGCATATAACAATTCATTGCATACTGCTATTGGTATGAGCCCTTTTTTCTGTTAATACGGATTCCAACCAATATGAATGCCTGCGGTTGTCCCTTTGGATTCTAAAGCACCATCTGTCGATGAACACATTGATAAAATTCAAAATGCCCAGGCCCTAGCACGACAAGCCTTGCAAGAAGCCAGGGCTATCAGTACACATAACGCTGATCGCAGATGTCTGACAGCTCTGAAAATGAAAGTAGAGGATTTGGTTTGGCTCTCCTCTTGCTACTTACCCCACCATGTGGTGCCATCCAAATTGTCACCACGCTATTTTGCCTCCCTTCAAGATTCTTCAGCTAGTGGGTGAGGTAGCTTTAAGGATTCAGCTACCCCCCTCCTGGACTAGAATCCATGCAGTGCTCCATTTTTCACAATTGAAACCACATGTGTCTGATCACTTTGGCAGACAGGACTTGAGACCTTCAGCTCCTCTTGACACCATATCAGAACCTGAATACAACGTTGAGGAAATATGCGACTCACATTATCACAGAGGCCAATTGCAATATCTTATTGATTGGAAGGGGTATGGAGCTTCTGACTGTACCTGGGAACCAGCCTCAGCAGTTCACGCCCCCTCCTCCTGTGCCAGTTTCATGGATTCCACCCCTGGAAACTGGGACATCTACCCCCTCGGACAGGGCATACTGTCAGGACTCCCTCCTTCTAGTCGCTTTGGCAGCAGTGGTGATGCAGACATCCGCACTGAGTCTATGCTCGTTCAAAATGGCCCTCAGTAAATGCTGTGCAGAGAACTGCTTGAAGCGGTTTAGCAATTCTCTAAATGGACACCTACTGTGGCGTGCGACATGGGAGAAAAACACCAGACTGACTGGCTACATATGTGGTGGATCAAGGTGGGTTCCTTGCATCGCTTTTCTATTCTTAGCCTTGATGCTCCATAGTTCGCTTGGTGCTTGCTTGCTACTTGTTCCATGCCTTGCTTCTTATTACTGCCTGCTTCCCCTCCTTGGTTCCCTCCCGTTCCGAAATTCCTGCTCCCCCTTGTTCTGGACTCTGCCTCCCACTGTCCTGCTGCTCCCTCGTCCCTGCTTCCCTTGCTTCTCTGACCACCTGGACACTTCCGCTATTCTAACTGCTCCGGCCCCCAGGAGTCTTATTCCTTCTTCATTGTTACTTTCCTACCAGCCAGATATCATCTGCTGCAGTGCATCCTCCCACATGCTAGATACCATCACCTTCCTGGACTGCCACCTACTAACGCAGGACACAGGATTTTCCCTCATTAGGGTTTTTTTCCTCTTGGGACTTGCCCATAGGGTGCCCATTGCTCACAGTATATTACTGAGAAAGTGGACGCCTTTTGTGGCATTGATCCGCAATCATGTTTACCGGACTCCTGAGGCTTTCAAGAGAATCTGCATCACTCAGGTTAGTCTTGGGTTTGCTACTAACCTCACAATGGTCCCTGGAATGCCTCTCCTGACCCCCATGAACATGACAGCCCGAAGAGTCAAAAGTACATGAAGCCACTCACTATTCGGACAGCCCCCAGGAGGGCCAGTGACATCCATGTATGCAGAAAGATGCTCTCTTAGACAGCCATTCAAACCTTATCCAGTGAATGTCTTTAGGGCTACAAGTGCTTCAACAATGGTTATGGACTCAAATGCATCGATGGACGACATTGACTAAGGCCGAGAAACCAATGTACTGATGTCATTAGTGACACCACGATATAGCCACGTTAGTCATGAAGTACACTCGCAGCCATGCACGGAGTTACACAAACATACACGCGCATACACGAAGAAAATGCTTACACAATTTTGTAGATAGAGCACATATACATATACATACTGTCAAAAGCTTTTATTATTTTTCCCATTAGCCAAGTGCAGAAACGCGGAATGCAAGGCAAATTAACGGATGCAGAGCAGGCTTTCAAATGCTTACGGCAACTAATACATAGCACAGTATAGACATGTAGAAATCATAGTATAACTATAATGGGGATTACATGAGGCCACAAGCCAGAGGAATAGAGACGAGGGGAAGCAGAACCAGGCTGCACAGAACTGCAGGCCAGGGCTTGCAGCCAAGGTCAGAGACAAGCAACACATTCCAAACCTATGACGACAAGGGGCCATCTGCAGAAGAACTGAATAAGTCCTCATAAATTGCAGACCAGAAGAGCTCCATTTTGTGGTCCTCGACCACATGATGCAGCCGAGCTAGACAATGGTTATTCAACCGCAGTGGGAAGATGAACAGTTCTCAGCAACACAGACATGAAGTGAAACATGAAATCGTTAACAATGTTGCAATGCTGAGGGTACTCTCACAGTCAAAAGTGGTTCTGCTAACAGTTACATTGGGAACAAGTAGTCATTCTCATCACCTTCAGAAGGTGCACAGAGCACTGAGAACAGAGCTGGCTCCCAGGCCTGGGGAGACCACTTCCAGCTAATCAGGGAACAGAAATCCAGGGGTGGATGGCAGAAGGCAAAGGCCAGTGGTAATCCTGCAACCCTGCAGCAATGTAATAGTTTCTTGAGGAAGTGGCAGGCCAGTTACCTGACATGCAACGGCCAATCAACTAAGGTCTATAGGGGTTATCCATAAGGGATACCACTCTGATCACCCAACCAAAAGGACTACTCAGTTTTTTGAGGCAGGGACCATGTTGTGCCGCAAGGGGACAACAAAAAGGCCCAACCCAGGCCTATCAGCTGCGATTCTGGGAATTTTCAAATGTCCTGTATGATCTCTGTTGGTTTGTGTAATAAACAACAGTTCTAACTTTGCCTTGGCTGAGTACTCCGTTTGTAACTCGGGGAAGGTTGTTGGGCCCTGGGAGCTGTACGGGTAAGCTTGTAGTAACCCTCAGACCTCTGGCATACCTAAGTCAACACAGCAATGGTATTCCTCGAGAAAATATTTTTACTAGGCATGGCAGAAATTCATGGTGTACTCTTCCTGCCTCTACGGGGTGGAAGAGGTGACCTGTGACATGAGGGGGGATGAGGTAATGTTCAGAGTCAAGGACCACTCCCTCGAATTCATGGAACTCACTGGACAGGTCAATACCATCAAAAGACATCCCTCCACCCAACTGGAGGATAAGGCTGAAATTGCCATGCCTGAGGTCTTTCCAGGTTTCAAGCAGATGCTCGAGGAAAGGATCAATCTTGCTGATGATTGTGAGACTGAGGAGCAAAGACAAAAGCTCAAGCACGTCTTCCTGGAATTCCAAGATATGTTTTCAGTGGACTCATACGACCGTGTATGCACATCCATTCCTTCAACCACCATGCCCACGAACCCTGAGATGGCTGCTTTATCTGTGAAGCAATATCAGTTACCGCTTGCGCACATAGAATCACTCACAGAGATGATTAACAACTTAGAATCGCATGGGATAATTCACCCGAACCACAGTACCTTCAACAATCCGGTACTGGTGATACTCAAACCCAACGGCCAGTGGAGACTATGTGCAGACCTGCGGAAGTTGAACAAATGGGTACACATATCAAGATGGCCACTTCCCTATGTCGATCAAGGGCTGGCACAGATCCAAGAGTCAAAGGTGTACACCACCATTAACCTGACCAACTGCTACTGTACAGTACCTGTGACTAGGGAAAATCAGTACAAGCTTGCCTTTACCTTCATGGGAAAGCAATACAAGTGAACCCAAACCCCCTTCAGACACATAAAATCCGAAAATGAGTTCAACATCTTTCTACATAAGTTCATGCCCGATTTGGCCAAGAGGGGTAACCTGGCCTATGGAGATGATGTTCTGATCAAGAGCTCAACTGTGGGTGAACATATAGCAGAGATTAGCTATGTTCTAACGCAGTTGCAGAAAGCCAGAGAAAAACTGTCCTTTCAGAAGTCACAGTGGTGTAAGACCCGAGTGAACTTATTAGGGCACGAGATCACCCCTGAGGGTTTTAATCCCCAGGCAAAGAAGGTGGAAGCCTTAACAAAATTAAAAGACCCTACCACTCTGTGGGCATAGAAAAGTCTTCTTGGACTCACTAATTATAGTTGGATGTTCATTGAAGACTACACAGAAGTCACTCGACCCATGCTCCATTTATTAAAGTCTGGAGTCAAGTGGTAGTGGGGTCCGGAACAAGCTGAGGCTGTTAAACAACTGAAAAGAAGCTTTTCACAGGCTCCTTGTTTGGCTTGCCCCATAGAAAACAAGGAGTTCTTCTTGGAGAGGGGGTCCTCGGATACCTGCCTAACAGCTGTGTTGTATCAAAAGCATGACAAGGTCAACCAAGTCATCTTGTATGCGAGCAAGACTTTGTCCTCCATGGAAGAAATATTCAATGACTGTGAGAAGGTACTGCTGGCCACGGTGTGGGCATTGAAAAGCTACCACCCATTCATCTAGGGGGAGCACATCATTGTCAAGACTCCTTACCAACCTTTGCAATATATACAAAGTGACAGAATTCAGGTGAGGAGTGTTAGTAATTCCAAAATTACTTCCTGGATTCTGTCCATGCAAGGCTTTTCAGTGGAGGTCAGATATGGCCAAAACAAGAAGAGTCCCCTAGCGTAAGGGTTGACAGACTTGTTTGATTGTACTCAAGAAAACTGTCTCAAGGACAAATGTCTAATGACCAACAACAACATGGAGGCATAATTAACTTCCCCAAACAGGGTTATGAAGAAGACACGTATCAGGGAATACCCACAGTTTATGTGGATGGGTGTTCCTACCATGTTGATAACAATGGGGAAAAATAACTAGTGGCTGGCATTGGGAATACCTGGGTGAATGATACCACGGAACCCTCTGCTGGTTACAAAATAGGACCCTGAATTAGTCAGGTTGCAGAACTGATGGATGTTCATCAGGCCATCCTCATTGAAGTTCACCACCAATTCAATGAACTGTTCTTAATCACTGACTCTGATTATGTCAGGAATGGGTTTGTGGAGCACCTGATTAACTGGATGAATCGAGGCATGCTATGTGCCAACAATAAACCCTTAAAGAATGCCAAAATGATCCAGTTAATTGACGATCTGGTGACCTACAATGAGATGACCATCTATTGGAATAAGATAAGAGGTCATTACAAAATAGAGGGGCCAGATAAGACTGAGAATGACCTGGCTGACAAGCTGGCTAAAACCATAGCCCTACAGGAGGATTTCATAGAAACAGAAACCCTGCTGGGGGGAATCCAAGTTGCTGCTGTCACCAGGTTGCAAACTTGTACTTTACTTAGTGCTCATGGTAAAGAGGAAGAAAATAAATAAATAAGGTTTTGTGAAATGGTAAAAATGTCTTGAGTTATAATTGTATGCTGTTGTTTTTGTCAATTCTGTGTAAATCTGCTGGGAAAATATAATGTGTAAAAAGTACTGAACCTCTCTTTTTTTCTATTTGCTAGATAATTACCTTCCTTACCCTTACAGCCTGGAGGCAAGAGGGGTTCTAGGGAGGACCGCAGGGACCTTGGAAAAAAGGGCAAAAGGGGGTGCCGTGCTACACCCCCCAACCCAAAGACCGAAGGGTAGGCCGGAGTGCCCATTCCCTAATGAAGGAAATTGAGCCAAGCGCGTTCCAACCAAAAAGAAATATGAGAAGAAAAGAAAGGTGGGACTTTGGATGAAACCCCCCACTCTGCCCTGCTCTTCCCCATGAAAGGATTATGGAAGAACAGGTGGGGGGGCATGTGCAGTGAAATCAAAGGCACCAAATCGACAGAACTGAAGGACCTACCAGCATTCAGAAACCTGCACACTGAAAAGGGACCTATTTAGGCACACAATGTGGGTGTCTTTCTGCAGTTGAAATCCTTAGAAAGCTAAAACAAAAATGGAATCCAAGTGCAGACTGGAAAAGCCCATCACATTACCTGCTGAGAAATAAATACAGCATTTTCACCGAAACTGCCAACCATCAAATGGTGGTGCGCTGTGACAATTCAGACCCACTTTTCAGCAGAATAACAAACAGCAGATAATTAAAAGTGTAACCCAACAGGCATATAAGGAGGCTTCTTTAAAAAAAAAAAAAAACAGTTCCATTACCTTGGTACTTATCTTATATCTTCTTAAAGCCTTCTATTTCCTTATCCAACAAACCTTTTAACCCTCCATGTTCTCAAATCTCCTAGATAACTGCCATTCTAAGACCTCCTCCACGATTGCCGGGTCCAAGTCTCTGAATAGCAGCCTTTAAACAGTACTCAGCAAACCTGCATGTTCCCAGTCATCTGAAGACATCATCCAGGGTTTTCTTCCCCAGAGGGTTTCCCTGAGGGTTCTATACCTTCTGGTGCTGTTTTACAAAAGGAGGGTTGTAGAGTCCTTAGGGAGATTCTCTCCTGCTTCCATCTGCGTTCTGATCCAGGTTAGTGAATTAAGCCTTATTGAACCCAGTTACTACTGTGTTTCTAACAAGGTGTGAAAACAGGGGCTGCAATCAAGGGTGAACTCTGAATTCAAACAACAAAGAGGCTAATAAAAGTTTTTTAAATCTGGTCACAGGCTGGCTAAGAGTGGCAAATGGCCTGGAGGAAGGGCAGCTCATATTTGCACATATGAAGATTCCCTTTGTTTAAATGAACTGCCACAATTGTTGCATTTTCCAGAAACCACAAGTCGCACTGATTACCTGCCTGTTTCATTTATTTTTTAGATAACTGCCAGGTGATTTTGTTGATATAAAATTTCTCCACCTGCGACTTAGGGAATTGTAATGACCAGCTAAACAGTGTTCCTGGCTGCTCTGAACATGTTCTAAATTTGAGAGTTGGCGAACTGGTGCAGAGTAAAATGAGCAATGTGGGGAATAAATTGCATGTTCTTAACGATTATGCTTTTTGCAAAAATGGCAGAAAATTGCCAAACGCCCAGGCAACATGGTGCAGATCTGACTGTCATTTTATTTTATTCCCCATGATTATCTGAATCGGAAAATATACATATACATTATGACATTTACTAGTAAAGCACAAAGTTTTTGCCACATAACTACTTTTTGCCAAAAAGTTCACATGGGAACAAAAGGGGATTGCAAATGGGAATTGCCATATGTCTGCTCCCGACTCCTTAACCAGTACTTAGAGAGAGGCTGGACTTGTGGGTAGAGAGAAGGGTAACGGTCCAATCCGGGTTGCGACAATTCATGCAGGGCATCGCCCAGTATTGAAATCTTGATGGTGTCATCATTGGTATATAAAGTGAATGCACTATGAGGAAAGGGGAGAGCTGCTGAAAATGACCATCTGACAGCTGCAAGAAAACACCAGAGGAGGTTGCCGAGCTTTGCATCATCTCTTTTGGTTACCAGTCCACCTCTGGTTAAGGGTGGTCTCAATATAAAGCGACAGGGTGTGGCACGCTTCCCCCCTTTGCAGATGGACCTCCCCATCACTTCCGATATGCAGGAGTGCAGCTTGCTTATTTTTGGGTCACTGGCTGGCTCATGGTACTTGTTGGAAAACCAGCATGGTAGCATGCATCATGTTATCATGTGCTATCATCAACCAGTGCTAGGATCACAGTACCAAAATAATCAATTCCTGCTTTGATCTTGGATGGTGCTGGACTTGTGCATATAAATTCTTTAAAGGCAGAAAGCATAACAATTTTGCAACTCCTTCATCGTTTATTGCATGGTTGGTGCAAGCATACACCACTGTGGCATGCTACCTTCTTGGTGCATTCTCAGGTTAACAGTAGTTTTTTCCACCAGGTACTGTTTGGTTAGGTTGCATCCACCGAGGTTAGGCATAGTTCCTTGGAACATCATTCTTATGGCATCTTTGTCTTCTCATTTTTAGATTTGCCTATTAGGTGGCACTTAAGTATCACCTATAAGCTTAAATGAATGCGTTGGAGTACAGAAAGGTGAGAAATGGGATGTGTGGAGGGACACACAGCTTGTGTGTGTTGTTTGGTTATTTACCAACCCTTTCAGTGCTAATGGCCATGCAAATCAGTGAGGGTATTCCCAACCACTACCTGCCTCTCCCCTCCCAAAACACATCCGAATGGGTTGTATTTGAGTTAGCACTATCAAGCAGTAACATCAAACTTCAGCCTACCAGTGGTATTTCTTAGCAGTCTACTGAGAGTTATTGGCTTAATGGCAGCTGTATAAAGGCCACTGCTGTAATAAAAATCTATTTACCAACTATGCCTTTAGCCACATGATTTACAGCTCTTCCTTGCACGCAAGTCCTGTTAACAAAAAGCATAGACAAAGCCAACATTTATGTATAGGTATTAGGTCACCATTCGCCAGGCACTGACATCATATGACCTGGTACTTTCAGCATTTTCCAAATGTTGCCATTTATGACCAAGTGCTACCAATATAAGACAGCGGCTGGCAGATGCGTATGCCATGCCTTCACAAATGGTAAATGGCTAACACATGCCTATACAAAAGCCCAAACTGTTGGCTTTGCCAATGCTGGTTTTTAACAGACACTGCTTGCGGTTGATGCCCTACTATACCTTGAGGAACCCTGATCCCAGAAAAGCATCCTCAGCTCTCATTAACCTATACACGTCTTTGTTTTAATACTAAGAATGTCTCACCTACAAATGAGTATGAATTGTCACAGACTAAAATCCGAACCTGCTGGGGGAGGAAAGCTGCATAAGAATTAGTGAATACACAGGAATGTCTCTAATATTTTACTAGTGTGTGTATATATTTTTTTTCCTTGAAAGCAGTCTCTGATGAATCTGATGATGTCATCACTCCTTTCCCGGAGGTAGCCTCTCCTCATGTGGCCAGAGGATGGCATCCGCTACCTGATCCGGACCCTGGGGGCGGCTATGCGAGGGAGGATCACATGAGGAGAGCCGACCCTCAGGTGGAGGGGGAGGCATCATCAGATGAGACATGGAATCCCCTTTCCCTTTAAGGGATTTCCCCTCCATTCCTCATGCCATGATGGCATACTGGGATGATCCCTTTCAACAACCCACAAAGCCTGCTAACAGTATCTTTCAATATTCTGCAGCAAACAGAATGACAAAGACTGAGACGAGAAAGAGGACCACCAAATGAAGGCCATGTGGACATGTGGAAAATAAACGGTGCAGCCTACAAAGATCTCCCTTGGCGCTTCCTCTTTTATGTTTTAAAGGTTAAAGTGACAGAGATAATGGTTGTCAAGCACAGGTTCTTCCCAAAATGTGTGGCTGCCACACAAACCAATAGTCAAAATACATAAGAATGGGAAGAAAACTCAAATACGCCAAGCTAAGTAATCAGTGGCTCATAAGATATTTGTTGGTTTGTTGGTTAGTCAACAGATAATTTATTTCACTGAGACTTTCTTGAGGTTTATAGATCCAAAAAAGTTGGCGCATTTGAGTTTTCTTCCCATTCTCATGTATTTTGACATGTGGACATGTATTTCACAAGTCGGGAAGGGGGCATTGCAAGTGTAGAGGTGAAAAGGGATGGTTTTCTGATGCCATTTATGGTGCAGGGTCATTGCATGTTTGCTGTCATTGTATCAGTGTTGGTTGGGTATGTTTTGAACTATGTGTCTAATGGTGGCGATGCAGGGAGACATTTCAAGATGGAAGCTATGTTTCATGATGATGTTTTGCGTCTCAGATTGAGGATGGATACTCATTTGTTTTGTTCTCTGGCCAGATGTTCTAGAGAGCTGGGATGCCTGGGGCATCTGTTGGCAGCTCATTCATCTCTGTCCATTCACTGCTCAGGATTTCTGTTTTGTGACCTTGCGTCCCTACATGCTTCCACGGCAGCTTGGGTGGCCCGTTGGTTCTTGCTTGTCCATGTAGCTGTGCTCACACTTCATGTACAGGTATTGCTTATTGTCATTGGGGATGAGGGGAAGGGATGTGGTCTCACTCTGATTCACTGGGCTACACACCTCACATGTGGACTATGTCAGCTGGCCATCAAGGGACAAAGGTGTAGCTGCTGCGTCATTTTGGTTGGCTGTTGTTGTGCAGCTGAGTGTGATCCATGGGGAGGCCATGGACAGGCTGGCTGTCGTGGATTCACCAGCACTGCTTCCAGGTGACCATGTTGGAGGAGGATTTCTGCCAGGTTTAGTTCATGGAAGACACAGGCCAGAGAAGTTGAGGAAGGTAAGTGCTCCACAGTAGACTGTGCCATGAGTGTTCATGATGCATAGCTGCCAAGTGTTGTTGGTGTTACAACGATTATAAGGCTGACGCCACCATCATACTGAACATGGCCTGCAAGCTTGTTCACCACCTTGTAGGGACAGTGTATGGTTGTGGGTATCCATTGATGTTGGGTATGGCCAAATGACATGGACGTGTATATGGTCTATTTCGGTGGCCTGGGGATTCATCATGGACCTCTGTAAGCAGGATGGTTCAATGAATGTTCTATCAGACATATCAAATGTCATCCAACTCCTGGTGTCAGTACTGTGCACTGTATGAGTAAGTGTGGCCATTGGGCTGATGTGTGTTTGGGGTGCATGATTGTGATGTGCCACCTTTAGGGGGCAATTACTGTGTGGATGAGGAGGGGCTGTAGAGTGAGGCGGATTGGGGCACAGTTTAGTGGGGATACTGGGACGACGACGTACTTGTTGGTGCTGCCTTAGGTTAAGCGGTTGGGGCACAAACCAGTGGGGTAACTGGGACAAGTGTGGTCTTGTGGGTACTGCCTTATATTAGGGGGTTTGGACAGAAATATGTTGGGCTACTGAGATGAGGGCAAACTTTTGGGTGCTACCTTAAGTTAGTTGGCTGGGGGCGCAGATCAGTGAGGGTACTGGCACGAGGGAGGACTTGAGGGTGCTGCCTTAAGTTAGAGGGCTGAGACTCAGTTTAGTGGAGGTGCGTGGGTGCTGCTTTCAGTTAAGTGGGCACGCTGCAGTTTATTGGAGGTACGTGGGTGCTGCCTTTGTGTAGGGGGCCAGGATGCCATGTAATGGAGGTGCATGGCTGCTACCTCAAAGCAGGGGTCAGAGCACAGTTTACTAGGGGTGCGTGGATGCTGCCTACATGTAGGGGGCTGGGTCCAGTTTTGTGGGGGTAGCGGGTGCTGCCCTAATGTAGCGTGCCGGGGCGCAGTTTAGTGGGGGTGCTGGCACGAGGACCTGCTGGTCACAGGAGTGGGAATAATGGTGATTGCTAGTAAGTATTGATTACTTTTTTCCATGGGTCTGGTGCAAAGGTTGTCCGACACCGCTATATTCTGTTTGTAATGGGCGTGCGTTTTGGGGGCGTTCCAGTCGCTACTCATTATTCTTTCCGGTGCAGGTTTCTAATTCCAAGAATCGACTCCCAGTGCTATACTTTTCGTTCGTGCAATGTTCTTTTTGGCGCTAACTGCTTTGCGCAAACTTAGAGGTTTTTTTTGTGAATTTGGCACAATGTGTGCTAACAGGAGAATTATGGAAAATTGGGAAGTGAATTGTACGTATAATGTTAATTGTGGGAAACTGCACTCGAGCAGCTCACGGCTCTCAAGAAGAGCGACTCATTTAGAGGCGCCTGGTCCTTTCAGGCCCCTCATTTTTTTGTTATGAAAATTATACTCCTGCTGATGTGACAATCCTAAATGTCTATCCACTTCAACGTAGACAAGAATGCCCCTTTGATTGAGAGTTTACACAGTGGCAGAATTTGTGAGTCAATGTCTAACTGGGCGGAGCTTATATATCACGTGCAGCAGCCTGGGGAAAGGACTGGATCTAGGGAGGGGAGGGCGTGGAGTTAATATATGTCAATGGCAGCTGTGCTTCAGTTGTTTTAGTAGTAGAAACTACCGCAAGATTACACATTGCATTCAAGAATTGTCTACTGGAAGTTTCACTTTCTTTACAACTATTAAGATACAATCAGGTGCCGGTGCGTTAACCCTGCTGTGTGTCGAGATTTGCCGAATAACTCGATTTAGAATTCTACAGTGAACGGGAGCGGCGGGGTCTGCTAACTCATGGGCGATCGACACCATGCAATGTGGTGGCGTGGATGCCACACGCCAGGGCCATGTTGTGTATCTTTCCGTTGTCAAGTGAAGGGGCCCGATAAGCTGTGTGGTGGCAAAGGGCGGTATGGGTTATTCTGTCCTTGGCGTGTTTTGGGGGCTGGGTTGAGCCTGCCCGTCCTTGCCCAGGACAGTGTGGTTGACTATGCCACGCCTGAACCAAGCAAGCATGTGATGAGGCTGAGCAGGGCACATCCGCCTGCAGCCTTCTCTTAAGAGGCCCAGAGCAAGCGTCCTCGGGGGCGGTGTTCTGTCCTGCTGTGGGGGCGTGGGGCACCCACAGGGGTGGGGAGAGTGGGCACCAGCCTGCCCCCACGCCCGCCCTCTCTGCCAGCAGCAGCAGCCCACGCTCTCGTTGGCAGGCGCACCAGCGTGCGACACTTCCAATCCATCTCGCTCCTCTCCGGGGATGGAGGCGGCTATGGATCGCGGGCCTCCTCCCGCGGGACTCATTCCGAACACGTTTTCCGGAAAGACGTTGCTCCAGCCCTGGTCGCAGCAGGAATGAAGGCTACGCGGAGAGCAGAGCCTGGTGGCAGCCATCCGCCCCTTCTGAGAGGGCGCGGGGCAGACGCCAGGCCTCTGACAGCATTGATTCTCTGCACACACACACACACACACACACAACACCACAGCAGCGCTACGGGCGCTTTGCTAAACGGTGGCAGACATTCGGATGGCTCTGTCACCAGGCAACTTTTCTATGGCATGCGAATGGATGTTCTGTGCTGCGGGTTCCTTGAAAGGCTGAGGGCACACTAGAGTGTCCAGAATTGCTCGTTGAGAAGGGCTAGGGCACAGGCCCCGGGGCCCTCAATTTAGACAACCTCCTAACGTGTTAAGTGCGCCTGTCCTTGTGTAACCACTGGTACTCTGAACTAGCAACAAGTGAAGTGAAGGGTCAGGCGCCAAACGAACCCCTCCCCGTGTTAACTACTTCGGCTGAACGCACCACGGCCAAGCTCCCGGCAGGGGGCGCTGTGCTACGCACAGTTCTTCTGAGTGGCCTCTCTTACGCTCTCTTGTTTGTTAAATTCTGATTTTAACAATGGACACTTGCAAAGGATTCAGCGCGAACCACGTGATGAAAATGTGCGTTTGCTGTGAAGCCACTGTGTACGTACACCCCCAAACTGCACTAGACAACGGGGGCCTTGCGTTTATATTTCCGCCTCACTGATGGCCTCACATCTTTGGGTGCGGATGGCGTTTTAGTAATTAGTAGTTGTAGTAGGTTGTGTATGCTGGCACTTGCTACTGTGTGTTCGAATCGGTGTATTTTTCCTTCAGAGCTTTGAATCGAGTATTGCCGGAAACGGACCCTTGAAGCAGTTTGCGTGGTATGCACGTTCCCCATGAGAAGCTGGATGTATTCCTCCCAAACATTAGACGAAATTGCATTGTTTACAAAAATTTATTCATACAAACTTTACACACTTTTTCATAACAGTTGTCAGCGTCCTAGTGATAGATATGCCACGCGCCGTTTAAATGATGCATCAAATTCAATTGCACACAGAACACGTTCTTTAATGCTGACAATGTACGGTGAGGGTCGGCTAAAGTTTCGTAAGGCTGTCGGCGTTTCTGGAAAGCACACACACACACACACACACACACGGCTCTAGTCTAGGTGGACACGACAATGTTTGCAGCTAGCCAATGAGCGTGGAGGTTAGGCGGGTCACAGGAGACACAGAAAGAGGCACGGGGAGGTGTGGAATGGAACCCTAGAGCACGTCATCGCACCACAATGGAAACACGCACAGCAGCAACAACAACTGCCCGGGCAGGACTACAGAACAACGACTCGAGACTAAACACAAATGCAAGCTGATGTGTTGCAGCATTGTAGGGCCACTAAAATAGCCATCTGTCATTCGTGGCGATTTAAAAGGCGAGGGGAGGAAGGCACGAGAGCTGCCCACTGCATCCTGCGTCACATTGCCTGAGGAGAATGCAAAATGAAAGTAAGAGTGATGTCATACACAGAGCTCTGGCACTGGTGGAAGGCTGCCTAGGTGCGCTTACTACGCTTTGCAAGGAGGGGCGCCTGGCGCCACGTGGGACCGCACACCCCATCCCGCCGAGGCGGGGATGCACAGCTCCACTCCTCCCTCTGCTCAGGGGAGGAAAGACATGTTAGCTGGACAGGCTGTCAGGGGCCTTTTCAGAGCATTTTTTAATTTTTTTTTTTGTTTTTAATGCGACGGCACTATAGGCTTCTAGAACATGCTTAGTAAATGGATATAAAACAAAACGGGCGCAAACACGCATACATGAGCACACACGTGCGCACACATAAACGCATACATACCTATATACACATTACGTGTTTCTGAAGCTATACATATGTGTGTGTGTTTGTCTAGACACACAAAATGCGTGTGTCACACATGCACGCACACACACATATAGATATGTGCATACACAAATGTGCATTTAAAACGTGTATGCGTGTTTTTGCGTGCATCTGTGTGCATACACACACGCACACCTGCACAAACCCACAATATACGCATATGTCAACATGCACATATTTATATAAACATATATGTGTTCATGACTTTAATATACGCATGCACACTCACACGTGTGTGTGTGTGTGTGTATGTATACATAGAGAAACAGAGAGCGAGAGTGATAGAAAAACATTTGTAAATAATGTGTATATGGCCCACTGTGGACATTGCCAGTACGAAAGATAGGAGTCTCCCTACTCATGTCCGTGACTGAATTTTATTTATTTTAATAATATCGTTTGCACCATAGACTAAGGTACGACTCAAACATATTGAAATAGTATTGTCTGTGTATAGTAGTGAAGGAAAATCCAACATGCTAAATGACAAACGGTTGTAGTATGGAATATATATATATCTATCTATATTTTTTTGTTTTACTTTGCAATAAGCCATAATGTAGAAAAATACATTTTGTCTTTTACTTACAACTCAATGAACAAAGAACAAAAGCTGTATTGTCGTAGTGCATACTCATTTCGTGGAATATAGCTACACCAGGGTCTGTCCTGGACTCGTACAACAAGAACTTGCAAGAAACGAAACAGAAGGAGCAGTGGGAGAGCGCTTTAGTACAGTTTGGAGAAAAATAAAAGGTTCAGAAAAGCTGAAATCAGTGCAGAACACAGCGAGAGGGAGAAAGAGAGAGAGAGAGGGAGGGAGAGAGGGAGGGAGAGGGGGGTGCACATGAGGGGAAACAACGAAAGGAAGGGACTGGAACCAAAGGGCTGGGGGGGGGGGAGGTGCACCTTGGCGTGCTCACAGAATGAGAAGCATGAACAGCACTGGAGAGTAACACATTGTACTTTGCATCAGTGTTCCAATACCGAGCTGCCGAGGCCAATTAGGGGAGGCAGGGAGGCTAATGTGGTCTGTTTTTTTTGGTTTCCCTCCTCTTCCCAGGCCATGTGAGGGGCCCTCCCGAGCACGCGCATTGGAGGGGTGGCGGGTTGTTTGTGCGCGTGCGTGTGGACGGTGGGTGAGACGGATCTCTCTGGTTGGGGGAGGGGGCGCTCCTAAATATCACCGTGGCCACTGCGTGTTATCAATATTACCTACACTCCCCAGTCCCACTGTCGATACTACTGCCAGGACTCCCTTGAAAGCTTTGCAACAGCTAGGCCACGCCCCTGGCCTGTATGGGCGGAGACTTGGCCATCCCACCATTGGAGTTATAGGGGCAGATTCCCGGGTCAGTGGGTGTCAGAGGAGACCCGAGTTCACACACAGGTAGGAGTTGGAACCCATGAAAGACGGGGGGCCATTGAGTTTCCATGCAAGGTTCGGAGAGCGCCCCTGCGGGTAGGCTTGTGTGCGAGGAGGAGCCTGTGCTGAGACTGGGTGGGGCGGGTCGGGAAGCTCCTGGAGCATTTCTCCCAAACTAGCATCATAAAACCCCCGGGTCGAAGGTCGAAGGGCCTCTCTGTCTATGTCCGGAAGCAAATGGTCAGTGCCATTGTTTACAACCCTGTCGTGGACAAAAAAAAAATACGAACTAACCCCTTAATCTGAGTTACAAAAATAGGCGTCATATCCAAAGAACAATGATTGTGTTTTTTCTATTTATTTTATATAAAACATAAACAGCTCAGGCGAATTACTGGTTCTTGTGCACACTCTATATGAACTGTTCTCTATTATATATATAATATATATATTTATATATAACTCAATGATTGGTCCACAAAGTAGCTCTGTGCGTTCTCTAGTGCTTTTGTACAAAAAGAAAAACAATATTATTATCAAAATATTCATTTAATGGCTTTACTTCATACATAAATACATGTTTCGAGAGAATAACACAGGAGCGATGATTGTTCGGTCGGTTGGGGGATGACTTTGCTCTTTCGGGGCTGTATACACAAGGTGGCCGGGGGCTCGCTCATTGCTACAGGTACGCTACGCGCCGTCCTTTGTTTTTAACTCTCTGTTTATACCTTTTGCCCAGGACGGCCGCCAGGTATTTCTTGACGGCCATTTGCTTCCGGTAACGGCTGTAGCTGTCGGTGAAGATGCCGTCGGAGTGTCGCTTGGACAGCGGGTCCGAGTCCTGCTCCAGGCTGCTGCTGGGCGCCCTGCGGGGGGGAGGGGGGGGAGAAATGGAGGGCGGATTATAACATATATACATATTCAGGGTTCTGGCGCTGCAGCCTCGCCCCCCGATGCGCACCCCCGGTTTTGCTAATAGTTGTACGCTGCATCCACCGAAATCACTTCTACGCCCCCCACTCTTCCTGCCCCAGCCGTCCTGCCGCCTTCCTTTTTGTCTCGCGCCCCCCCCCCCCAATTTCTCTCACACATTCTTCTTCCTGGCGCGCACCACCTGCTCCCTGCGACCGCGCCACAGCCTCACACACTCTGGAAATGGCCAGGTCTTCCAAGGAGGCTGTCTTACAGGTGCCACCCCCACTCCTATCACCACAACCAAATCGCCGAAACATAGCCAACTTTTCCCAACACCCAGACGTGTGCGGGTGCATCTGGTCACCGTCGAGCACTCCCAGCCGCCCTAGCGCTATATAAGGGGTAGATGCGAACATTAGCACTCCCAGCCGCCCTACCGCCATAGAAGGGGCATATGTGAGCATGAGCACTGCCAGCCGCCCTACCGCCACAGAAGGCGTAGATGCGAGCATTAGCACCCCCAGCCGCCCTACCGCCATAGAAGGGGTAGATGCGAGCATTAGCACTCCCAGCCGCCCTACCGCCATAGAAGGGGCAGATGCGAGCATTAGCACTCCCAGCCGCCCTAGCGCTATAGAAGGGGTAGATGCGAACATTAGCACTCCCAGCCGCCCTACCGCCATAGAAGGGGCATATGTGAGCATGAGCACTGCCAGCCGCCCTACCGCCATAGAAGGGGTAGATGCGAGCATTAGCACTCCCAGCCGCCCTACCGCCATAGAAGGGGCAGATGCGAGCATTAGCACTCCCAGCCGCCCTAGCGCTATATAAGGGGTAGATGCGAACATTAGCACTCCCAGCCGCCCTACCGCCATAGAAGGGGCAGATGCGAGCATTAGCACTGCCAGCCGCCATAGAAGGGGTAGGTGGCTGGATCTGAATCGGAATGAACCCGCCCAGATCTCACCCGTCTGAAAGCACCACAAGCCTACAGCAATCAGTGCAGTAAAAAAAACCACAATATGACTACTGCACTTGCTTGTAAAGTGCCCCCGGCCACTTGGGCCTGGTTTGTGCCTTTGAATGTCCCACAACATATGACCACAATCATCAAATATTCCCATAAAACACCTGTTCACCATCCAAACTACAGTTCAATGCCAACCCCCAATGTGCAGTCTAAACCTGCAGTAGTGTGAACACTACTATAGCGCCCTACGGGGCTAATTACGATGGTACTCTGCAAAGTACTGCAATAAAATAATACCAACTAGAGTACACTCGCAGATTCAGCAGTAAAAAAGGCGCTACTACACGCCCCAGTGCAAAGCGCCTTGAAGCACAGAGTTGTATGTCTGATGAACGCAGAACTAGTGCTCGAATTTTGTAAGCTCCAATTCTTTTGATCACATTTGTTATTGCAAAATGCAGGGGCGACCCCCGCAACCTCCCCAACGAACACACACCCCAGCCCCACCATCATTTCCTGACCCCACCTCACCATCTATAAATTATGGGGGGTAACAACGTTCGAGCAAATAAAATGAGAGCATGTTCTGCTCGAGAGTCAGACCTACTACCCAGCAAGCAGTGCAACTGCGAACAGTACAAGCAACTGCAGCAGAATACCCAGCTCCCAATCAGGAGCCATATTACTCACTAGAGTGCAGTGTGAGAGAGTGCAGTGCAATATCAAACCCTACATGTGCGGTGTGTCTGTCCATTGTCGTGCAGTAACCAGCACTACACTACGCTGCGCTATAAATGTCGAAAGCAGAAGAGCAGAAACTACACTTCAAAATAAAGCAATACTGGGCACATAGGCCCCTTGTGTGTATCAATGACAAATAGTTCAACAATACAGTGCAGTGTTCACTATAGTTCACAAGAATACAAAAGCGGGCACTACAGTAACATGCAAACTAATCTAGTGCAGTAGGACACCACCATTCTATTATAATGCAATAGGGAACACAGTAAAACGCATGTCGATAAAGGGCAATGTGAACCGAAACAGCACAGTGTCACCCACTGCAGCAGAATGTCAAGCACTGTATGATATTGACTACAACACCACGTGACTAACCGTGCCAGCAGAATTGCAAGCAGAGTATGATATTGACTACAACACCACATGGCTAGCCATGCCAGCAGAATTTCGAGCACAGTATGAAATTGGCTACAACACCACATGGCTAACCATTCCAGCAGAATGTCAAGCACAGTGTGATCTTGACTACAACACCACATGGCTAACCATTCCAGCAGAATGTCAAGCACAGTGTGATATTGACTACAACACCACATGGCTAACCATTCCAGCAGAATGTCAAGCACAGTATGATATTGACTACAACACCACATGGCTAACCATTCCAGCAGAATGTCAAGCACAGTATGATATTGACTACAACACCACATGGCTAACCATTCCAGCAGAACGTCAAGCACAGTATGATTTTGACTACAACACAACATGACTAACCATTCCAGCAGAACGCCAAGCACAGTATGATATTGACTACACCACCACACGACTAACCAATCCAAGCACAGTATGATATTGACTACAACACCACATGACGAACCATTCCAGCAGAATGTCAAGCACAGTATGATATTGACTACAACACCACATGACTAACCATTCCAGCAGAATGTCAAGCACAGTATGATATTGACTACAACACCACATGACTAACCATTCCAGCAGAATGTCAAGCACAGTATGATATTGACTACAACACCACATGACTAACCATTCCAGCAGAATGTCAAGCACAGTATGATATTGACTACACCACCACACGACTAACCAATCCAGCAGAATGCCACACACTTAGATACAATGCGAACCATCACGCTACAGCATCAAGCTGCCCACTATGCAGCAATGCCAGCAAGCCCTGGAGGGCACTGCAGCGCCTTGTGAATCCCAACAGTGCCAATTCTGTTAACAGTTTCAGCAAAGCTTTCACTACGTCGGTCCAATTACAGCCACACGAGCGCAGTCAGAAACATGACAGCCCACTACCAACCCCTACGGTGTATTACCATCAAGACTGATCTAATCACATCTAAAAACCCAAGTGAAATAAAACTATCCAAAGTCACCAAGCCCCAGTGCAGCAATTAGAAACCAGGCTGGAGCAGTCACTGACATGCCCTGAGCATCACACACCCGGAACCCATTTATTTATTTATTTATCTATTACATTTATGTAGCGCGCCTAACTCTCAGGCATCTGGGCGATTCAAAGGCTCTCTGACATCTACCAGCACAGTCCACTATAGAGAGGAATTCCAATCATGCATTCTACATATGTACCAGCAAGTCCATACAGGAAGTAGACTCTCTCCGAACAGGCCCTGCTCCACGGCACACGGCAGGGGCCTCCAACATTCGGCTCTCCAGATGGATTGGACTTCAATTTCCATCATCCCGAGCCAACATGGTCAACAGTGAGGGGTCATGGGGTCATAGTCCAACATACCCAGAGAGCTAAATATCTCAGGCGCGGGGCCCAGAGTAGAGATCATCTGCCTTTGAACCCTGTTGCCGCATGTTGTGAGACGCCAGCAACTACACAACATAATAACACACTCCTCCCCTGGGATGACTCCGTAGCTGCAGCCCTTTAGGGCAAGTCTACACTCTGAAGTGGATTCCACCATAAAACTAGGGGGACCAGACGTCCCCGTTTTGCCGGGACTGCCTGGAATTGGGTGCTCTGTCCCCTCTTGTCAAGATTCCATTGGAAAGGGCAGCGGTCCCCATTTTTGGTAGTAGGTCTTCCGGGAATGCCCAATCTCACATCGAAAAAATACTGCCTTTTACGAATTAAGATAGTGGTAGTTTGTGATAATTTAATGATAATATGTGTTTATTGCACCAGTAACACTTTAACCTCCTTCTCCTCCAACCACTACTGAAGTGTAGTGCCCTGACAGCCACTTTCAAGAGTTAGTCCTACTTTTATGTCATTTGCCCTGTCCCCGTTTCTTACTTTTTAAATCTGGTCACCCTTCATAAGCCCCAACTGGAAAGGGTCAAGTCTGGTTCTGACACAGCCCCTCCCCCACTGCGCTAGAGCAGAGCCATCGGCCACGACCAATGCCAAGCACCGCCAGTGTAACCCCACCATCGACCACTGGGGCGCTAACTCTACACCCATGACCTTTCACACCCTACACCTTGAACCTGGCCACCCTCTGGCACTTTACAGCTGCCCGACTCCTCCCGGCGTCATGAACGCCCTGTGCCTGCACTCCAGCACAGCTCGTCTCGAGCACAATGACGGCCGCTCGCGCCACTCGGGGAGGCGGGGGTCACGTGCTAGCTGGCGGCCTCTAGAGGCGCACTTCACAATTAACGCTTCCCTCGTCCACGTGTGTGCTTAGGTTTCAGTGCGGGGGTGGGGGCGGTCAGGGAGTCCCGTCGCTGCTGGGTGATACGTCTATGGTTTGATTTTGGCAAAATTACATATTGTTTGTGGCCGCCGTTTTATCGCGCGCGCGTGTCTTTCCATCACTAGTCCTTGTACACCTTTATCCTCTACTTTCCCTCTCATGCATCCCTCTACCCACGGCCGTGCAACACGCGCGCGTGTCTCTCCGTCACTAGTCCTTGTACACCTTTATCCTCCACTTTCCCTCTCATGCACCCCTCTACCCACTGCCGTGCAACACGCGCGCGTGTCTCTCCGTCACTAGTCCTTGTACACCTTTACCCTCCACTTTCCCTCTCATGCATCCCTCTACCCACGGCCGTGCAACACGCGCGCGTGTCTTTCCGTCACTAGTCCTTGTACACCTTTACCCTCCACTTTCCCTCTCATGCATCCCTCTACCCACGGCCGTGCAACACGCGCGCGTGTCTCTCCGTCACTAGTCCTTGTACACCTTTACCCTCCACTTTCCCTCTCATGCATCCCTCTACCCACGGCCGTGCAACACGCGCGCGTGTCTCTCCGTCACTAGTCCTTGTACACCTTTACCCTCCACTTTCCCTCTCATGCATCCCTCTACCCACGGCCGTGCAACACGCGCGCGTGTCTCTCCGTCACTAGTCCTTGTACACCTTTACCCTCCACTTTCCCTCTCATGCATCCCTCTACCCACGGCCGTGCAACACGCGCGCGTGTCTTTCCGTCACTAGTCCTTGTACACCTTTACCCTCCACTTTCCCTCTCATGCATCCCTCTACCCACGGCCGTGCAACACGCGCGCGTGTCTCTCCGTCACTAGTCCTTGTACACCTTTACCCTCCACTTTCCCTCTCATGCATCCCTCTACCCACGGCCGTGCAACACGCGCGCGTGTCTCTCCGTCACTAGTCATTGTACACCTTTATCCTCCACTTTCCCTCTCATGCATCCCTCTACCCACGGCCGTGCAACACGCGCGCGTGTCTTTCCGTCACTAGTCCTTGTACACCTTTAGCCTCCACTTTCCCTCTCATGCATCCCTCTACCCACGGCCGTGCAACACGCGCGCGTGTCTCTCCGTCACTAGTCATCCTCCACTTTCCCTCTCATGCATCCCTCTACCCACGGCCGTGCAACACGCGCGCGTGTCTTTCCGTCACTAGTCCTTGTACACCTTTATCCTCCACTTTCCCTCTCATGCATCCCTCTACCCACGGCCGTGCAACACGCGCGCGTGTCTTTCCGTCACTAGTCCTTGTACACCTTTAGCCTCCACTTTCCCTCTCATGCATCCCTCTACCCACGGCCGTGCAACACGCGCGCGTGTCTCTCCGTCACTAGTCCTTGTACACCTTTAGCCTCCACTTTCCCTCTCATGCATCCCTCTACCCACGGCCGTGCAACACGCGCGCGTGTCTCTCCGTCACTAGTCCTTGTACACCTTTAGCCTCCACTTTCCCTCTCATGCATCCCTCTACCCACGGCCGTGCAACACGCGCGCGTGTCTTTCCGTCACTAGTCCTTGTACACCTTTACCCTCCACTTTCCCTCTCATGCATCCCTCTACCCACGGCCGTGCAACACGCGCGCGTGTCTCTCCGTCACTAGTCCTTGTACACCTTTATCCTCCACTTTCCCTCTCATGCATCCCTCTACCCACGGCCGTGCAACACGCGCGCGTGTCTCTCCGTCACTAGTCCTTGTACACCTTTACCCTCCACTTTCCCTCTCATGCATCCCTCTACCCACGGCCGTGCAACACGCGCGCGTGTCTCTCCGTCACTAGTCCTTGTACACCTTTAGCCTCCACTTTCCCTCTCATGCATCCCTCTACCCACGGCCGTGCAACACGCGCGCGTGTCTCTCCGTCACTAGTCCTTGTACACCTTTACCCTCCACTTTCCCTCTCATGCATCCCTCTACCCACGGCCGTGCAACACGCGCGCGTGTCTCTCCGTCACTAGTCCTTGTACACCTTTACCCTCCACTTTCCCTCTCATGCATCCCTCTACCCACGGCCGTGCAACACGCGCGTGTGTCTCTCCGTCACTAGTCCTTGTACACCTTTAGCCTCCACTTTCCCTCTCATGCATCCCTCTACCCACGGCCGTGCAACACGCGCGCGTGTCTCTCCGTCACTAGTCCTTGTACACCTTTAGCCTCCACTTTCCCTCTCATGCATCCCTCTACCCACGGCCGTGCAACACGCGCGCGTGTCTTTCCGTCACTAGTCCTTGTACACCTTTAGCCTCCACTTTCCCTCTCATGCATCCCTCTACCCACGGCCGTGCAACACGCGCGCGTGTCTCTCCGTCACTAGTCCTTGTACACCTTTAGCCTCCACTTTCCCTCTCATGCATCCCTCTACCCACGGCCGTGCAACACGCGCGCGTGTCTCTCCGTCACTAGTCCTTGTACACCTTTACCCTCCACTTTCCCTCTCATGCATCCCTCTACCCACGGCCGTGCAACACGCGCGCGTGTCTTTCCGTCACTAGTCCTTGTACACCTTTAGCCTCCACTTTCCCTCTCATGCATCCCTCTACCCACGGCCGTGCAACACGCGCGCGTGTCTCTCCGTCACAAGTCCTTGTACACCTTTAGCCTCCACTTTCCCTCTCATGCATCCCTCTACCCACGGCCGTGCAACACGCGCGCGTGTCTCTCCGTCACTAGTCCTTGTACACCTTTAGCCTCCACTTTCCCTCTCATGCATCCCTCTACCCACGGCCGTGCAACACGCGCGCGTGTCTCTCCGTCACTAGTCCTTGTACACCTTTACCCTCCACTTTCCCTCTCATGCATCCCTCTACCCAAGGCCGTGCAACACGCGCGCGTGTCTCTCCGTCACTAGTCCTTGTACACCTTTACCCTCCACTTTCCCTCTCATGCATCCCTCTACCCACGGCCGTGCAACACGCGCGCGTGTCTCTCCGTCACTAGTCCTTGTACACCTTTAGCCTCCACTTTCCCTCTCATGCATCCCTCTACCCACGGCCGTGCAACACGCGCGCGTGTCTCTCCGTCACTAGTCCTTGTACACCTTTAGCCTCCACTTTCCCTCTCATGCATCCCTCTACCCACGGCCGTGCAACACGCGCGCGTGTCTTTCCGTCACTAGTCCTTGTACACCTTTACCCTCCACTTTCCCTCTCATGCATCCCTCTACCCACGGCCGTGCAACACGCGCGCGTGTCTCTCCGTCACTAGTCCTTGTACACCTTTAGCCTCCACTTTCCCTCTCATGCATCCCTCTACCCACGGCCGTGCAACACGCGCGCGTGTCTTTCCATCACTAGTCATCCTCCACTTTCCCTCTCATGCATCCCTCTACCCACGGCCGTGCAACACGCGCGCGTGTCTCTCCGTCACTAGTCCTTGTACACCTTTAGCCTCCACTTTCCCTCTCATGCATCCCTCTACCCACGGCCGTGCAACACGCGCGCGTGTCTTTCCGTCACTAGTCCTTGTACACCTTTAGCCTCCACTTTCCCTCTCATGCATCCCTCTACCCACGGCCGTGCAACACGCGCGCGTGTCTCTCCGTCACTAGTCCTTGTACACCTTTACCCTCCACTTTCCCTCTCATGCATCCCTCTACCCACGGCCGTGCAACACGCGCGCGTGTCTCTCCGTCACTAGTCCTTGTACACCTTTAGCCTCCACTTTCCCTCTCATGCATCCCTCTACCCACGGCCGTGCAACACGCGCGCGTGTCTCTCCGTCACTAGTCCTTGTACACCTTTAGCCTCCACTTTCCCTCTCATGCATCCCTCTACCCACGGCCGTGCAACACGCGCGCGTGTCTTTCCGTCACTAGTCCTTGTACACCTTTATCCTCCACGTTCCCTCTCATGCATCCCTCTACCCACGGCCGTGCAACACGCGCGCGTGTCTGTGCGTGTATCTATCAGTGCTGTAGTGTATCCGCCCCTCCCCCCGCCATGCTAGTGCGATGCGGGCGCATCCATTTGGCGCGCCCGTGTGCCTGGCAGTCGACGGTGGTAGGTGCCTTTCTTTGAACCTGTCCCTCAGATTTTACACTATCCACAGCTGCGTTAACCCAGGGAAGTTGCCCATCTTTTTAGGGGCGAAACGAACGCCTACAATTTCCCAGAACACACTTTCTATAAAACCAAGAAACGGAATCCTGCTAAGACTTTGGAGAAAGAAAGAAAAATAGACCAAAGATGAAACAACCCCCCCCCCGCCCCACACACTAGACTGTGAAGTCGGAATCCGATTGAATGAATCGACAGTCGCCGTGACAACAATACATTCAATCTATGAATTATTCATCCCGAAAACCTGATCTCTTTTCCCAAGGGTTTTATCAAAATTCTACCGCCTGGAAGAACCTCCTCATGACGCTATACCCATCATTCCCCTATTCCCAGCCAAGTGTCTAGAGCATGACCTTGGCGTGCACCCATGGAAAAATCGAATATATGTATATATATGTGTGTGTGATTTTCTTTCATTGTAGCAGTGTAAACTGCGCGCTACAATGATTGTAAACGTATCACAGCGCAGAGGGAAATAACGCTGCGCCTGTTTCCCTATTCTATAGATCAGTCCGCATTGAAATGCCGACGCCCTCGGTAGAGGGGGCGTCGGCGCCACGTGCTGGCGGGTGCGCGTGATGGCTCGTGCTGGACGCATGCGGCTGAGGTCAGGAGGTGAGCTCTTACCCTACGCGTTTGGCCATCAGCGAATGCAGGTAGTTCCTGGCCGATATCTGTCCCAGCACCTTCCTGTATGCCTTGTTAAAGAGCTCGTCCGCGTGTCTAGTGGGAAGAACAGATAATATGGGGGGGGGGGGACACAGAGAAAGGTTAGCCGACTGGTCCTGAGCAGGGCTGCAGCGTGGGAGGGGGCACATATACGAGGATGGGGGGTATGGGGGGGCTGTATGCTCTGAGAGTTGGCGAACACCGCTACACTGCTAACTTCTATCACACACCCTGCCCCAGTATGCCTCGGCTTTCCCATGTTCTCTTTGATGCACCGTGGCACACTGCTCTACACATGCCATGTCATGCCCGGGTTGCTCGAAGCATCCAGAGCTGCCCCAGGAGCCCAGCCCCACATATTAGCGTGTACTGTGAGCTCGGCTGCTGTACGATACCCCTGGGAGTTCTGGCGCACGCCGCTGTACTTAAATCCTACCCCCAGTGTCTATATAGCGCCGTGTCTGTTGACTATCAAAGCGATGCGCTCTGATTCACGCCTGCTCTGTGCCATGCCACCGGCTGCCCGCTCTCCGTCTGCTCGTGACTGCTTCCCGGCGCCCATATGACTATCGCTGTCACTTGCTGAATGCGTCCAACTCCTTCCATCTGCCGGAATAGTCCTCCCTGCCACCCGAAAACACGTGGCCCCGCGCCAGCGCATGCCTGGCCTCGGCTGCTAGTCAAGCGACTGCCACCGGTCCCCACCAGGATGCTGTTATGTGCCTGTAGCGTTCCCTGCCAAGCCTGCACGGCCGTCTAACCTACCTAGCTAGCCATCCATCAATCAATGAACCTATCTCTATCTATCTACCTATCTAGCCATCCATTCATCAATGAACCCATCTCTATCTACCTATCTAGCCAGCCATCAATCAATTAACCTATCTCTATATACCTATCTAGCCAGCCATCAATCAACAAACCTATCTCTATATACCTATCTAGCCAGCCATCAATCAACAAACCTATCTCTATCTACCTATCTAGCCAGCCATCAATCAATGAACCTATCTCTATCTCTACCTATCTAGCCATCCATCAATCAATGAACCTATCTCTATCTATCTACCTATCTAGCCATCCATTCATCAATGAACCTATCTCTATCGACTATCTAGCCATCCATCAATCAATGAACCTATCTCTATCTATCTACCTATCTAGCCAGCCATCAATCAATGAACCTATCTCTATCTCTACCTATCTAGCCATCCATCAATCAATGAACCCATCTCTATCTACCTATCTAGCCAGCCATCAATCAATTAACCTATCTCTATATACCTATCTAGCCAGCCATCAATCAACAAACCTATCTCTATCTACCTATCTAGCCATCCATCAATCAATGAACCTATCTCTATCTAGCCCTCTACTTATCTGTCTATCCATCCAGCAATGCACTTATATCATTGTATCTATCTCTATCTATCTAGCCCTCTAACTATCCATAATCAATGTGCCTATCTATATCTAGCCCTCTACCTTTCTGTCTATCTGTCCATCTATCAATGTACCTATATCAATGAGCCTATCTATATCTAGCGCTCTACCTATCTATCCATCATCTATCAATGTACCTATATCTATCAAGCCATTTACCTCTCTATCCATCCATCAATATATCTATATTTGTATTTATTTATTTTATTGAGCATATGTTAGGCGCCTATACAATAGAAATGTGTTTCAAAGCACCACAAGGCAGTCAGTAAATATACAGTCGTAGTCCTTCTGGGCCTTATGGCACTCAGGCGTTCAGTGCAGTGAGGAGAAGTGATGGAGATAAGGATGGAAGGGGGCCAGACAATTGGGCAAGTGCTGGTGAAGGGCCCAGGAGGGAAGTGCTGAGGGGAGCCAAGGAGTAGAACCTCAGGCTAAGTGCTGGTGCAGGTGACTCCCAAGGATGGGATGCAGAGCCGCCAAGCAGGGGCCCGCAAAGGCACTGCAGTGGGGGAGGGGGGTGCTGGTATTGACTGGGAAGAAGGGCCTAGACTCCTGTGAGATGCATGAAGATCAGGCCACTGGTCGCAGCGGCAGTGGGGTGATTAGCAGGGAAGGGAAAGAGGCAGAGAAAAGCAGAGTTTTGACCAGTTTCCGGAAACTTAAGGAGCTCCGGCTCAAGTCTGATATCTATGTAACCATCTATCTATCCATCTATCAAGGTACCTATATCTATCTATCTACCTACCTGTCTATCCATCCATCAGTGTATATATATATCTACCTACCTATCCATACATCCGTGTATCTATCTCTGTCTTTCTAGCCATTTACCTATCTATCTGCCTATATTGATCTACCTCTCTATCCATCTGCCTACAAATCTAGCCACACACCTATATATCTATTGACCAACCTTTATCCATCTATCGATCTATACATATATCTACATCTATCGATCCATCTACCTAAATAAATATTCCTATCTATCTTTGT